>NC_073628.1:130504696-130807727 GCF_029407905.1 Bubalus kerabau | reverse complement strand
TACTACCTTTCCTGTATGTTTCCCTTTACAAATAAGATAATTCCTTCACAATCTTCATATTTTTTAGTTGTGGCCTTTTCTTTTTTACTTAAAAAAATCCTTTTAACATTTTTTTGTGAAGCCCATTTAGTGGTGCTGAATTCTTTTAGTTTTGCTTGTCTGTAACATTCTTTCAAATCTAAATGATATCTTTGCCAGGTACAGGATTTTTATATATAGATTTTTAGCTTTCATCCCTTTAACCTTATCATGCTACTGCCTTTTGATCTTTAAAGTTTCTTCTGAAAATGCTTATAATCATATGGGAGTTTGTTATATGCAGCCAGCTGCTTTTCTTTTGCTGCTTTTAAGATCTCTCTATTTAATTTCTGCCAGTTTGATTGCAATGCATCTTGGTGTGGGTGTCTTTGGGTTCACTGTGTTTGGGACTCTGCTTTATGGACCTAGAAATCTATTTCCTTTCCCATGTTAGGGAAATTTTCAGTTATCTGTTCTTTAATTAAATTCTCTGCTTCTTTCTCTCCCTCTTCTTCTTCTGGGGCCCCATGATGCAAATTATTTAATATGTTTGATATTGTCTCAGAGAGCTCTTAAACCATCTGCATTTTTTTTCAATTTTTTTCTAATCAGCTTTAGTGATTTCCACTATTCCGTCTTCTAGTTGCTGATCCATTGTTCTGAATCATGTAATCTACTGTTGAATCCTTCTGGTGTCATTTTATTACAACTATTATATTCTTCAGTTTTGTTCAGGTTTTTAAAATATTTCATCATCATTTATTAAATTTCTTACTATATTCATACATTCTACTTCTGACTTTTTTGAACTTTCTTATAATCATTACCTTGAACTTTTTATAAGGTATTTTGCTTGTCTCCACTCCAGGTAGTTCTTCTTCTGGGCTACTTCCTTTCCTTAAAGGCTACTTTTCTTGCCTTATTTTACCTAATTCTCTGTGTTTTCTTTTAGCTTTTTTGTTCCTAATTTCCAGCATTACTTTTTTTCTTTTGTGTCTAGTTGATTTTTATAGTGAAATGAATAGTTTCTGCATTATTTCCTTTTTTGTACATTCTATAGCTATTTTGTTTATGGTTACCATTGGGACTACATTTAACTTCCTACAGTTATAGAACTCCAAGTTGAATTAATGCCAAATTAACTACAAAAACTGTACTAGCAAACCACCTGTAATCCAATGCTAACTTTTAAAATTGCCTATGAATTTACTTTTAGTGAGATCTTTACTTTTCCACAACAATTTGAGTTTCTGTCTAGTGTCCTATTATTTCACCTTGCAAGACTCCTTTAAGTGTTTCTTACAGTTGAGGTCTCAGTCAGTTCAGTCACTCAGCTGTGTCCAACTCTTTGCAACCCATGGACTACAGCATGCCAGACGTCCCTGTCCATCACCAACTCCCAGAGCTTACTCAAACTCATGTCCATAGAGTTGGTGATCCGATTCAACCATCTCATCCTTTGTCATCCCCTTCTCCTACCCTTCTGCCTTCAATCATTCCCAGCATCAGGGTCTTTTCCAATGAGCCAGTGACTCATCAGGTGGCCAAAGTATTGGAGTTTCAGCTTCAGCATCAGTTCTTCCAATGAATATTCAGGACTGATTTCCTTTAGGATTGACTAGTTGGATCTCCTTGCAGTCCAAGGGACTCTCAAGAGTCCTCTCCAACAACATAGTTCAAAATCATCAATTCTTTGGCACTCAGCCATCTTTATAGTCCAACTCTCACATTCACACATGGCTGTGGAAAAACCATAGCTTTGACTAGACAGACCTTTGTTGGCAAAGTAATGTCTCTGCTTTTGAATATGCTATCTAGGTTGGTCATAACTTTCCTTTCAAGGAGCAAGCGTCTTTTAATTTCATGGCTGCAGTCACTATCTGTAGTGATTTTGGAGCCCCAAAAGATAAAGTCTTTCACTGTTTCCATTGTTTCCCCATCTATTTGCCATGAGGTGATGGGACCACATGCCATGATCTTAGTTTTCTGAATGATGACTTTTAAGTTTTTTCACTTTCCTCTTTCAATTCATCAAGAGGCTCTTTAGTCCTTCTTTGCTTTCTGCCATAAGGGTGGTGTCATCTGCATAACTGAGGTTATTGCTATTTCTCTCCACAATCTTGATTCCAGCTTGTGCTTCATCCAGCCCAGCATTTCTCATGAAGTCCTCTGCATATAAGTTAAATAAGCAGGGTGACAATATACAGCCTTGACATACTCCTTTCCTGATTTGGAACCAGTCCATTGTTCCATCTCCAGTTCTAACTGTTGCTTCTTTGACCTGCATACAGATTTCTCAGGAGGCAGGTCAGGTGGTCTGGTATTCCCATATCTTTAAGAATTTTCCACAGTTTGTTATGATCCACACAGTCAAAGGCTTTGCCATAGTCAATAAAGCAGAAGTAGATGTTTTTCTGGAACTCTCTAGCTTTATCATGATACAACAGATGTTGGCAATTTGATCTCTGGTTCCTCTGCCTTTTCTAAATCCAACTTGAGCATCTGGAAGTTTACAGTTCATGTACTGTTGAAGTCTGAATTAGAGAATTTTGAGCATAACTTTACTAGCATGTGAGATGAGTGCAATTGTGCAGTAGTCTGAGCATTCTTTGGCATTGCCTTTCTTTGGGATTGAAGTGAAAACTGACCTTTTCCAGTCCTGGGCCACTGCTGAGTTTTCCATATTTGCTGGCATATTGAGTGCAGCAGTTTCACAGCATCATCTTTTAGGATTTGAAATAGCTCAACTGGAATTCCATCACCTCCACTAGCTTTGTTTGTAGTGATGCTTCTTAAGGCCCACCTAACTTTGCATTCCAGGATGTCTGGCTCTACATGAGTGATCACACCATCATGGTTATCTAAGTCATGAAGATCTTTTTTGTATAGTTCTTCTGTGTATTCTTGCCACCTCTTCTTAATATCTTTGCCTCTATTAGGTCCATACCATTTCTGTCCTTTATTTTGCCAATCTTTGCATGAAATGTTCCCTTGGTATCTCTAATTTTCTTAAAGAGATCTCTAGTCTTTCCCATTCTGTTGTTTTCCTCTATTTCTTTGCATTGATCACTGAGGAAGCCTTTCTTATCTCTCCTTTCTATTCTTTGGAACTCTGTATTCAGATGGGTATATCTTTCCTTTTCTCCTTTGCCTTTTGCATTTTTTCTTTTCTCAGCTACCTGTAAGGCCTCCACAGGCAATCATTTTGCCTTTTTGCATTTCTTTTTCTTGGATATGCTCTTGATCCCTGCCACCTGTACAATGTCATGAACCTCCATCCAGAGTTTTCAGGCACTCTGTCTATCAGATCCCTTGAATTTATCCATCACTTCCACTGTATAATCATAAGGGATTTGATTTAGGTCATACCTGAATGGCCTAGTGGTTTTCCCTACTTTCTTCAAATTAAATCTGAATTTGGCAATAAGGAGTTCATGATCAGAGCCATAGTCAGCTCCCAGTCTTGTTTTTGCTGACTGTATAGAGCTTCTCCATCTTTGGCTGCAAAGAATATAATCAATCTGATTTTGGTATTGACTATCTGGTGATGTCCACGTGTAGAGTCTTCTCTTGTGTTGTAGGAGGAGGGTGTTTGCCATGACCAGTGCTTTCTCTTGGCAAAACTCTGTTAGCCTTTGACCTGCTTTGTTTTGTACTTAAGGCCAAATTTTCCTGTTACTCCAGGTATGTCTTGACTTCCTGCTTTTACATTCCAGTCGCCTGTAATGAAAAGGACATCTTTTTTGGATGTTAGTTCTAGAAGGTCTTGTAGGTCTTCATAGAACCATTCAACTTCAGCTTCTTCAGCATTAGTGGTTGGGGCATAGACTTGGATTACCATAATATTGAATGGTTTGCCTTGGAAATGAACAGAGATCATTCTGTCATTTCTGAGATTGCATACATGTACTGCATTTTGGACTCGTTTGTTTACTATAATGGCTACTCCATTTCTTCTAAGGGATTCTTGCCTGCAGTAGTAGATATAATGATCATCTAAGTTAAATTCACCCATCCAGTCCATTTTAGTTCACTGATTCCTGAAATGTTGATGTTCACTCTTGCCATCTCCTGTTTGACCACTTCCAATTTGCTTTGATTCATGGACCTAACATTCCAGATTCTTATGCAATATTGCTCTTTACAGCATTGGACTTAATTTCCATCACTGGTCACATCCACAACTGAGTGTTGTTTTTGCTTTGGCTCCATCTCTTCATTCTTTCTGGAGTTATTTCTCCACTGCTTTCCAGTAGCATATGGGGCACCTACTGGCCTGGGGAGTTGATCTTTCAGTGTCCTCTCTTTTTGCCTTTTCACACTGTTCATGGGGTTCTCAAGGCAAGAATAATGAAGTGGTTTGCCATTTCCTTCTTCAGTGGACCATGTTTTGTCAGAACTCTCCATCATGACCCATCCATCTTGGGTGGCCCTACATGGCATGGCTGATAGTTTCACTGAATTAGACAAGGCTGTGGTCCATGTGATCAGATTGGTTAGTTTTCTGTGATTGTGGTTTTCATCTGTCTCCCCTCTGATGGAGAAGGATAAGAGGCTTATGGAAGCTTCCTGCTGGGAGAGACTGACTGTGGGGGAGACTGGGTCTTGTTCTGATGGGGGGCCATGCTCAGTAAACCTTTTAATCCAATTTTCTGTTGATGGGTGGGGCTGTGTTCCCTCCCTGTTGTTTGACCTGAGGCCAAACTGTGGTGGAGGTAACAAGGATAATGGCCACCTCCTTCCAAAGGTCCCATGCACGCACTGCTACACTCAGTGCCCCCAGCCCTGCAGCAGGCCACAGCTGACCCACACTTCTGCTGGAGACTCCTGGACACTCATGGGCAAGTCTGGGTCAGTCTCTTGTGGGGTCACTGCTCCTTTCTCCTGGGTCTTGTGTGCACAAGCTTTTGTTTGTGCCCTTCAAGAACTTGTTTCCCCAGTCCTATGTAAGTTCTGGAGGCTCTATGGTGGGGTTGATAGCGACCTCCTCCTAGAAGGCTTATGCCATACCCAGGTCTACTGCACCTAGAGCCCCTACCTCTGCAGCAGGCCATTGCTAACCCATACCTCCACAGGAGATACTCAAACATAGTTCTGGCTCAGTCTCTGTGAGGTCTCTGGGTCCTGGTGTGCACAAGGTTTGTTTGAGCCCTCTGAGCATCTCTGGCGGTTGTGGGGTTTGATTCTAAACGCATTTTCAACCCTCCTATTGTCTTACTTAGGTTTCTCCTTTGCCCTTGGATATGGGGTATCTTTTTTTTGGTGGGATCCAACATTCTCCTGTAGATGGTTGTTCAGCAGTGAGTTGTAGTTTTGGAGGTCTCAGAGGAGAAGAGGAGTGCACATCCTTCTACTGTGCCATGTTGGAGTCAAATATAAATCACATTTCTAGTTTTCATTCCAATCCCAAAGAAAGGCAATGCCAAAGAATGCTCAAACTACCTCACAATTGCATTCATCTCACATGCTAATAAAGTAATGCTTAAAATTCTCCAAGCCAGGCCTCAGCAATACATGAACCGTGAACTTCCAGATGTTCAAGCTGGTTTTAGAAAAGGCAGAAGAACCATAGATCAAATTGCCAACATCTGCTGGATCATTGAAAAAGCAAGAGAGTTCCAAAAAAACATCTACTTCTGCTTTATTGACTATGCCAAAGCCTTTGGCTGTGTGGATCACAATAAACTGTGGAAAATTCTTCAAGAGATGGGACTACCAGACCACTCTTGAGAAACCTGCATGCAGGTCAGGAAGCAACAGTTAGAACTGGACATGGAACAACAGACTGGTTCCAAATAGGAAAAGGAGTATGTCAAGGCTGTATATTGTCACCCTGCTTATTTAACACATATGCAGAGTACATCATGAGAAACGCTGGGCTAGAGGAAGCGCAAGCTGGAATCAAGATTGCCAGGAGAAATATCAATAACCTCAGATATGCAGATGACACCACCCTTATGGCAGAAAGTGAAGAAGAACTAAAGAGCCTCTTGATGAAAGTGAAAGTGGAGAGTGAAAAAGTTGGCTTAAAGCTCAACATTCAGAAAACTAAGATCATGGCATCTGGTCCCATCACTTCATGGGAAATAGATGGGGAAACAGTGGAAACAGTGGCTGACTTTATTTTTCTGGGCTCCAAAATCACTGCAGATGGTGATTGCAGCCATGAAATTAAAAGACGCTTACTCCTTGGAAGGAAAGTTATGACCAACCTAGATAGCATATTCAAAAGCAGAGACATTACTTTGCCAACAAAGGTCCATCTAGTCAAGGCTATGGTTTTTCCAGTGGTCATGTATGGATGTGAGAGTTGGACTATAAAGAAGGCTGAGCGCTGAAGAATTGATACTTTTGAACTGTGGTGTTGCAGAAGAGTCTTGAGAGTCCCTTGGACTGCAAGGAGATCCAACCAGTCCATCCTAAAGGAGATCAGTCCTGGGTGTTCATTGGAGGGACTGATGTTGAAGCTGAAACTCCAATACTTTGGCCACCTGATGTGAAGAGTTGACTCATTGGAAAAGACCCTGATGCTGGGAAAGATTTAGGGCAGGAGGAGAAGGGGACGACAGAGGATGAGATGGTTGGATGGCATCACTGACTCAATGGACATGGGTTTGGGTGGACTCCGGGTGTTGGTGATGGACAGACAGGGAGGCCTGACATGCTGCGGTTCATGGGGTTGCAAAGAGTCAGACACGACTGAGTGACTGAACTGAACTGAAGAGCATGAGAATGAGTGTTCATTACATTGGTTGTCATGTTCAACAGCTATAAACCCAAAATATTCTTAAGAGGTCAGAAATTCTCTGAGATATGTCCAGGTTCTCTGTTCCAAAGCCCAGCCAGCCCCACACACACCTCATTTCCCCAGAAGTTTGTGCATGTCCAGGAGTCTCCAGTGAAGGTGTGAGTCAACAGTGGCCTAGTGGTCATGGTCTCTCTCTGTTTTTATTACTGGAAAGGTCCTAATTTCTCCATAACTTTTGAAGAACAGTTTTTTTCTGGATAGAGGATTTTTGTTTGATAGTTGTTTTTTGTTTGTTTGTTTGTTTTCCTTTTAGCACTTTGAGTATATATTCTCACTGTCTTGGGGTTCTGAGTTCCTAATGAGGAATTTCATAATCTTGTTTAGAATCCTCTCTATGTGATTATTCTATCTCTTTCTTGCAACTTTCAATATTCTCTCTTTGTCTTTGTCTTTTGAAAGCATGAGTATTATGGGTTTCTTTGAGTTCATCTTAGGGTGCATTGAGATTTTGTCATGTTTATATTCACATCTTTAATCAAATTTGGATAGTTTTCAGCTGTTATTTTTCAGCTGTCACAGTTCCAAAGATTTTTTAGGCTCTGTTCATTTTTCTTTAGTCTTTTCTCTTTCTGTTCCTCAGAGACACTAATTTCCATTATCCTGTATTCAAGTTCTCTGATCCTTTCTTCTTTTTAGTCAAATGTGCCTCCCATGGATTTTTAAAGTCCATTATTGTACTTTTCAACTCCAGACGTTCCTTGAAGTTTCTTTCTAGTTATTCTGCCTCCTGTTTGAGATTTCCATGTTTCACACATATTCTCTTGACTTCATGATTTCTTCCTTTAGTCCTTTAAACATCTTTAAGCCAGTCATTTTGTTTTTGTTTTTCAAATATTACTGAGGGCCTACCTATGGGGGTTCGGAGAAGGCAATGGCACCCCACTCCAGTACTCTTGCCTGGAAAATCCCATGGATGGAGGAGCCCGGTAGGCTGCAGTCCATGGGGTCGCTAAGAGTCAGACATGACTGAGCGACTTCACTTTCACTTTTCACATTCATGCATTGGGGAAGGAAATGGCAGCCCACTCCAGTTTTCTTGCCTGGAGAATCCCAGGGACGGGGGAGCCTGGTGGGCTGCCATCTATGGGGTCGCACAGAGTCGGACATGACTGAAGCGACTTAGCAGCAGCAGCAGCACCCATGGGGGTTAGGCATGAGGCCTCTGTGAAGTCAAAGCAGGCGCCAGTGGAGAGGCATTATTTGACCTCCTTCTGGAGGCAGTTTGTTGGTATGGCCACATTTGTTCTTGTGGCAGGTGGCAGCGTGAAGATTTAGGTGAGCATACACTTGTGGGAGATCATTTGCAGCAGTATATTTTGGGGCAATCTTGCAGAAGGAAGTTCTCAATGATGCCACCCCACAGGCAAAGCACCAAATGCAAGGTGGATTTTTTTTTTAATTGTTGATTAATGGCTCTGTGCTGAATATCAGCCTGATGTACAAACTGAGACATATTTCCGGTCTTTCCTGAGCCATGCCCTAGGCACACACTGTCACCTTGTCATTTTCCTGCATGTGCAGTTGCTTGTGAAGGTCCTAGTATTCAGTGTCTGGCCCCTATAAGGGGAAAAACTAAAAAAGAAGTGGGGAACAAAGGGCACTTGATATTTAAGCCCCTTGAAGGTTACTTTAGCCAGGGCAGAAGGGGATTACAAGAGTAGGGGGAGGTGTGTCAAAAATGGCTACCTGTTTCTTTGTCTAATTATCTGTGATCAGAAGCAGCTATTAGTGATAAGAACACAGATCCTCATATCTGGAGGACAGGGTCCTTTTTGGACACCTTGGCTCCCACAAGCAACTTGTAAGCTGCTCTGGGAACACACGCAGAGAACCCCGCCACACGGCTATGGGTGAGGATGGGTAGCTACCACCGTGCTAAGGTAAGAGTTGAAATGGACCAAAATAAGACAATTTGCCTAAGTCTTCACTTGAACATTGTAAACCATCAACAGAAGTCAGATTTCTAAAATAGTGACATCAGGCAGATTCTACCCGTGCAATTGTTATCAAGGTGGGGAGACAGATTCCTGATGCCTCTTAAATTGCCATCATACCAGAAATAAACATTATAATCTAGAATCAATGAATGAGTCTTGTAGAAGAGTCAGCTGGAAGCAGATAGGGTATATTTAACTTAATCAATTAGAAATAAAGGAATATTCAGTGAGTATTTATAGAGAGAGACCCTGCTAGGTACTTTGAGGAATGCCAAAACTTTAATACATAGATTCTTCCTAAAGAGGTTGTATCCTTCTTGAGAAATACAGCACATACAGAGAGGCATCAAAGCATAATAGTAAGTGAGAAGAAGTATCAAATACATAGAATCACTCACAATCATTACAGTGAACTTCCAGAAGGAGGAGAGTGTGTATTGTGAATTTAAATCATCAGAGAAGATTTCATCAAGTAGGAGTATTCCTGTGCTACTCCTAGGAAGGTGAAGACATACCTCGGAGGTATTACAGGTTCAATTCCAGACCACTGCAATAGAGCAAGTCAAATGAATTTTTTACATATGTTTACACTATACCATAGTCTCCTAAGTATGTAATGGAATTATGTCTAAAAAATGTACATATCTTAATTTTAAAATGGCATATTGCCAACATTATTAGGGCTTCCCTGGTGACTCAGATGGTAAAGAATCTGCCTGCAATGTGGGAGACCCAGGTTCAATCCCTGGGTTGGGAAGATCCCTGGAGAAGGGAATGGTCATAATCTGAACCTTCAGTGAGTCATGGTAGTAACATTAAATACCATTGATCACAGATGACCACAACAAATATAATAGTAGTAATAAAGTTTTAAATATGTGATATTTATCAAAATGTGACAAGAGAAATAAAGTGAGCAAACATTGTTGGGAAAATGGCACAAATAAACTTGCTTGATGCAGGGTTGCCACACACCTTCAGTTTGTTAAAATCTCAGAAAGTTAAGAGCAATAAAATAAGGTGGGTTTGTATTCTGATCTAAAAAAAATATTAATATAAGTTAAAATTTACCTAGTACTCACTATGTGCCAGAGACTAACTCATCCAATCCTCAGAACAATCCCACGAGTTATGTAGGGGAAGCATTAAGGAAGCATTAAGGGATTTCCCAGAGAAGGAAATGGCAACCCACTCCAGTATTCTTGCCTAGAGAATCCCGTGGACAGAGGAGCCTGGTGGGCTGCTGTCCATGGGGTCGCACAGAGTTGGACACAACTGAAGCGACTTAGCAGCAGCAGCAGCATGGGATTTCCCAAGCTCAAGGCAGTCATGGAGCTGGAACTTGAATCCAGGCAGGCAAGTTCTAGGGCCTCCATCTCTCTGCTCAGCCCTTACTGAGCAAATTGGTGTGAGCAAAGAGTAGAAGTCAGTGTGTAATACACTTGCCAGAGGGAGCAGAGGGGCTGTACTGACCAGTGTGACAGTAATTTACACATTTTACTGTAGGCCAAAGTGGCTCCACATGCAGAAACTCTTTGATTGAGTTGCAGATTTAGGATATCCATTATATTAAGAAATTTCTCACTCAAATTACTATAGTACAGAAAAACCATCATATAAAACATTTTTGATTATTATATACATCTTGTAATTGCTTAAAGGACATGCTAACTTTTTTCTCTCATTTAGTTTTTATCTGATTGGAGCAAAAATTATATATTGTGAAATTTCTGGAGATAATGTGAACTGGAGTGATAATCTCCCAATTTGTGAAAGTATGTATGTCTTCTCTTTAGAATATAGAGCAGCAGTTCTCAAACTTTATGACCTCTTTATGCTTTTAAATTAACATAGACACCAAAGAACTTCTCTTCATATGGATTATGTCAATTGATATTTATTATATTGCAATTAAAAATGAAAAGTTTTAAAAATAATTATTAATTCATTTTTAAGAAGTGTTAGCTGCAATACATATATACATATTTTTATGAAAAGTCAAGATTTTCCAAAACAAATAGTAGGAATTGTGTCATTGTTTTATATTTTTGCAAGTTACTTCAATATCTGGTTTAACAGCTGTATATGAAAAATTTAACCATACATCATCGGAATGAAAGTGAAAAATGATAGTAATATTCCATATTAATGTGAACAACCAATTTGTGATTGGAGATATTTATAAATCATAAAGTATTTTTCAGCTAGCACTGAGTTACCTTTTTAATCACAAGTATATTTTAGCATTAAATTGTCAGCATCTTTCATGATGATAAGAGCAAAACTTAGCATGGCCTTGTAGATAAATATGTATTTCATATTTCAGAAAATAAGTTTTTTCTACATTAATGGCTTGAATTTTGGATAATTCATATTCATATAGAGGCTTTCTTCTAAACAGATATTGAATTCAAAACTGGAGTATATTAATCATATGTTAATGAATTATATGAAGGCAATTCATAGGACTTTGCTAATGCTGTCTTAATATTTTACTTTTACTTCATGTCCTTTTTCCTCCCTTTTTAAGTAATTCTGTGTGCAGCACCTGGAAATATAACAAATGGAAGATTCACCCAGTATAAGGAAGTATATCAATATAGTGAAGTAGTAATATATAGGTGTAATCCTTCTAATGGACCAGATGAATATTCTCTTATTGGAGAAACCACCCTTATTTGTGTTGATCATAACAGATGGAGCAGTGACCCACCAGAGTGTAAAGGTAATAATATTTCCATGTATTTCCTCCTGAATCTAAAAACTGTGGAAACACTTCAAAAATATGTTTATCTACAAGTAAACAAAAGATTCCCATGTAATTGCTCCTCCTGCTAAATTGACCTCTAATTTAATTTAATATTGCTCAAATCAAATTTAAAAAGTTCTAATTGTAGAGTTCCCCACCAGTCACTCAACATGTTCTTGGCATTTCAACTTATATATCATGAACTACTGTGTATATGCATGAGCTAGAACTTTTGGATTTGTTGTTGTTGTTGTTGTTTGTTTGCAAGCATCAGAAAACTCAACACACTGTGGCTTAAAAAACAAGAAAGTTTTATCTTGTAGTATAAGACCTCTGAGAGTTCGGGCTACAGGAACATTAAAAGACTAACCTTCTCACTGATAAGATTGTTAAACTCTGGACAAAGCTTATTTTAACAACTTCACGTTAGCTGAAAGTGGGGAGACACTGGAGGGGATGTGGCTCTTGATGAAGGATCCACTGAATGATAGCAAAATATTTAGTTTCTCCCAGTGTACAATGGGACATTCTGTAATATCATTTTTAGGTAATATTTTTAACATATTTATTTCCAAAATATTGAAACTAGTACCAGTACATTAACCTGATCACAATGGGATGAATGTAGAAATCAAACCAAATACTTGAAAAGTGTGCAAGACACTTTTAAGTAACCCATTAGTCAAAGAAGCAGTCACAAGGGAAATAGAAACTGTTTTTAATTGATTAAAAATGAACAGCATATTAACATACCAAAATTTGTGGGATACAGCAAAAGTTTTGCAAAAGTTTTGCTCAGAGGATATTTATAATATGAAATACTTATGTTGGAAAAACAGAAAAGTTTGAAATCAGTCATCTATGCTTCTACCATTAGAAATTTAAAAAGAAGAGCAAATTAAATCTAAAATAAGAAAACAAAAGGAAATAATAAAATTGGAGAGCCATCAAATTGAAAAGAGAAACAAAACAGAGATAAAGAAATCAGCCTGGTTTTTGGAGAATATGGATAAAATAGATAAATCCATAGACAGTCTGACAGGAAAACAAAGACAAAATCACCGATATCAAGATTGAAAAGGAGAACATCAAAAAATATCCTATAGATGTTTAAAGAATAATAATGAGTCCAAAAGACTGTTCTATACATCTATGTCTCTTTTGCTGTCTCGCATACAGGGTTATCATTACCATCTTTCTAAATTCCATATATATGTGTTAGTATGCTGTATTGGTGTTTTTCTTTCTGGCTTACTTCACTCTGTATAATCAGCTCCAGTTTCATCCACCTCATTAGAACTGATTCAAATGTATTCTTTTTAATGGCTGAGTAATACTCCATTGTGTATATGTACCACCGCTTTCTTATCCATTCGTCTGCTGATGGACATCTAGGTTGCTTCCATGTCCTGGCTATTATAAACAGTGCTGTGATGAACATTGGGGTACATGTGTCTCTTTCAATTCTTGTTTCCTCGGTGTGTATGCCCAGCAGTGGGATTGCTGGGTCATATGGCAGTTCTATTTCCAGTTTTTTAAGAAATCTCCACACTGTTCTCCATAGTGGCTGTACTAGTTTGCATTCCCACCAACAGTGTAAGAGGGTTCCCTTTTCTCCACATCCTCTCCGGCATTTATTGCTTGTAGACTTTTGGATCGCAGCCATTCTGACTGGCGTGAAATGGTACCTCACAGTGGTTTTGATTTGCATTTCTCTGATAATGAGTGATGTTGAGCATCCTTTCATGTGTTTGTTAGCCATCTGTATGTCTTCTTTGGAGAAATGTCTATTTAGTTCTTTGGCCCATTATTTGATTGGGTCGTTTATTTCTCTGGAATTGAGCTGCAGGAGTTGCTTGTATATTTTTGAGATTAGTTGTTTTTCAGTTGCTTCATTTGCTATTATTTTCTCCCATTCTGAAGGCTTTCTTTTCACCTTGCTTATAGTTTCTTTTGTTGTGTAGAGCTTTTACTTTTGATTAGATCCCATTTGTTTATTTTTGCTTTTATTTCCAATATTCTGGGAGGTGGGTCATAGAAGATCCTGCTGTGGTTTATGTCAGAGAGTGTTTTGCCTATGTTCTCCTCTAAGAGTTTTATAGTTTCTGGTCTTAGGACTCTGTGGGAGAGGGAGGTGGGGGGGATGATTTGGGAGAATGGCATTGAAACATGTATAGTATCATATAAGAAATGAATCGCCAGTCCAGGTTTGATGCAGGATACAGGATGCTTGGGGCTAGTGCACTGGGATGACCCAGAGGGATGGTATGGGGAGGGAAGCGGGAGGGGGTTTCAGAATTGGGAATACATGTACACCCGTGGCAGATTCATGCTGATGTATGGCAAAACCAATACAATATTGTAAAGTAATTAGCCTCTAATTAAAATAAATAAATTTAAATTTAAAAAAAGAATAATAAGGAAAAAAAAAACCACTGTATGCCTATAAATTTGACAACTTAAACCTTCTCACAAAGAGTACTGCAAACCGTGTACCCTTACTGGTGAACTCTACCAAACATTTAAGCAATAAATAATGGCAGTTCTACACAAAGCCACTGGGCCTCCCCAGTGGCTCAGCAGTAAAGAATCTACCTGGATTGCAGAAGTGTCAGGGGCCACGGGTTCCATCCCTGGGTTGGGAAGATCCCCTTGAGGAGGACTGGCAACTCACTCTAGTATTCTTGCCTGGAGAATCCTATGGACAAAGGAGCCTGAGGGGCTACAGTCCATAGGGTCACAAAGAGTTGGACACAACTGAAATGACTTAGCATGCACACACACACACACACACACAAACACAAGGCCTTAAAAAAATACAAGAGGAGAGAATCTTTCACAATTCATTTCAAGGACAGCATTGCCCTGATGCAAAAACCAGATGTACAACATAATGATTCCACATTTACATACATAACAAGATGATCACCATGATGTCTAGTTCCCATCTGTCACCATTTAAAATAAGTACAGAATTGTTGACTGTATTGTCTAGTCTGTGTATCATAACCTCATAACTTAATTTATTTTATAACTAGAAGATTTTGCATTTTATTTTTTTTTTTTTATTTTTTTTTTTTTTGACACAAGAACAGTTTTATTGAAATCACTGAACACTTGTGCAGTACTCAATATCAGGATTTTGAGACGTTTTAGACAAAAATCTGTTTCCCTTTAAACGGATGAAGAAACCGGATCCTAGTTGGTGGAAGTTAATGCTTGTATCACACAGCTAATGGGAGGTAGAATTCTAAAATTTGCTTCCAACTTCCACCCGTACCTGACCATGCCAGCTAGAGCGTCTATTTTTGTGTTGCCTAAGTTTAAGGACCATATAATCTGGATTAACTTTACAACAATAATTTAAAAGATAGAGAAGGATCCCATATTACAGAAAATTTTAAATCGACTATTTTACCATTTATACAATGAAGAAAACTGACAATGGGACAGGCCAGTGGTCAGCCAACACGCAACACAATGTGTTAACAAACGGCCAAAAGACTGATGGGCATCACTTATTTCCTCCCATGTTACATCTTGCCTTTTTTGGAGGGAGGAAGGAATAAAAAGGCAGATTGATTCAAACCTATTAAATATACCAATTAAGTTTATACTTTCTTTTCTGAAATTAATATTTGAGTGGAACATGTATTAATTATTCACATAACACTAGCTTTCTACTGCAGTTTAAGAATCCACTTATTTTCCTCCTCTTTCCAGCCACCTCCTCTCTGCCAATCACTAGTTCTCTGTATTCATGAATCTGTTTCCTTTTTGTTTTATTAGTTTATTTTTTTTATTTTGTAGATCCCACATATAACTGAAATCACATTGTGTTTCTCTGACTGACTTATTTCACATTGCATAAGTGGACATCCCACTATGTCCATCATCGCTGTTGCAAGTGGCAAGATTTCATTCTTTTTATGACGAGGTAATACTCCATTTTATATGTACCATATCTTCTTTATTCACTATCCTATCAGGGCACTTAGGTTGCTTTCATATCTTCAGTTCAGTTCAGTTCAGTCGCTCAGTTGTGTCCGACTCTTTGCAACCCCATGAATCGCAGCACGCCAGGCCTCCCTGTCCATCACCAACTCCCGGAGTTCACTCAGACTCAGGTCCATCGAGTCAATGATGCCATCCAGCCATCTCATCCTCTGTCGTCCTCTTCTCCTCCTGCCCCCAATCCCTCCCAGCATCAGAGTCTTTTCCAATGAGTCAACTCTTCGCATGCGGTGGCCAAAGTACTGGAGTTTCAGCTTTAGCATCATTCCTTCCAAAGAAATCCCAGGGCTGATCTCCTTCAGAATGGACTGGTTGTTCTCAAGAGTCTTCTCATATCTTAGGTATTGCAAAAAAAAAAAAAAAAAAAAAAAAAAATGCTGTAATGAAAAAAGGGCTGCACAAATCTTTTCGAATTAGTGTTTTGTTTTCTTTGGGTTAGTACCCAGAAGTAAAATTGCTGGATCCATAGTTCTATTTTCCTCAGTCTTTGGCTCATTTTATTTATTCCTATAGAGTATCTTTTGAAGCAAAATTTAGCTATTCTTTAAATGTGTAATAGAATTCATCTGCAAACCCACGGAGTCCTAGATTTTGTTTGCTGGAAATTATTTACTAATTCAATTTCATTACTAGTAATTGTTCTATCCCCATTTTCTATTTGGAGACGGCAATGGCACCCCACTCCAGTACTCTTGCCTGGAAAATCCCATGGACGGGGGAGCCTGGTAGGCTGTAGCCCAAGGGGTCGCTAAGAGTCGGACACGACTGAGCGACTTCACTTTCACTTTTCACTTTCATGCATTGGAGAAGGAAATGGCAACCCACTCCAGTGTTCTTGCCTGGAGAATCCCAGGAACGGGGGAGCCTGGTGGGCTGCCATCTATGGGGTCACACAGAGTCGGACACGACTGAAGCGACTTAGCAGCAGGAGCAGCAGCAGCAGCATTTTCTATTTCTTCTTGACTCAGCATTAGCAGATAATATCTTTTTAGGAATTTATCCACTTATTCCAGGTTTTCCAATTTTGGATATATAATTATTCACAGTATTCTCTTATGATCCTTTGTATTTCTGTGATATTGATAGTAACTTCTCTTTTATTTTTTATTTATCCTTTCTTTTGTTTCTTGATGAGTATGGCTATATGTTTGTCAATTTTATCTTTTCAATGAACCAACTCTTATTTTCATTGATTTTCAGTCTCAATTTCATTTATTTCCACTCTTTTCTTTATTATTTTAACCTTCCACAAACTTGCAGAGAGGGTTGTTCTATTTTTTGTATATAGGTGTAAATTTAGATTGTTTACTTGAGATTATTCTTGTTCTTAAGGTAGGCCTGTATGGCTACAAATTTCTGTCTTAGAACTGTTTTTCCTGTGTTACATAGATTTGGAATGGATTGTCTCTATGTTTGTTAGTCTTAAGATATCTTTTATTTCCTTTTTAATTTCTTCAGTCAACTACTGATCGTTTAGAAACATGTTTCTTTCGGTCTCCATGTGTTTTTAGCCATTTTTCTTCTGGTGGTTGATTTGTAGTTTCATACTATCATGGCTGGAAGAGGTGTTGGACCACAGATTCAAATGTAAAACCTAAACTGTAAGACTTATGAGAAGACAGAAAATATTTGTGAGTTAGCAGAGATTTCTTCAAAAACCTTAAAAGCATTATTCTTTAAAGAAAAACAAACAAACAAAAAAAGACTGGATTTCTTAAAAACTGAGAACTTCTCTCAAACACACTGTTTGAAGAAAGAAAAAACTTATCATAGACTGGGAGAAAATATTTGTCAGGAACATTTCTGAATGGACTTCTAGCTATGATGTATAAAGAACTCTCAAGACACAATAAGAAGAAAGCAGCCCAGTTTACAAAAAAAGGGGTAACATATTTGGATAGAATTTTTCCCACTGAAGAAGAATGTGGATGTTAAAAAAAAAGTACATGAAACATTGCTCAGTATCATTAGTAATAACAGAAATGTAGTTTAAAACCATGATGAGAAACCACTAAGAACTTATTAGAATGCATGAAATTTTAAAGAAAAAATTAACAATTGCATGTTTTGGTGAGGATATGTTATATTTGGGAATCTGATAACACTGCTGATGAGAATGCAAGTGGTATGACCATTTGGAACACAATTTAGCAACTTCTCATACAATTAAATGTACACTTAAGGTATAATTCAGCTACTCAGGGTAACATGATAACATGTGCACATAAAATCTGCATGAGAATATTCATAGTATCCTTAGTTATAATCATCCTATACTGGAAACAACTCTTACGTCCTTGAACTGGTAAATGGAGGAACATCATTGGTACATACAGATAGTTATAATACTCTGCAGGAAAGGATGATGAGCTTTTAATTCAGACAACAGGAATGAATCTGAAATGCATTGTCCTAAGTAATTCAAACTCAGAGGATGACATTCTGGAAAAGCAACACTATTGTAGTCGCTCAGTTGTGTCCGACTCTATGAGACCCCATGGACTGCAGCACACTAGGCTTCCCTGTCCTTCACCGTCTTCTGGAGCTCGCTCAGACTCATGTCCATTGAGTCAGTGATGCTGTTCAATCATCTTGTCCTCTGTTGTCCGTCCCCTATTCGGCCTGCCTTCAACCTTTCTGAGCATCAAGGTTGTTTCCAGTGAGCCGGCGCTTTGCATCAGGTGGCCAAAGTATTGAGCTTCAGCTTCAGCATCAGTCCTTCTAATGAATATTCAGGATTGAGTTCTTTAGGATGACTGGTTTGATCTCTTTGCTGTCCAAAGGACTCTCAAGAGTCTATTCCAACACCATACAGTTCAAAAGCATAATTCTTTGGTGCTCAGCCTTCTTTATGGTCCAACTCTCACATCTATATATGACTACTGGAAAAACCATACCTTTGACAGACGGACCTTTGTTGCAAAGTAATGTCTCTGCTTTTTAATACGTGGTCTAGGTGTGTCATAACTTTTCTTCCAAGGAGGAGCATCTTTTAATTTCATGGCTGCAGTCACCATCTGCAGTGATTTTGGAGCCCAAGAAGATAAATCCCATCACTGTTTCCATAGTTTCTCCATCTATTTGCCATGAAGCGATGGGACCGGATGCCATGATGTTCATTTTATAAGTGTTGAGTTTTAAGCCATTTTTTTTCACTCTTCTCTTTCACCTTCATCAAGAGGCTCTTTGGTTCCTCTTTACTTTCTGCCTTAAGGGTGGTATCATCTGAATATCTGAGGTTATTGATATTCCTCCCAGCAATCTTGATTCCAGTTTGTGCTTCATTCAGCTCAGCATTTCTCATGATGTCCTCTGCATATAAATTAAATGAGCACGGTGATAATATACAGCCTTGACATACTCCTTTTCCTATTTGGAACCAGTCTGTTGTTCCATGTCCAGTTCTAACTGTTCCTCTTTGACCTGCATGCAGGTTTCTCAGGAGGCAGGTAAGGTGGTCTGGTATTCCCATCTCTTTAAGAATTTTTCACACTTTGTTGTGATCCACACAGTCAAAGGCTTTGATGTAGACAATAAAGCAGAAGTAGATGTTTTTCTGGAACTATTGTACTTTTTCAATGATCCAATGGATCTTTGCAATTTGATCACTGTTTCATTTGCCTTTTCTAAATCCAGCTTGAACATCTGAAAGTTCTCAGTTCATGTACTGTTGAAGGCTCGCTTGGAGAATAATGAGCATTACTTTGCTAGCCTGTGAAATGAGTGCAATTGTGCATCAATTTGAACATTCTTTGGCATTTCCCTTCTTTGGTATTAGAATGAAAACTGACCTTTTCCAGTCCTGTGGCCACTGCTGAGTTTTCCAAAATTTGCTGGCATATTGAGTGCAGCACTTAACAGCATCATCTTTTAGTATTTGAAAGAGCTCAACTGGAATTCCATCACCTCCACTAGCTTTGTTCGAAGTGATGCTTCCTAAAGCCCACTTCACTTCACACTCCAAGATGTCTAGCTCTAGGTGAGTGATCACACCATCATGATTATCTGGGTCATTAAGATCTTTTAAGTACAGGTCTTCTGTGTATTCTTGCCACCTCTTCTTTATATCTTCTGCTTCTGTTAGGTCCATACTGTTTCTGTCCTTTATTGTGCCCATCTTTGCATGAAATGTTCCCTTGGTATCTCTGATTTTCTTGAAGAGATCTCTAGTCTTTTCCATTCTACTGTTTTCCTCTATTTCTTTGCACTGATCATGAGGAAGGCTTTCTTATCTCTCCTTGCTAGTCTTTGGAACTCTGCATATAGATGGGTATATCTTTCCTTCTCTCTTTTGCTTTTTGCTTCTCTTCTTTTCTCAGCTATTTGTAAGGCCTCCTCAGACAGCCATTTTGCCTTTTTGCATTTCTTTTCCTTGGGGATGGTTTTGATCACCACCTCCTGTACAATGTCATGAACTGTAGTTCTTCAGGCACTCTGTCTATCAGATATGATTCCTTGAATCTATTTGTCACCTCCACTGTATAATTGTAAGGTATTTGATTTAGGTCATAACTTAATGACCTAGTGGTTTTCCCTACTTTCTTCAATTTAGGTTTGAATTTTGCAATAAGGAGTTCATGACCTGAGCCACAGTCTGCTCCTGGTTATTTTCTTTTCTTTTTTTTTTTTTTTTTGCTGACTGTACAGAGCTTCTCCATCTTTGGCTGCAAATAATATAATCAATCAATATTGACTATCTGTTGATGTCCATGTGTAGAGTCATCTCTTGTGTTGTTGGAAGAGGGTGTTTGCCATGACCAGTGCATTCTCTTGGCCAAACTCTGTTAGACTTTGCCCTGCTTCATTCTGTACTCCAAGCCCAAGCTTGCCTGTTACTCTAGGTATCTCTTGACTGCCTACTTTTGCATTCCAGTCCCCTATGATGAAAAGGACATATCTTTTTTTGGTGTTAGTTCTAGAAGGTCTTGTAGGTCTTCATAGAACCATTCAACTTCAGCTTCTTCGGCATTAGTGGTTGGGGCATAGACTTGGATTACTGTGATATTGAATGGTTTGCCTTGGAAACAAACAGAGATCATTCTGTCATTTTTGAGATTGCATCCAAGTACTGCATTTCAGACTCTTTTGTTGACTATGAGAACTACTCCATTTCTTCTAAGAGATTCTTGCCCACAGTAGTAGATATAATGTTCTTCTGAATTAAATTTGCCCATTCCAGTCCATTTTAGTTCACTGATTCCTAAATTGTCGATGTTCACTCTTGCCATCTTCTGTTTGACCACTTCCAATTTACCTTGATCATGTACCTAACATTCCAGGTTCCTATGCAGTATTGTTCTTACAGCATCGGACTTCACTTTCAGCACCAGTCACATCCACTACTGGGCCTTGTTTCTGTTTTGCCTCAGCCTCTTCATTCCTTCTGGAGCTATTTCTGTTTTTCTCCAGTAGCATATTGGGCACCTGATGACCAAACAACACTATAGGGATTGAAATTGATTAGTAGTAGGCTGGTTGAGGAAGGTAGAGTTGTTGGTGGGCATTGTATACAAAGTGGCATGAGGAAATTTGGGGGGAGGGGTATGGAAACTTTCTATGTCTTTATTGTATTGTTAATACATGATTATTTGCATGTATTAAACAGCAAGCAGTTGTACACTTTTACTATTTAACTGTATGTAATACAGTTAAAACTCAACATTCAGAAAACTAAGATCATGGCATCTGGCCCCATCATTTCATGGGAAATAGATGGGAAACAATGGAAACAGTGAGAGAATTTATTTTGGGGGCTCCAAAATCACTGCACATGGTGACTGCAGCCATGAAATTAAAAGACGCTTGCTCCTTGGAAGAAAAGCTATGACAAACCTAGACGGCATATTAAAAAGCAGAGACATTACTTTGCCAACAAAGGTCCATCTAGTCAAAGCTATGGTTTTTCCAGTAGTATGTATGGATGTGAGAGTTGGACTATAAAGAAGACTGAGGGCAGAAAAATTGATGCTTTTGAACTGTGGTGTTGGAGAAGATTCTTGAGAGTCCCTTGGACTGCAAGGAGAAGCAACCAGTCCATCCTAAAGGAAATTAGTCCTGAATATTCATTGGAATTGAGAATGCAATGCAACCCACTCCAGTACTCTTGCCTGGAAAGTCCCATGAATGGAGGAGCCTGGTGGGCTGCAGTCCATGGGGTAGTGAAGAGTCGGACATGACTGAGCGACTTCCCTTTCACTTTTCACTTGCTTGCATTGGAGAAGGAAACGGCAACCCACTCCAGTGTTCTTGCCTGGAGAATCCCAGGGACAGGGGAGCCTGGTGGGCTGCTGTCTATGGGGTCGCACAGAGTCGGACACAACTGAAGCAACTTAGCAGCAGCAGCAGCATTCGTTGGAAAGACTGATGCTGAAGCTGAAAGTCCAATATTTTGGCCACCTGATGTGAAGAACTGACTCATTGGAAAAGACCCTGATGCTGAAAAAGATTGAGAGCATGAGGAGAGGGGGATGACAGAGGATGAGATGGTTGGATGGCATCACAGACTCAATGGACATGAGTTAGTTTGTGTAAGCTCTGGGAGTTGGTGATGGACAGGGACGTCTGGCGTGCTGCAGTCCAAGGAGTCACAAAGAGTCGGACACGACTCAGCAACTGAACTGAAACCTAACTTAAACAAAATCATTAGCACAAGTATCAGCAGTGTTGTACAACAGAGAAAAGATTAGTGAACCTGAAATCAATACAATACAAATGTAACCTGATTTCAAAAGAAATATTACATGAGAGAGAGAGAAATGTATACACCTGTGGAAGAGTAGCAAGCAGTAAACGTACATGTAATTGGAGTGTCATAGAAAAAGTACAGTATAGACACTTATTTGTAAACTCAGCAGTGGCCACAGGACTGGAAAAGGTCAGTTTTCATTCCAATCCCAAAGAAAGGCAATGCCAAAGAATGCTCAAACTACCACACAATTGCACTCATCTCACACGCTAGTAAAGTAATGCTCAAAATTCTCCAAGCCAGGCTCCAGCAATATGTGAACCTTGAACTTCCTGATGTTCAAGCTGGTTTTAGAAAAGGCAGAAGAACCAGAGATCAAATTGCCAACATCCGCTGGATCATGGAAAAAGCAAGAGAGTTCCAGAAAAATATCTATTTCTGCTTTATTGACTATGCCAAAGCCTTTGACTGTGTGGATCACAATAAACTGTGGAAAATTCTGAAAGAGATGGGAATACCAGACCACCTTACCTGCCTCTTGAGAAATTTGTATGCAGGTCAGGAAGCAACAGTTAGAACTGGACATGGAACAACAGACTGGTTCCAAATAGGAAAAGGAGTACATCAAGGCTGTATATTGTCATCCTGTTTATTTAACTTATATGCAGAATACATCATGAGAAATGCTGGACTGGAAGAAGCACAAGCTGGAATCAAGATTGCTGGGAGAAATATCAATAACCTCAGATATGCAGATGACACCACCTTTATGGCAGAAAGTGAAGAGGAACTAAAAAGCCTTTTGATGAAGGTGAAAGTGGAGGGTGAAAAAGTTGGCTTAAAGCTCAACATTCAGAAAACGAAGATCATGGCATCTGGTCCCACCACTTCATGGGAAATAGATGGGGAAACAGTGGAAACAGTGTCAGACTTTATTTTTCTGGGCTCCAAAATCACTGCAGATGGTGACTGCAGCCATGAAATTAAAAGACGCTTACTCCTTGGAAGGAAAGTTATGACCAACCTAGATAGCATATTCAAAAGCAGAGACATTACTTTGCCAACAAAGGTCCGTCTAGTCAAGGCTATGGTTTTTCCTGTGGTCATGTATGGATGTGAGAGTTGGACTGTGAAGAAGGCTGAGCGCCAAAGAATTGATGCTTTTGAACTGTGGTGTTGGAGAAGACTCTTGAGAGTCCCTTGGACTGCAAGGAGATCCAACCAGTCCATTCTGAAGGAGATCAGCCCTGGGATTTCTTTGGAAAGAATGATGGTAAAGCTGAAACTCCAGTACTTTGGCCACCTCATGCGAAGAGTTGACTCATTGGAAAAATCTCTGATGCTGGGCGGGATTGGGGGCAGGAGGAGAAGGGGACGACAGAGGATGAGATGACTGGATGGCATCACTGACTCGATGGACGTGAGTCTGAGTGAACTCCGGGAGTTTGTGATGGACAGGGAGGCCTGGCGTGCTGTGATCATGGGGTCGCGAAGAGTCAGACACGACTGAGCGACTGATCTGATCTGATCTGATAGTTGCTTTATAATGTTGTGTTAGTTTCTAATGTATGGCAATGTGAATCAGATGTATATATATCTATATATACACACACATATATATCCACTATTTTTCAGGTATTCTTCCCATTTACATCACCCAGAGCATTGAGTAGAGTTCCCTTTGTTATACAGTAGTCTCTCATTAGTTATCTATTGTATGCATAGTAGAGTATATATGTCAATCCCAATCTCTCAATTCATCCCACCCCTGTTTTCCCTCTGGTAAGTTTGTTCTCTATTTATTTTTTATTCTCTATTTATTTTATTCTGTATTATTTGAATTTGAACCACAACATTCACCCCCGAGATCCACCCCAGGGAATTTATTGACCCTAGCAGGATAAATAAATTCTAAAAATGTACCAAAGAATCCCCATTAAACTAAAAACAAAAGAAAAAGCTGCCAGTAAGAGAGGAAAAGAGCATGTTACATTCTTCCTTCCCCACCTCAAAGAAAGAGTAACAGCTGACTCCTCTCAAGACACTGTGAAGAACAAAAGACAATAACTTCTGTTAATGTGCAGACAGAATACCCTAGAATTCCCTCTCAAGGAGAAACCTTTCAAAACTGAAGCTGAAATAAACAAAAACCATTTCAGATAAAGACGAGCTAAGAGAATTTGTCATTAGACCACCTGAACTAAAAGAATTGATGAGTTCTCCTGGCTGAACAAAAATTATACCTAGTGAAAATTCAGATCCACAGGAAAGGAGAAAACATCTTTCTGGCTTAAAAGGCTATATTTCTGGCCCTCGTCTATTGCTCAGATTAATCTCATAAAATGTTCTCTTGAACTCACTTCCCTGCCCAGTGTTTTTTCAGATTTGTTTTGTTTCCAACTTCTGCAAAACCCATTAGTAGATCTGAAGTCAATCTAGAGGGCCCTTTAATTTACTTCTGGAGAGGTAGATAGAATGGAATATACCACAGTACACTGTTGTGAGTGCTAAATATTAGCTTCTAGCGTTATCTCAGGCATATGTGTTTGCATACAGGTTTAACACTTAAAATGTGTTTTAAAACTTAAAACGTGTTGATCTCTGGGTTTACAATCCAAAAGGCTTGGAAAACACTGCCCTAACTCTACTGACCTTTGTATTTCTTGAACATGTCAGTTCCTGTATGTTTTTGCCACCTGAGAACTATTTCCTTTTTTTTTTTTTTTTAATGGCTAGCTTCTTTTCAGGTTTTAAATTTGTACTCGAGTATTACCTTCTCAAAACCGTCTTTACTATCTTTCTAAAAGAACATGGTACTGTGATTAGTGTCAGCATGACCTGAAAACAATCCTAGAGCTAAAGAGCATCAAAAGTCATTTTTGAACTTACCCTGAGTTTGTATCTGATAGTCAGACCTTTCGCAATACAAGTCAGTACTGGAAAAAAATGTAGGAAAGCCAAAAACTATTATGATAGACTGTTTTGGTAGAAAAACATTATTAGATTTCTCTACATCTGTTTCCCTGAAATTCCAAGGCACAGAGTCTTGTGTGGTTTTATTTACTTTTTTTCAATTAACATCTTGCCTTTCATTCCTCATTTCTTCCTTTCTACTGGAAGTTATTCTTTGCACTAGATATTTGGTCTTATATGAAAGCAGGCTTTCAGTAATTATGGAATTTCTCCATTTTTCAGTGGTCAAATGTGACTATCCAATCGTCGAACATGGAGCCATAGTATCAGGATTTAGAGGAAAATATTACTACAACATGCAAGTAGTATTTCAGTGTCGTGATGGTTTTTACCTTCACGGGAGTAGCACAATTGTCTGTGGTGCCAAGGGGACCTGGGAGCCCGAGCTACCAAAGTGCTCTGCTAAAGGTATGAAGGTGTCTGTTTCCTTTTTCTTAAAAGATTTTATTTTTTCCACAATAGATTTCAATGATATAGAGCAATTGGAAAGGAATAGTTTCAGTACTTTTGTCTGTCTTATATTCATTTCCACGTTACATGTTTGACTTCTAATTCACAAAGAAACTTGTTTTGATTTTCCTTTTATAGACTCTCAGCATGTTGCATACATCACACAGATGCATAAATTTCTCTTGTTCAACATCTTTACATGTAAAATGGATCACAAACATTTTTTAGTGTAAATTAAAGTGTTAGTAGCTCAGTTGTGTCCAACTTTTTGCAACCCCATGATGGACTGTAGCCCACCAGGCTCCTCTGTCCATGGAATACTCTAAGTAAGAATACAGGAGTGGGTTGCCATTCCCTTCTCCAGGGGATCTTTCCTATCCAGGGATTGAACCTGGGTTTGCATTACATGCAGATTCTTGACCATCTAAGCCACCAGGGAAGCCCGAATTAAAACATGTGCTGCTACTGCTAAGTCACTTCAGTCGTCTCCGACTGTATGTGACCCCATAGACGGCAGCCCACCAGGCTCCCCCGCCCCTGGGATCCTCCAGGCAAGAACACTGAAGTGGGTTGCCATTTCCCTCTCCAATGCATGAGAGTGAAAAGTGAAAGTGAAGTCACTCAGTCATGTCCGACTCTTAGCGACCCCATGGACTGCAGCCCACCAGGCTCCTCCATCCATGGGATTCTCCAGGCAAGAGTACTGGAGTGGGGTGCCATTGCCTTCTCCCAAAACATGTGCATTTTTTACCTAAATAAGTATGAAAAGCATAATTCATGTAAGTGAATATTAGTAGAAAGCAATAAATCCCAAGTAATTAAATGAGTTTATATATATTTTTTGTTTGTTTGTCTTCCAGAAGCAATTGCTACCACTACGGTGTCTGCAACTTCCAATGCCTCAGGTTTCATAAAGTCCTGCTTATATTTGTCAATATCCTTTAAATTCCTTGTGATGTTTTAAAATCCTTTAAATGTCTGGTGATTTACACTCACTAGAACTTTAAGTAATAAAAGGAGGAAGAATGCATTTATAGCCATTTTTGCTATTATACTTAGTGAATCTAAAATTATAGGTCATAGTCCACAGATATAAACAGGTTTGTAAACTTAGGTAATTTATGTAAACTTCTTTCCATATGTGTTTAATGATTGAATGCCTCCATCACTGTGTGATATTAAAGTTAACAGTGGGATGCATTTAAAGCACTGAGCACAGTGTCTGGTGTCTAGAAAGGTCTTAAAGGTAGCTCACCTAATTTACAGTTTCATTGGAGTCAATATTAATGTAGAAATCAATATTAATTAAGGTCCACGGCTTCTGTTTTTAATATGTATGTTTTCTGTGTCATCAACATTGATAATTTATTCATTTTAAAAGTGATCTGTTGACATCTGTACAGGATATCATCTGGGTTCAGGAATGTTTCATTTTCCTGCCAACAGCCAGTTTGGTTCTTTTTATAGAGTACAATTTTAACTGGGAAATTTCTACTGTCTCCAGAACAAGATTTGTATTTCTACTCCTGATCCCAACCTAACCACCTCATACAATTATTTTTTTCTCTTTACTGGCTTTTATTTATTTATTTATTTTTTGGCAACAGAAAGGGAATTGCATAACAATGGAAGGGCAGCAAAAGTCCTTATTTGTGGAAATGAAATGGAGGATCTCTGGCAGGGTTTACTGAGCAGCCGCTCTGCCTAAGACTTGAGAGACTATTTTGATACAGTGAAAGGAATTATCTTCCTGCATCCAGGATGTTATCTTTGGCTTCTTCTTTTTGGATGCAACAGAAGCAAGAGAACAGTGGCAAGAGCATTAGCCTGAGCAGACCGCTCTGCTTACTCAAGTAACATCATTTCAGTGGTTTCTAGTTTCTCACTGTTGAATGACTCAAACAAATGCCAATCACTGCCTTCCAATTTGTGTACTTCCTATTGTCCTGTAATTTTAAGGACTGAGGGGACTTGTTCATATTAGGATGGTAATTAGAACACCTTTTTATAATTCCTGTAAATCAGGTACTCCGTAACTTCCTTGAGTACCTTGGGGGTGCCGTGAAGTTCTGTGGAGAAAGCAATGTCTATGGATGATACATAAAGACTGCATATGAAATCTACACTCGCTGACCCAGTCATGTTTGCTCACGTGGCCCTAGTGGGAGCGGGCACTGTGGTGTGTTATCTTATGGATGCGCTCTTCTGAGAGTTGTATGTTATGCTTATGGATGCGCTCTTCTGAGAGTTGTATGTTATGCTTATGGATGCGCTCTTCTGAGACTTGTATGTTATCTTATTGATGCGTTCTTTTGAGAGTTGACCATAAGCATCTCATAACGATTTTCTAAAACATGTATTCAGTTTAGCACTGGAAATAACAGGAGAATTGTGAGGACAAGTTTATACAGGTGATAAACTGTAGGGATTTTGTTTTAAATGTCATAAATCAAAGTTCCTTATGAGGTTTTCAATCATTTTTCATCAGTAAGAGAGTATGAAGAGCATCATTAGTGACATATAATGTTGATAAGATAGATCTAATTATGTGAATGTGAAAAAATTGGGGCAAATATGAAGTGAAAAACTAAGAATACAAATTATGTAATATGACACTGTGTGGGTGGTGTTTTTTTAAGATTTGTGAACTTATTCTGGACACATAACTTCTATGATTTATTATTGATTAATTTCCAGGGTCTCCACTATGTAATACGGAGCCATAGTGCCTATTATTATGCATACATGCTAATGTACTTGTATAAATATATATTTAGGTTAACTCCCCAGAAATAGAATAGCACCATTTGGAAAGTATGTATATTTTCATTCTGAGAAGTAATTCATTTTGAGAAATAATTTTCTTCAAAAATGAAAATAATCAAAGTTAATTCTACAATTTTGTATTGATGAGACTGGTGAATTGAATCAAAATTAACTTTTCCAGGTCCTCAAACAACTACAGCTCCAGAGTCAAGTCCTACAGATTCAGTGCCTCTTTATCTTGCCAACATTGTTTAGAACTTAATAAGATGATGGGTGAAAAGTAATGTCATGTACTAATTGTATATTGAAATTATCAGTGAAGCTGAAATTTTTTGGTTTGCAGTCACTTATATTGGTCTTTTGTTCACTTTTCTATGTGATTTCTGAAATATTTTTCATGTTGATTTAACAAAGCTCATTATAAGTTAAAATCCTTTTATCAGGAAGCAGAATTTTTCTCTAGTTTGTCATTATTAAAAGTCAGGTTTCTTTGAAGATTTTACACTATTAAAAATTGATTGCTTTCTATACCTTTTAACTATATTAGTATACTAATCTGAGGGGCTTCCCAGGTGGCTCCCAGCAGTGAAGAATCCACCTGCCACTGCAGGAGATGTGAATTCAATCCCTGGGTCAGGAAGATCCCCTGGAAGAGGAAATGGCAACCCACGCCAGTATTCTTGCCTGGAAAATCCCATGGACAGAGGAACCTGGCGGGCTACAGTCCATAGTGTAGCAAAGAGCTATATACAACTGAGTGACTGAACATGCACACATACTAATGTGAATTTTTAAAATTTCAGATGTTACAAAAGCATAAATAGTGAAAATATTGGTTCTGCACTTCTTTCTCTCATCTAATTACTAAAGTTAATATCTTTATAGTTTAGGGAGTCTTTTTAATCTACCTCTATGTAAACATTCTTATTTGTGTAGATTTACATATTTAGCTTTATTCTTATCCAAAAATGTCATCATGCTGTTCATATTTTTCTGAAACTTGCACTTTTTCCACTTAATGTCTTGAATTGGAGCTGCAGTTAGATTTATTCCCATCTTTTTATATTATTTTAATATGTACCATATTTCACCTGACTTTTCTATCAGTGGTCATTTAAATGTACAGAATATTTATATTAATAGGAAGTTGGATGTGTTGATGTTTTCCCTAACGGCCAAGAGTGTTGTGTTTTTCCTATAAAAGCTCCAGGTCTTCTCCGTGCTGAAATTATGTAAACGTTGCCATCATAGTGCTTTTGTGATTGCATCAAATCATTGATTCATCTCATTTCTTTAGGGTATCTGAAATGTGGTTGGGTTTCTCTTTACTCCACTTACTTTAATCCAGTATGAAGTAGCTCCATTTGTTGAGTAAGTCCTTCTCTTTCCAGCTTTGTTGAACTGTCAGTTTTTATCACACATTAAATTCATACATGATCTGATCTTTCTGTTCCCTTGAAGTCTGCCCATTCCTGCCCCAACACCAAATCAATGCTTTGATTACAGACGATGATATGTTTTAATATCTGACAGAACACTTCCTTTTCAGATGCTCAGGCTACTCTCTGTGCTAATTCTTCTAGACCAACTTCTGTTTTATTTAACTGACAATTTTAGCTAATTTAATTGTACATTTCAGTGGCATTAAGTATATTCACATTTTTGTGCAGCCATTACTACCATCTATCTCTAAAATCTATAATCACCTCAAAATGAACATTATACCTGTGAAACAATAACTCTCCATTCTCCCTCCTCCCAGCCATGCTAACCACTACCTATTTTCTACGTTTATTAATTTGACTGTTCTACATACTGCATAGACTTGGAATCACTTCTGGATTATTTCACTTAGCATACTGTTTTAAGGTTCATCTACTTTGTGACATATATCAGAACTTTATTTCACTTATGACTTGGTAATATTTCTTCATATATACCACAATTCCTTAATTCATTCATTTGTTGGAAGACCCTTTGACTATGCCAAAGCCTTTGACTGTGTGGATCACAACAAACTGTGGAAAATTCTTAAAGAGATGGGAATACAAGACCACCTGACCTGCCTCCTGAGAAATCTGTATGCAGGTCAAGAAGCAACATTTAGAACTGGACATGGAACAATAGACTGATTCCAAATCAGGAAAGGAGTACATCAAGACTGTATATTGTCACCCTGCTTATTTAACTTATATGCAGAGTACATCATGAGAAACGCTGGACTGGAAGAAGCACAAGCTAGAATCAAGATTGCCGGGAGACATATCAATAACCTCAGATATGCAGATGACACCACCCTTATGGCAGAAAGCAAAGAAGAACTAAAGAGCCTCTTGATGAAAGAGGAGAGTGAAAAAGTTGGCTTAAAATTCATAATTCAGAAAACTAAGATCATGGTACCTGGTCCCATCACTTCATGGCAAATAGATGGGGAAACAGTGGAAACAGTGACAGACTTTATTTTTAGGGGGGTCCAAAATCACTGTAGATGGTGACTGCAGCCATGAAATTAAAAGACGCTTGCTCCTTGGAAGAAAAGTCATGGCCAACCTAGATAGCAGAGACATTATTTTGCCAACAAAGGTCCATCTAGTCAAAGCTACGGTTTTTCCAGTAGTCATGTATGGATGTGAGAGTTGGATTATAAAGAAAGTGGAGTGCCGAAGAATTGATACTTTTGAACTGTGGTGTTGGGGAAGACTCTCGAGGGTCCCTTGGATAGCAAGGAGATCCAACCAGTCCCTCCTAAAGGAAATCAGTCCTGAATATTCATTGGAAGGACTGATGCTGAAGAAGAAACGCCAGTACATTGGCCACTTGATGTGAAGAACTGACTCATTGGAAAAGACCCTGATGCTGGGAAAGATTGAAAGTGGGAGAAGGGGACGACAGAGGATGAACTGGTTGCATAGCATCATCAACTCAATGGACATGAGTTTGTGTAAGCTCTGGGAGTTTGTGTAAGCTCTGGGAGTTTGTGATGGACAGGGAGGCCTGGCGTGCTGCAGTCCATGGGGTCACAAAGAGTCGGACACGACTGAGTGACTGAACTGAACTGAACTGAACTGAATATCTCTTCATATAAACCATAATTCATTAATTCACTCATTTGTTGAAAGACCCTTGGTTTGTTTCCACCTTTTGGCTATTCTGAATAACACTACTCTGAACAGTGGCATTCAGCTATCTGAGTCCCTATTTTTAATTTTGGTGGTTATATACTTAGGAATATAATTGCTGTGTTATATAATAGTACATTGGGCTTCTCTGATGGCTTAGATGGTAAAGAGTCTGCCTGCAATGTAGGAGACCCAGGTTTGATCGCTGGGTCAGGAAGATCCCCTAAAGCAGGGAATGGATCCCCACTCCAGTATTCTTGCCTGGAGAATTCCATGGACAGAGGAGTCTTGTGGGCTACTATCCAGGGATGGCAAAAAGTCTGACATGACTGAGTAAATAACACTTTCACTTTTTCCTCATAGTATTACTATGTTTATTTATTTTTTGAGGAACAACCAGGGAATCTTCCAGGGAATCTTCCTCAGTGGCTACACAATGTTACTTTCCCTCCAGCGATGCACAAAAGTTTCAATTTCTCCACCTTTTTGCCAGCACTTGTTGTCTTTCTTTATTTCTTTTTTTTGGATAAAAGCCATACCAGTATATGTGAAGTACTAACTCATCATGGTTTTTCTTTGTGTTTCTACAATTATTAGTGATTGATCATCTTTTCATGTGCATATTATTGGTCTTTTGTATATGTTCTTTGGAGAAATATCCATTCAAGTCCTCTGCCCATTTTTTAATTTAATTTTTTTCAATTTTTAAACGCTCATATGTTGAAGGTTAATCACTTATCAGATATATAATGCAGTTCCCTCCCATTCTGTGGACTGCTCTCTCTCTGATGACAGTGTCCCTTCTTAAACAGCTTGTGTTTGGTTTTGATGAAACCCGGTGTGTCTGGGCTTCTGGTGTCACATCCGAGAAATCACTGCAGACCCCACATCCTGAAGCTGTCCTCCGTGTTCTCTTTAAGAGTTTCGTAATTTTAGCTCTTAAGTTTATGGTTCATTTTTGTTCCTTTCTTTTTTTCCTCTCTTCACTTGTGGTTTAATGACTATCTTTAATGTTATGTTGGATTCCTTACTCTTTCTTATGGGTGTATCTATTTTAGAGTTTTGTCCTTCTCATGAAGTTTATATGTAGCTATATACATATATATATATATACATGATTATTTTAAGTCACTAATCTCTATTTTGTACACATTCTAACAACTCAGCACTTTTGCTTCATACCACCACCTTTAATGTCTGTAGCATCATATTTTAGCACTTTCTGTTTTTTCACCCTTTAGCTACTTCCTGTGGTTATACATGTGCATTACTAGTGTGACTCGTGCTGACCACCTGGCTGCTGGAGCTGGGCCCTGGGGCAGCCGGCTGTGGTCCTAGCAAGTGTCGGCCTACTGGTACGTGGGGCTATGGCCTGAGGGATCCGAAGGCTGGTGTCACCCTGCTGGCAGGCAAGGTCATTTCCTGACTTGGCTGATCGTAGTGTCCAGGGGGTCCTGGAGGTGGTGTTGGCCCACGGGTGGATGGGTCTGCCTTGGGGAGGCTGGTTGAGTGGCCCATTGTTCCTGGAGCTGAAATCTGACTGCTGGGCTTGGGCCTGTGGGCTTCTGGGGCTGATGTTGGCCCACTGGTGAGCAGAGCTGGGTGCTGGGGTCTGGTTGTGGTGTATTGGGCCTTCTAGTAGACAGGGATAGGTCCAGGCAGCTGGAGGATGAGGGGATTTAAGGCAGTCAGCCTGCTTGTGGGTCAGGCTCTGTCCACTAACTGCTGGGCCTGGGGTGTCCCAGAACTTGTGCCCACCTGCTGGGGGGCAAGGTCATATCGTGGTGCTAATAAGCTAGAGGGAGGATTCCAAAATGCCGCTTGCCAGCCCCAGACTCCTTTTGTGGCTACTGCCAGAATCTCTGTCCACAGAGTGAGTCCACGTTGTCCTCCGCCTCTCCAAGATGAGCAAGTCAATCTGACCAAAACTCCTTTCAAATGACTGCTTCTGCACTGGGTCTCAAGAGTGTGTGACATTTTGTCCGTCCCCCTTAAGAGCAGAGTTTTTTTTTCCTACAGCCCCTTGGATCTCCCAAAAATATGCCGTGTTGGCTTTCAAAGCCCAGCATTCTAGGAGCTTGGCTCCTGGTGCAGGGCCCCTGCACTGGGGAATCTGATGTGAATCTCAGACCCTGCCTTCCTTGGGGAGGACTTGTGTGATTGTAATGATGCCCCTAGTGTGTGGGTCACCTGCCTGGTGTTATGGGTCTTGTGTGTGCCATGTCTCTGGTCTTCTTTCCTGTCTCATGTTGGTTCCTTCTTCATATCTCTGGTTGTAGAAGATCATTTATGCTAGTTTTCAGGTCATTCTCATCCATTGTTGTTCTGTAAATAGTGGTAATGTTCATGTGCCCAAGGAAGGATGCAAACTCAGAGTCTTTCTACTCCACTGACTTAACAACTTCCCTAGGCCTTAAGTTTAGCTCCTGATCTTTTAAATTAATTTTTGTGTATGGTGTCAGGTAGGTGTCAAAATTCATACTTTTGCATATGGATATCCAATTTTCCAAAAATCATTTGTTGAAAAGATTGTCCATTCCCCATTAAATGTTCTTAGAACCCTTGTGAACAATCATTTGACCATATTAGTGAAAGTTTATTTCTGGTCTCTCTGCTCTTTTATTTTTTTTAATAGAAATACAGTTGTTTTACAATATTCTATTATTTCCAAACATAGAGATTCAATATTTTTAAAGTTTAACTCCAGGTAAAGCTATTACAAAATAATAACTATATTTCCCTGTGGTGTACAGTATATCCTTATTGTAGCTTTTTAGTAAGTTTCAGAATTGGGAAATATGAGTCCTCTCAACTTTCCATTTCTTTATTAAGATTACTCCCTTCAGATTCCATATTAGGTTTAATTTGTCTATTTTGCGAAACACATTTTCAATATAGTCAAAGGGCTGCATTTAATCTGTGGATTGCTTTGTGTGGTGTTGACGTCTTAACAGTATTATCTTTCAATCCATGAATGCAGGATGTCCTTTCATTTCCTTATGTCTTCTTCAGTTTCTTTATGCAGTGCTTTGTGGTGTTCAGGGAGTAAGTCTTTCACTTCGTTAGTCAATGTTTATTCCTAAGTACTTTATCCTCTTTGCTGCTCCTGTGTGTGGAGTTGGTTTTTTAAATTTTCTCTTTAGACTGTTCATCAGTAGTATATAGAAATGCAGCTGATCTTTGTTGATTTTGTAACCTCTGACTTTGTTGAATTAATTTATTAGTTCTATTTAATAGGTTCCTGTGTGTGTGTGTGTGTGTGTGTGTGTGTGTGTGTGTGTGTGTGTTTTGGTGTGTGAGCATGCATAATCTTTAGAGTTTTCCATTTAAAAGATTATATAATCTGGAACAGAGAGTTTTATTTCTTCTTTCTCAGTTTGGATGATTTTTTATTTTTTTCTCTAACCACTGCTCTCACTAGGCAAGTTATAAATTAAAATATTTTGTTGTATTGATTGAAGTGACAAATGTGAACATCCAGTATGGCTCCTGACTTAAGGAAAATAAATTCAGTCTTTCACTATTGAGTATGATGTTATCTATCCTTTTTTTTTAAATAAGTGGCCTTTATTATGTTGAATTTTGTTCTATTGCAGATAAGCTCTTAAATGGTTTTAGGCCATTTTTTGTCTTTTGTTTTTCAATCTTTTTTTTTTTATGTTTTGATTGGAAGGAAAATTGCTTTATAATATTGTATTGGTTTCTGCCATAGTGAAGTTGCTCAGTCATGTCTGACTCTTTGAGACCCCATGGACTGTAGCCCACCAGGCTCCTCCGTTCATGGGATTTTCCAGGCAAGAAGACTAGAGTGGGTTGCCATTTCCTTCTCCAGGGTATCTTCCGGACCCAGGGATTGAAGCCAGGTCTCCCGCTTTGCAGACAGATGCTTTACCATCTGAACCACCAGGGAAGCCATATAACAACATATATCAGCCATAATTATGCATGTATCACCTCCCTCCCCTCTCCCCATCCCACCCTCTAGGGCTGGGCTCCCTGTGCTATACAGCAGCTTCTCACCAGCTAGCTATTTTACACATGGTGGTGTTCTTATGGCTGTGCTATTTTCCCCTTCCTTCCACTCTCTCATTCCTTCCCCTACTGTGTCCACAAATCCATTCTCTATATATGCATCTCCATTCCTTCCCTGAAAATAGGTTCATCAATAACATTTTTATAGATTCCATAGATATGCATTAATATATGATATTTGCATTTCTCTTGCTGACTTTCTTCACTCTGTGTAACAGGCTCTAGGTTCATCCACCTCACTGGAATCCATTCTTTCTTATGGCTGAGTAATATTCCATTGTATATATGTAATTAAAAAAAAAGCTAAACGGTATGTAATTTTTTTAAAAGACATTAAAAACATGTAATTTAAAACAAACAAAAACTAAAGGAATAGTAAAGAACCACATTAGAACAATACAAAAAATATATATAAAGAGAGAAACAGGTAGTATGAAGAATGTCCTCCTGAGTCCTCCATTGTCCAATCCGCACAGTGAGCACCAGCCAATCTACCTACCCAGAAATTCCTCCACTAATTCTAGGAAGGTCTCTGGACCTGCTGTGGGCTCTGTGGGGTCAGCTCCGACTCAGATCTGGCCTCACTCCAGCTTGTACTTGCTCCCAAAGCCCACAATTGCCCCCAGAGTCCACAGCCTCGCTAATTACGGGTATCTTGTCAGCTGCACCGGTGGCTGCAGGTGCGAGTTCCTTTCCTCGCGCTTGCGCAGCCCCTGGCGCCTGCCTCTGTTTGTAGGCCTCCCTCCGGCGCCTGTTCCCCACCCAGACCAGAGCAGGCAATAGTAGCGGCTTATTAAGGTCCACTTGCTCAGTCGGCCTGGGGAGAGGAAGGGGTATGGAGGCCACAACTGGGGTGTTTGGGGGTGCCTGCTGCAGCCGAGGCCCGCAGGAAGTTGCTACAGTCTGAGGCAGGCCGTGTGCTCTCCCAGGAGGATTGGGCGCGGGTCTGGTGTCCCTTGGCAAAGCCACGCTGCACAGGCTCCAGGAAGCTGTGCGTCATAACCTGGGCCTGTTCCTGGCTTGCTGACAGCTGGAACCTCTGAGACCGGCGTTTTGTTCCCTGCCTCAGGCGCTCAGCCTTGGCTTTCTATGATACTACTCTTAAAGAGATGCATTGAGATAATGCATGTAGGGAAAGGGAAATTATCAGGGGTTTTGTACAAAGGCAACAAAAAAAATATCAAAACCCATAAATGTATAGGTCTTTAAGCTTTATTATTTTCTTCTTCTACCTTTTATTCTTATTTCCATTTTTTTTTTCTTTTTCCAGCATATCCCAATCCAAGTGATGATTTACAGCCTGAAGGTTTTCAAGATTTAGGTATTATTTTGGTTATAAATAGCCCTGCATTATGAAACTCCAGAGTTCTACATGGAACTATTGCAATAATACATAACTAAAGAAGAAATAACATATCACAAATTGGTGTTAATTGGCAATCGTGTTATTTTAATACTGCAGATCCCATGACAAATTTAAGTGGTGATGTGTAAAGTGGAAAGTGTTACTTGCTCAGTCGTGTTTGAGTCTTTGCAACCTCAAGGACTGCAGCCTACTAGGCTCCTCTGTCCATGGGATTCTCCAGGCAAGAATACTGGAGTGGGTTGCCGTTTCCTTCTCCTGTGTAGACTTGTTACTAACATGATTTTCAAGAAGTGCCCCTGCTGAGGATTCCCAGTGGAGTGAGATAACTTTCTTAAATGCTTTGGTCACGTGCAGGTTAAAATATATAAAATATAACTGGTTTGTCATGTGATAGTGTTCTTTTATCCTGGAGATTTGTAGATAAATTTTCTTTCTGTTGGTATGTTGTATTCACAAACCTTATGTACCATATTTTGGGATAGTTTTTCTATAACAGGCAGGGGTAGCACACTTCAGGTTGTCTCCCATAGTTCACACAATATGTGCTAAAGAACATGGTGAAGTATAGTGGTGAAGTTAGTTGGAATATAAAGATTTCTCGATAAGAAAAGATCTATTACTTTTCTTTGTATCAGAGTGAGGTAGTCAAGTTTATCTTTTCATCAAGTGCACTTCAGGCTTGGTACATTTCCTTCTGAAAACTGTGTTCCAGTTGCCAGTCTGCCAGGTGAACCCAGGGCCATTTTTTTTTTTTTTTTTTTGGTGGCAGGGTAAAGCTGCTTGAGCTTTTATTCTCTCAAATGTATTTGTGTATTTTTATTTTTGGTTGCACTGGGTCTTCACTGCTGTGTGTAGACTTTCCTTAGTCACAGCGAGCGGGCACTCCTCCGTTGCGGCACACAGGCTTCTCGTGGCGGTGGCCTCTCTCGTTGCGGGGCACAGGCTCTGGGCACACGGGCTCGGTAGCTGTGGCTCGCAGGCTGAGTAGTTGAGGTTCGTAGGCTCTAGAGCTCGGTAGGTGGCACCTGGGCTTAGCTGCCCTACGACATGTGGAATCTTCCCAGACCAGGGGTCAAACCTGTGTCCCCTGCATTGGCAGCCGGATTCTTATCCACTACACCACCAGGGGAGTCCTGGTGTCATTGTAAGATGGTTACAGTTAATATTTATGAAATAAAAAGAGCAGAACTACGATGACATTTTATACCCTGAATTAAAGGTAGAAGCAGAGAGGTCCTACTGACGAACATTTATAAAAACATGTTAGTATTACTTCTTGCCCTCTGGACTGTCAAAAATGCATTTTACATTTTGGTACAACATTTTCATCCACATGCCCTGATGTTTCATTAGCATTATTAGACAAAATCTTCTTGAATTAGGACTGTGTCTTAATCTGGGGACAGGAAATAAGAAGGGTTGATGGTAAGTTAAAGCATTGTTTGTGAAGACTGCAAATAGCATTTGTGTGATAAGAGTTATAGAGCTTTATTGTCATTTATTAAAAAATCACACTATTGGAATAGTGTGTTAAATTCTTAATAAAATCATAAGGACTAGATTGAATACCAAACTATAATAATAACAGAAGCAGAAGATATTAAGAGGTGGAAGAATACACAGAAGAACTGTACAAAAAAGATCTTCATGACCCAGATAATCACAATGGTGTGATCACTCACCTAGAGCCAGACATCCTGGAATGTGAAGTCAAGTGGGCCTTAGGAAGCATCACTATGAACAAAGCTAGTGGACGTGATGGAATTCCAGTTGAGCTACTTCAAATCCTGAAAGATTATGCGGTGAAAGTGCTGCACTCAATATGCCAACAAATTTGGAAAACTCAGCAGTGGCCACAGGACTGGAAAAGGTCAGTTTTCATTCCAATCCCAAAGAAAGGCAATGCCAAAGAATGCTCAAACTACCGCACAATTGCACTCATCTCACACGCTAGTAAAGAAATGCTTAAAATTCTCCAAGCCAGGCTTCAGCAATACGTGAACCGGGAACTTCCAGATGTTCAACTGGTTTTAGAAAAGGCAGAAGAACCAGAGATCAAATTGCCAACATCCGCTGGATCATGGAAAAAGCAAGAGTTCCAGAAAAATATCTATTTGTGCTTTATTGACTATGCCAAAGCCTTTGACTGTGTGGATCACAATAAACTGTGGAAAATTCTGAAAGAGATGGGCATACCAGACCACCTGACCTGCCTCTTGAGAAACCTGTATGCAGGTCAGGAAGCAACAGTTAGAATTGGACATGGAACAACAGACTGGTTCCAAATAGGAAAAGGAGTATGTCAAGGCTGTATATTGTCACCCTTCTTATGTAACTTCTATGCAGAGTACATCATGAGAAACGCTGGGCTGGAAGAAGCACAAGCTGGAATCAAGATTGCCGGGAGAAATATCAATAACCTCAGATAATGCAGATGACACCACCCTTATGGCAGAAAGTGAAGAAGGGCTAAAAAGCCTCTTGATGAAAGTGAAAGAGGAGAGTGAAAAAGTTGGCTTAAAGCTCAACAGTCAGAAAACTAAGATCATGGCATCCGGTCCCATCACTTCATGGGAAACAGATGGGGAAACAGTGAAAACAGTGACAGAGTTATTTTTTGGGCTCTAAAATCACTGTAGATGGTGACTGCAGCCATGAAATTAAAAGACGCTTACTCCGTGGAAGTAAAGTTATGACCAACCTAGATAGCATATTCAAAAGCAGAGACATTACTTTGCCCACAAAGGTCCGTCTAGTCAAGGCTATGGTTTTTCCAGTGGTCATGTACGGATGTGAGAGTTGGACTACAAAGAAAGCTGAGCACTGAAGAATTGATGCTTTTGAAGTGTGGTGTTGGAGAAGACTCTTGAGAGTCCCTTGGACTGCAAGGAGATCCAACCCGTCCATCCTAAAGGACATCAGTCCTGGGTGTTCATTGGAAGGACTGATGTTGAAGCTGAAACGCCAATACTTTGGCCCCCTGATGCGAAGAGCTGACGCATTTGAAAAGACCCTGATGCTGGGAAAGATTGAGGGCAGTAGGAGAAGAGGACGACAGAGGATGAGATGGTTGGATAGCATCACCGACTCGATGGACATGGGTTTGGGTGGACTTCGGGAGTTGGTGATGGACAGGGAGGTCTGGTGTGCTGCAGTTCATGGGGTCACAAAGAGTTGGACATGACTGAGCAACTGAACTGAAAATAGGATAATATATTTTAAAACAATTTTCTTCTAGTGGATTCTAATTGTTTCCGCTACCTTACTAAATAACCTGGTGTGGTCGCTACAGCACACTGTAAAAAGTAAGGTTCCTGTTAAGAATTTCATGAGATAGATCCTAACCCCGGAATATATTTTGAAGTGTTCTGTGGTCAAAATGACCTGGATGCACTAGCATTCATGCTAAAATTAGATTGGTAATTTTTTGCTTTGCTGTAATTATAGCTGATCTATGATCAGATCATTAAAATGCAGCAGCTATTTGAAGACACCTGTGTGTTTAATTATCATCAATTTTTTTTTATTTTCCCCAGATATAGCACTCATTACAACAATTGTTCTTTCTGTATGTAAGTATTCCAAACTTTGATACAACTTAAATCGAGATATTACTGTGAAGTGCATTATCTTATTCAGTGTTTTTTCAGTTTCTTTCATTTTAATAGTGTGAAATTAAGTAAAGCAGTTTAGGAAAAATAGCCTTTTATATAATATACTACTTTTTGTTGGTGATCGTATATTCTTTTATATTCCATATGTCCACCTACTAACAATCATACATGTTGTCTCAAGATGCATAGCCATATGAGTTTGCATCCCAGATATGCTTTGGGTAATTTTCTAAATTAATCAAGGACTGCTCTGACTTACTGTGAACTGTCTAAGTGATCCCAGGGAACTGGATACAAATAGTAAAGAGACCAGACAGAATAAAAATGTATATGTTGTTAAATAAAATATCATTTTCTGACCACGGAAATCTAACGAACATTTTTTCTTATGTTAGATTCTGAACGTTAAGCAATGACTTTTCAGTTACGTGCCATTTGTTTCCTGGTTTCTTGTAGTTGGAGCTGTTGCACTAGTTACTGCCTGTCTGCACAGATTTTCCACACGGCCAGAGAGGGTACATTAAAGCATTTTTCTTTAATTTATTGGTCTTTCTCACTCTTGACATAATTTTATGCAGTTTTATTTATACTCTGTTTTATATGCCAACTTAAAAAAAAAAAAAGTGCCTGCATGTGCACGCTGTTTGGGTTGCATTTCTTTACTAAAAATATTTTTAGCTGCTTTTAATGTCAATTCAAGAAAATAATCCGTGCTGGTCACTTCCGCTATTATGATGTAAGAAAACTTTCTGTGGGACTAGAGGTTTAAGCGCTGCAGCAAGTCATGGACTGTCATGGGGCCTTTCCTCCCCTAGATATACCCTACTGCTCTGATTGGACTAATATCCAAGATTAAATCTGAAACAGTTCACTGTGGACCTAAAAACTCTAGTCCCTGATATTTTTATGGTAAAAGTTTCATTTGCCTGTGTAACTTAGGTAGTTGTAAGAAGGTACGGAGCTGTCAAATTCAAATACCTTGTTTTATTTTTTTTTCATTTAGAGTTGTAATTTATACAAGTTAAACTAGGGAATTGAAAGCAACACTATTTGATTCCCCTCTTAGGTTCTTTTAATTTGCTGGGTTGTAGTAAAGCTGATGGGGTTAGACTAAGTTGCTGAGTGGGATAAGATTTACACGTCACCTCATTAATATTATCTCTCTGTTTATCTCTCTGTTTATCTATATAAGTGAACAAAAAGGAAGGGAACTTAGATTTTTTTTTTTTAAGTACAAAGCAGAATAGGGTTTTTTAATTAAGCTTAGATTATAATGAAGTAATTTTCAACTCAATGAAAGACCTAGAATAAATCATAAGCATAGACTAAGATTATGATTTATGATTTTTAATGATTTCTTTCCCCCTTTAATGCTTTAGAAATAGTTTTGAAATCAAACTAATACTTTTAAGACTTTTGCAACTCATGGTTTACTTGTGATTTTAATATATAATTTTTATATTAATGGGTTTACTTGTGCCTTTAATATTATATAATTTTTATGTTGATGACTGGGCTTGGACTAAGTATAAAAATATCTTACGCATACGGAGCTCACATTTTTTCAGTGTTGCCTGGTTATCTTTTTAAAATACCCACAGTGCCTTGATTTGGATCTTAAACCTTATATTTATCGAATACATGATGGGCATATTTGATTTCTCTGTCCTTGAATATTTTTTAAAATACACGAGCACAGCAGTCTGGATGGAAACTTCTGTGGGTGACCTTTTTCCTTTTCTTGACTGTGCTATGCCCCCGTTGCAGCCCGGGGGCTTTCACTGCGCCCTGTGGGCTTTCTCTTGCTGTTTGCAGGCCTCTCCTGTCGCAGAGCATGGGCTCTAGAGCGTTCAGGCTCAGCAGCTGTGGCCCACAGGATTAGCTGCCCTGAGGCCTGTGGGATCGTAGTTCTCTAACCGGAGATCGACCCTTCATCCCCTGCAGTGGAAGTTGGATCCTCAATCACTGGGCCACCAGGGAAGTCCTAGGTGAAATATTTCTAAAGGCCCAAAAGACTTATGTAGAAATAACCTCTAAAGAAACAAAACAAAATAGCTTTCTGCTCCTCACTCTCTTTTTTTAAAACATCACTGCACCAAAATACTTAAACGTTCTCAAACAAGTATTAACCAAGCTCTCTCTCTAATGAGAGAGCTCTCATAACTCACTGTAACGAGTCTTTTAAAGCCAAACAATTATCTGAGCATCTTACCCCCAGGATGAAGTGCCAGTGGCATTAGAGTCCTGACACCCCATTTTCATGAGTCCCCCAGTGAGGCTGCTGCTGGGCCTGGACGACACTGAGAGAAGCCAGTGTGTAGACTGTTACTGACGTGCCCACGCTCTTTAGCTTTGAAAAATCACCAAGCTTATTGAGAAATGGCTCACCTGTTCAAGATAACTGGATTTTTGAAAGACTGCTCAGCTATGTGTGTGCTTTCCAAAAGAATGTGGGGGTAATAACGTAGCTTTAGTTTGCTTTCCTTTTAAAAAGGTGAATATTTTTATTATGTTATTTGCACTATTGAATGCCCACTTTCTCTCCAAAATTACATTGGTTGTCCATTTAAATTATGACGAAAAATGGCCACAAGGTTCAAGCATTCTGCTGTAGCTTTCTGTTTCTTAGCTCTCATCTAAGAATAGAATAGGATCCCAGTTGGTCTGATGGGCTCCGTCTATACCCTTTTCCCTCCCGGGCTGCTTTCTTAAATAATGCTTCTAACACACTTTCCAGACTTGGGAATCACAACCTTTGCCATCTCTTTTGCCACTGCCTGAGTCCTATCATGCAAGTCCGGACTGTGTGGTTCCAAAAACAAGATACCCTTTGTTTATATAATGTTTTCACTTATTTGTAGTGATTTTTCTTTCATAAATGAATGATTTCACTTACTCCAATTAAATCACCACAGGATAAATAAGAATTTGCTGAGTTCATTAGAATTATTCCGAAATGTATGTATTTTATAAACTAGGACAAATTTTTTTTCCATTAAGGAGATATATTATTCATTTTAAATTAATTTATTTTATTGAAGTGTAGCTGGTTTGCAATGTTGTATTAATTTCTGCTGCCCAGAAAAGTGATTCAGTTATACATATAAATACATTCTTTTCATATTCTTTTCTGTTATGGTTTATTACAGGATATTGAATACAGTTCCCTGTGCTATGCAGTACGATCTTATTTATTCATCCTATATATAATAGTTTGCATGTGCTAATACCAAACTCACAAACTATCCCAACTCCATCCCTTTGTCCTTGGTAACTACAAGTTTGTTCTCAGTGTCTTCCAATACACTGATCTTTGCTTTGTTTTCAGTCCCTTATTGTATTTTTCAATACAATAAGTCATATCCGACTCTTTGCGACCCCATGGACTACACAGCATGTGAGGCTTCCCTGTCCATCACCAACTCCCAGAGCTTGCTCAAACTCATGTCCATCGAGTCGGTGATGCCATCCAACCATCTCATCCTCTGTCATCCCCTTCTCCTCCCACCTTCAATCTTTGCCAGCATCAGGGGCTTTTCCAATGAGTCAGTTCTTTGCATCAGGTAGCCAAAGTATTGGAGCTTCAGCTTCAGCTTCAGTCCTTCCAATGAATATTTAGGACTGGTTGCCTTTAGGACGGACTGCTTGAATCTCCTTGCAGTCCAAGGGACTCTCAAGAGTCTTCTCCAGCACCACAGTTCAAAAACATCAACTCTTTGGCACTCAGCTTTCTTTATAGTGCAACTCTCACATCCATACATGACTACTGGAAAAACCATAGCTTTGACTAGATGGACCTTTGTTGGCAAAGTAATGTCTCTGCTTTTTAATATGCTGTCTACGTTGGTCATGACTTTTCTTCCAAGGAGCAAGTGTCTTTTAATTTCATGGCTGCAGTCACCATCTGCACTGATTTTGGAGCCCAAAAAAATAAAGTCTGTCACTGTTTCCACTGTTTCTCCACCTAGTTGCCGTGAAGTGATGGGACTGGATGCCATGATCTTAGTTTTCTGAATGTTGAGTTTTAAGCCAACTTTTTCACTCTCCTCTTTCACTTTCATCATGAGGCTCTTTAGTTCTTCTTTGCTTTCTGCCATAAGGGTGCTGTCATCTACATATCTGAGGTTATTGATATTTCTCCCAGAAATCTTGATTCCAGCTTGTGCTTCTTCCAGCCCAGCGTTTCTCATGATGTACTCTGAAGAGAAGTTAAATAAGCAGAGTGACAACAAACAGCCTAAACATACTCCTTTCCCAATTTAGAGCCAATCTATTGTTCCATGTCCAGTTCTAACTGTTGCTTTTTGACCTGCATACAGATTTCTCAGGAAGCAGGTCAGGTGGTCTGGTATTCCCAGCTCTTGAAGAATTTTTCAGTTTGTTGTGATCCACACAGTCAAAGGCTTTGGCATAGTCAATAAAGCAGAAGTGAATGTTTTTCTGGAACTCTCTTGCTTTTTCGATGATTCAGTGGGTGTTGGCAATTTGAACTCTGGTTCCTCCGCCTTTTCTAAAACCAGCTTGAACATCTGGAAGTTCACAGTTCACGTACCGTTGAAGCCTGGCTTGGAGAATTTTGAGCATTATTTTGCTAGCGTGTGAGATGAGTGCAATTGTGCGGTAGTTTGAACGTTCTTCGGCATTTCCATTCTATGGGATTGGAATGAAAACTGACCTTTTCCAGTCCTGTGGCCACTGCTGAGTTTTCCAAATTTGATGGCATATTGAGTGCAGCACTTTCACAGAATCATCTTTTAGGATTTGAAATAGCTTAACTGGAATTCCATCACCTCCACTAGCTTTGTTTGTAGTGATACTACCTAAAGCCCACTTGACTCTGCATTCCAGAATGTCTGGCTCTAGGTAAGTGATCACCTCATCTTGGCTATCTGGGTCATGAAGACCTTTTTTGTATAGTTCTTCTGTGTATTCTTGCCACCTCTTCTTATTATCTGCTGCTTCTGTTAGGTCCATACCATTTCTGTCCTTTATCGAGCCCATCTTTGCATGAAATATTTCCTTGGTATCTCTAATTTTCTTGAAGAGATCTCTAGTCTTTCTCATTCTTCTGTTTTTCTCTACTTCTTTGCATTGATTGCTGAGGAAGGCTTTCTTATCTCTCCTTGCTATTCTTTGGAACTCTGCATTCAAAAGGGTATATCTTTCCTTTTCTCCTTTGCCTTTCATGTCTTTTCTCAACTATTTATAAGGCCTCTGCAGACAATCATTTTGCCTTTTTGCATTTCTTTTTCTTGGGGATGGTCTTGATCACTGCATCCTGTACAAAGTCATGAACCTCCATCCATAGTTCTTCAGGCACTCTGTCTGTTAGATCTGATGCCTTAAATCTATTTCTCACTTCCACTGTATAATTGTAAGGGATTTGATTTAGGTCATACCTGAATGGTCTTCTGGTTTTCCCTGCTTTCTTCAATTTAGGTCTGAATTTGTCAATACGGAGTTCATGATCTGAGCCACAGTCAGCTCCCAGTCTTCTTTTTGCTGACTATACAGAGCTTCCCCATCTTTGGCTGTGACAAATATAATCAATCAGATTTCAGTATTGACCATCTGGTGATGTCCATGTGTAGAGTCTTCTCTTGTGTTGTTGGAATAGGGTGCTTGCTATAATCAGTGCATTCTCTTGGCAAAACTCTGGGTTGTTTTTTTTTTTTTTTTTCCTTTGTCTTTATAGTAGATGAAACCACCACCTCTCTCAGTATTGAGGGAGTAGTTTCATGTAGGAAACAAACCATGTTCAACTCTTTCTTTCTCAGCTCCTCATTTCTCTCAGATCTCTGTGCTTGGCCAAGCTACCCACTGTATTTTTAATAGCTCCCAACAGTTAAGGATGTGCCAAGCCATGTCAGTGACCCAAAAGGCAGGATCTCGGCACCTAGATTCAGGCTAACTAGAAGACAGACTGTCCGGCATCAGCTTTTAACAGTGCGAAATACATACAGTCTTTAGGGACCTCAGGCATAACCTCCACTGATCACCAGAGCCAGCCAATCTGGAGGTGCCCCCTAAGTAACCATCACAGACATTAGGGCTTCAGACAAATGTATAAACTCTTTTCCGGTCCATGGGGTCACAAAGACTCAGACACTGAACTCAGACTGAGCAACTGAACAACAACATGATCCTGCCTAGTCAGATTCCCACCCCTTGAGCAGAACTCCAGATGACCGGTTTAAAAACCTTCACAGAAAAACCAAGCTCCTGAGCCTGTTGCCTCTTGCTGTGGCCAGGGGATGGTGTTTAAAAACTCTGTCTCCATGGATTACAGGCCTGTGACACCCAGTAGGGTAAGTCCCACTGGCCTCCAGAGCCAGGTGTTGCAGAAGCGTCCCCTGGCAGCAGTCTGAAAAATCGGGGCACCAGATAGAGATATGAGATCCTTTCTGGGTGACACCAAATATTAAAGAAACAAACGTTAAAGAACAGGAACACAAGCTCCCCCCAGAGAAATGAGCCGTGGATGAAGAGATATTCCCAAGAAAGAAGCCACAAAACGTAGGAGCACTAGACACATGGAAAAGTTCCCCTCCCGGAGACAGCAGTGATCTGCAGCACAGCAACAGGATGAGGATGCCACAGAGCAGTCTGTTCTCGGGGTGCTTGAGCTCCAAACGTCTGCTTAATTAGATGCCTCCCCCTTAGGCCTCGGCTGGAATGTAAGTAGATAACCCTTTTCACTTTAAGTCTGGACACTATTGGCTGAATGAGCTGAGCTCTGGGGTGGGCAACTCTGAGTGGGAGCCCTTTAAGAGTGGCCTGTCATATCGCTACCGTCTTGTGGGTCTTGGGAAGTGATCCCATTGGTTTTCAAAACCAGATAATTGGAGGCTCCTCTCTCAAGTGTATGTCCACAAAGTGGGAATGCCCGATGTGGGGCCTGAAATCCTTGCTCTTCAGGGAGAAACTCGAGGTTCAAAGGTCCTCCTGGTTGTGGAACACCATCCTGAGGTAGGGTTTATGGGAAGATGGTTTCCTGGGGTCTCCTACCCACTTCAGTGTCCCCAGGTGACTTTGGGCAATGTGCCACTCAGCCAGGTCTTCACATGATTTAAGAGGAAATTGTTCATACGTAGCTATAGACTCAAGTGTGTCCGTGGGAGGAGGTGAGTGCAAGACTTTCTATGCTTCCATTCTGAAATAGAACCTATTTTTAATTCATTTGTAATACCTTGCATATGGTTAAGATAGAGACTCAAATGTATTCTGATGCCATGAGCACACACCAGTTGGGCTGTGGATGGAGGCAGCTACAATTTGAGTCAAAATTTGCTCTACACAGGTGGTGCTAATGGTAAAGAACCCACCTGCCAATACTGGAGATATAAGAGAGGCAGGTTTGATCCTGGGTCAGGAAGATCCCTTGGAGGAGGGGATGGCAACCCACTCCAGTATTCTTGCCTGGAGAATCCCATGCACAGTGGAACCTGGTGGGCTATGGTCCATAGGGTCACAAAGAGTCAGACACGACTGAAGTGACTTAGCACACATGCATGCTCTATACAATATATTCTCAAAGTGGATAGCTTTTTTTCTTTTATGGAGATTTTGTTCCTGATGGCTTCTCTTGCCTTCTTATGCTGAAATGACTGATTTATCTGTGGAATGGGAAGAAAACAGGCTGAGATATACAGACCAAGCAGAGGCTTACAGTCCTGGAGGAGAAGCCAAGAGTAAAGATGAAGGGGGATGCAAGGCTGACATACAATAAGCTAGGTGAGGGGCCTGTTCAATGACAGTTGGGCAAAGGTGTCCCCTGTTGAGGCCAGAAAGGGGAGCTTTCTAGAAAGTGTAAGAGTGGAACAACCCACCAGCACTCAGCTCTGTCCTGCATAGCCAGTCCTGGAAAACAAAGGAAAATTCTGCTTGTAGTCTTTGGAATATTTTAGTAGAAAGCAACACAGACAAGGTGTTGGAGAATCGTTCATACTCATACCCCATGGCGTTAGTTTGCTTATCAGTAAAACATGGGTATTCTCAAAGCAGATCTTTGAGATCCACATTCTGTAAGTCAGATCTTTAAGCTCCCTAGTAAGCACAGGGCTTCCCTGATAGCTCAGCTGGTAAAGAATCCACCCGCAATGCGGGAGGCCTGGGTTCGATCCCTGGGTTGGGAAGATCCCCTGGAGAAGGGAAAGGGTACCCACTCCAGTATTCTGGCCTGGAGAATTCCATGGGCTGTTTAGTCCATGGGGTTGCAAAGAGTCGGACAGAACTGAGCGCCTTTCACTTTGACTTTCAGTGAAGGATACAGCAGAAACTATTCCGCATGGTTGACAGGCACTTTGCTGCTCTTTCCTCACTATGCCAGCCACCTCCAGAAATCCTGTCTGGTCAGCACATCCCAAGACACAAGGCTGAATTTAGTCCTGGGCAGGAAGTATTTCACAGCTGTGAGCCTGGCTGTGGTGTCAGGGAGGATGCTTCTCTGCACTGTTCCTCCCAGTGAGAGTGGAACCGGGCAGCCCCCAGAGGTACTGGTGCCCATATTCTCATCTGGTTTGAGGATCAGCCTGTCTCTTCCCCGTGTGGATGTCTCACTCCTGTGTTATTTTTCCCTAGTGAAAGCATGTGCTGACTTCCTGGACCCACTCCTTAATGGACACGTGCTCATTCCACTTCATTTCCAACTTGGCATAAAAGTATCCTTCTTTTGCAATGAGGGAATCCTAGAATGGAGGCCAGACCCTGTGATGAATAGTGACTCTCTTGGCTTCTGGGGTTAATCCACAAAGGGATGCTGACCTATGGAATAGAAGTACCCAGACTGACTGACTACTCAGCAGTGTTGAAAGAAAGGGGGCAGCACTATTAAGGACATAAAGAAAATGCCACATGTGATTCAACGTTGAATACAACCATAAATATAGACACTGAGTTTGAATTCATGGTTAGAACTTGAAGGAAATGGGGAGATAGTAGTTTGAAGGCAGGAGCATGTAATTTTCTGGGAAATCTGCTATATATATAGGACATACATTGGCCATATAGGACAAAAATTGTTTGAAATGTGATAAATCAGGCAAAGGTTGTTTCAGGAAAATAAAAACCAATCAAAAGTGGAATTTGTAATAGTGTATGGATAAGAATTAATTCAGTCACGTGTTTGCATCAGCAACGTGTTGGATTTGGGGATTATAATGGCCAATGTCACTGTTTCAGGGAGTAGTATTAGTTGTTTCTCTGGATCTAGTCCTCTTGGTAAAATTCAGTCTGTGGGAGCTAATGCCATTGGCCGCTATAATAGTTATTTAAACAATGAATCTTTGATGTTTACAAAGTCTGCCACCCAATAATAATGAGCAGATTTCATAAGAACAATAGGATACAATAATAACCTGGGCATTTCAGGGTGGCAGAGACCTCTGTGAGCCTCTTTCGGCCATTACAGCCGTAGTGGTAAGAACAACGTTGGTTCATTTCTAGATGTTCTCTGCTTTGCTTCCCCAATCAGGAGCCGTTCTTGCTCAGGACCCAGTAATAAAGATGACAGGGATGTCAGAGGTCTGTCACTGACACACAGGGGAGGGTCTCGGGCACAGGGGAGAATCCAGTCGGAGTTCAGAAACTCCTGAAGTGACCCTGGGGCATGATGTCTGTTTGACTATTAAGTGTACACATTCTGATTGCTTTGTCTGTCACAGGACACCATGATACTTTAGCATAATTTGGCTTCTGAACTTCAGGCAGCTACTAAATTCAGGTCCCTAATGAACCTACACTTCCAACTTGTTCTGAGCCTAAGAACCAAATGGTTTTTAGGCTGAAATGAGAAAGCTGAGCATGCATCAGTGGAGAGATGGAGAGATGGGAATTTCTCCCCTGCTTGCTACCCTTTTTTCCTTAGGTTCCAATTAAAAGGCAGCTCTGCTAGTCATTGTGTTTTGGTTGGAATGAAAAGCCCTTGGAACAGCAGCATTCCTGTGCGTGAACAGCAGTGTTCCTATGAGTATAAAGAATAACTCTGCAGCTTGGGCATCTCATTTTGGTTTTTTTCCACTTCGTGAAATCACTGTTGCCTGGATCTATATTTAACTGAATTACTGGCAAAACACTTCTTTGTTGTAAGAATTTTTAAAAGATCTGGTATGTCTTATACATCATATGCTCACGTTACTAATATGGTAAGTCACTTGTTTCCTGCCAGTGTTGAATTTTGTAGGGAATATGTGGGGAGAAAGAAAACATAACTGTACACCAAACTTTAGTTACTCACTTTTTTTAGTTTCACTGCGAAGGAGTAATCTCTCTTAAATTTTTGTGTCCTTTTATCCCCTCACATATTTGAACTATTTATCCAGCCTCTCATTTAGTCCATAGTATTTATCAAAGAGGGCTTCCCTGGTGGCTCAGTTGGTAAAGAATCCACCTGCAATGCAGGACACTTGGGTTCGACCCCTGGGTTGGGAAGATTCCCTGGAGGAGGGCATGGCAACCCACTCCAGTATTCTTACCTGGAGAATCCCCATGGACAGAGGAGCCTGGCGGGCTGCAGTGCATGGGGTCACAAAGTCAGACAGGACTAAGCGACTAAGCACATTGATCAAGGAAGGCTTTCCATGTGCCAGAACTGTCCATGTTGGGAGAGTGCTAAATAGGAGAGTCTTATCCCTACTTTCATGGAGCTCATTTCTATTTGGGGATGCAGAAAATAAACAAAATAAATTAGTAAACAACCTTAAAAATGAATATATAAAATGGCGTGTTATGAAGAAGGAAATGGCAACCCACTCCAGTGTTCTTGCCTGGAGAATCCCAGGGACAGGGGAGCCTGGTGGGCTGCTGTCTATGGGGTCACACAGAGTTGGACACGACTGAAGCGACTTAGCAGCAGCATGATAAAATATGATATGTTATAGGGAAAAGAAAATAGTTTATCATAAATTAATATGGTATAAGGAGTTGAGTCCCTTGGACTGCAAGGAGATAAAATCAGTCAATCATATAGAAAATCAACCTTGGAAGGACTGATTCATTGGAAGGACTGATGCTGAAGCTGAAGCTCCAATACTTTGGCCATCTATATAAGAGGTGGCCAATAAGAGCCAACTCATTAGAAAAGGTCATGCTGCTGGGAAAGATTGAAGGCAAAAGGAGAAGAGAACAGCAGAGGATGCGATGGTTGGATGGCATCACTTACTCAATGCACATGAGTTTGAGCAAACTCCAGGATATAGTGAGGGACAGGGAAGCCTGGAGTGCTGCAGTCCATGAGGTTGCAAAGAGTCAGATACAACTTAGCAGCTCAACAACAACAACAAGGAGGTGAGACAAATTGAAATGAAATAAGGTGCCCTAAGTCTCCAAACCATACACTGCAACAAAATATACCAAAAATTCAATCATTGAAAATAGGTAAAAGTGTTTTATATATCAATACATTACTGATTTATCCTATGCTATTTACTAGAGCAAGTCAAGATTAAAAAAAATTTTTTTTTCTTGATGATTGAAAAATGTTCATTTCATTTTGGTATTTGTTAAAATAGCTTGCTAGAAATCTATTTGGACATCTTATAGGATTATGATGAAACTTTACAAGAACATTCAATGTGTATAAAACTCAGATATACAATAAACTCAATCTTCTAGAGACATAAAGCTGAATATAAATAAGTAATATAAATATATAATTAATATAAATATATAAATATACAAGGGGGTATGTAGCCAAGATGATAGAGCAGGAAAAGCCTGAGCTCATCTCCTGCCACAGGAGAACAAACTTTACAACTATATCTAGAACAGCTGTGAATGAGAGACTGGAAAACTAGTAGAAAATATCTTCTACAACTAAAGTTCTGCTGCTGCTGCTAAGTCGCTTCAGTCATGTCCGACTCTGTGCGACGCCGTAGACGGCAGCCCACCAGGCTCTCCCGTCCCTAGGATTCTCCAGGCAAGAACACTGGAGCGGGTTGCCATTTCCCTCTCCAATGCATGAAAGTGAAAAGTGAAAGTGAAGTCGCTGAGTCGTGTCCAACTCTTAGCAACCCCATGGACTGCAGCCCATCAGGCTCCTCCTTCCATGGGATTTTCCAGGCAAGAGAGTACTGGACTGCATTGCCATTGCCTTCTCCAACTAAAGTTCTAACAGAGTCAAAATAAGCTAGGAGGGGCAGAAACATGGGTGTAGTGGGTTTAGTATATGGGTATAGTAAAAACCCATACACCCCCAGGGGGGCAACCCGCATACAAGAGGATAATTGCAATTCCAGGGGTCTCTCCAAGGAGCAGGGGTTCTGAGCCCCCATCAGGTTCCACGGCCCAGGCATCCTGCACCAGGAAGATGTGCCCCCAGAATGTTCAGCTTTAGAATTCAGAGAACTTCCATTTGGGAGACCCAAAGGGCTGTGAGAAATAGAGACTCCACTCTTTAAGGGCACACACAAAATCTTACACACTCTGGTACCCAAGGCAGAAGCAATCGTTTGAAATGATCCCGCGTCGACCTACCTGCTGAGTTTAGAGAGTCTCAGAGAGGCAGGATGCAAGTGTAGCTCATCTTGGGAACACAGACCCTGGCGGCAGTCATTTGGGGGAGCTTGTTCTATCATGAGGACGCTGGCAATGGAGCTCCTCCCTCTAGCTTATTAGCTTCTGGACCCAACCCCCCTCCCCAGCGTGTCAGCGCCAGTGATGGGAGGCCTCAGGCCAAGCAGCAAGCAAGGCAGGGACACAGCCCCAACCGCCAGCAGGCTGGCTGCCTTAAGACCCCTTGAGCACTGAACTGCTCAGGTCATGGCTGTGTCCATCAGAGTGTCCCCGCCCCACACGTCTGTGCACCAGAACAAGCCCTAACGCACCGGACACCCTGCAACCAGAGACTCTGAGAAGAAGCTTCACTCACCAGTGGGCCAGTACCAGCCCCAATACCAGCCTCACCCACCCGCGGAGGTGCGTTGGAGCTGCTGTTTTTTAATCGTTCAGTCATTTCCGACTGTGATCCCGTGAACTGAAGCACACTAGTCTTCTGTGTCCTTCACCACCTCCCGGAGTTTGAAATCACATAATCAAGTCACAGACAGCAGTAACAATCATAGCTCAGTTTTTGTTCCAGCAAAATGTAAGTAATTACTAACGTGGTTAATGCAGTTATTTTATGATTTTGGTGATCAAACACAAAGAATTTGTAATTGACGTAATTACCATTTAGATAGTAAAAGCTCTTTAATAAATATAATTAAACCTATCCTGGAGTTGCTCAAACTCATGCCCATTGAGTCACTGATACCCTGTTGCCTCCTTCTCCTCCTGCCCTCAATCTTTCCCAGCATCAAGGTCTTTTCCAATGAGTCATTCTTCGATCAGGTGGCCAAAGTATTGAAGCTTCATCTTCAGCATCAGTCCTTCCAGTGAATATTCAGGGTTGATTTCCTTTAGGAACACTAACAGTAAAGATAGTCATCCAATCACAGGGGAAGAGGACAAAAGAAGAAAAAATATAAAATAGAACTTAAAAAAAACCCAAAATAATAAAATAGCAACAATTACATACCTATCAATGGTTACTTTATATGTAAATGGACTAAATAATCAAAACACATACACTGACTGAATAGACATAAAATAAGACCCATATATATATTCTGCCTACAGGAGATTCAGTTCTGGTCCAAAGACACACACACACAGAGAAAGCAAGAGGGTAGAAAATGGTATTCCATGCAAATGAAAATCAAAATAAAGCCAGGGTAGCAATACTTGTATCAGTCAAAAGAGACTTTAACACAAGACTGTAAGAAGAAACAAAGAAAGCCATAAGATTAAGGGATCAATCCAAGTTGAAAATATAGCAGTTGTAAATAAATATATATATCAAATTGGCCACCTAAACACATAAAGCAAATATTAACAGATAAAAGAAGACATGGACAGCAATAAAATAATAATAGGGACTTAATACCCCACTTACATCAATGGACAGATCATCCACACACACACATGTGTGTACATATTCTATATATTATACATATAGAGAGAGACGGAGAGAGAATACTACTCAGCCAGGAAAAAATATGGTATCGTCACAATTGCAATGACATGGGTGAACTTTGAGGCTATTATGCTAAGTGAAATAAGTCAGATGGAGAAAGATAAATACATATGATTTAGCCACACGTGGAATATAAAAAATAGCAAAATAAATAAACCAAGCAAAAAGAAACAGGTAGATACAGAGACTGAGGAGCCGTTAGCAGAGGGGAAGAGTAGAGGGGAGAGTGAAATGCGCAAAGGGATTAACTATGTGATGAGAGATGGAAACTAAATTTTTGATGGTGGACATGCTTTAGGTGTAGAGAGCTAGGAATAAAATGTACACATGACATTTATATAATGTTATATGTTACCTAAATTTACATTTTTTTCTTTAAAAAAATTGAGAAATCAAACATTTACAAATAAAGTAATGACATAATGTCAGTGATTATTTTAAAAATAAATCCGATAGGGAAAAATGAAGTGTCTGGATAAAATATGATTATCCATATGTTGACCATTGTTGAATGGAGTGATGGGGACACTGGGTTCATTACCTTCTCTCTCTGCTTTTGTATATGTTTGGAATTGAATTGGGAGCTAAGAAACAGAAAGCCACAGCTGAATGTTTTAACCTTGTGGCCATTTTTCATCATAATTTAAATGAACAACAAATGCAATTTTGGAGAGAAAGTGGGCATTCAACAGTGCAAATAACATAATAAAAACATTCACCTTTTTAAAAGGAAAGCAAACTAAAGCTATTACCCCTGCATTATTTTTGGAAAGCACACACATAGCTGAGCAGTCTTTCAAAAATCCAGTTATCTTGAACAGGTGAACCATTTCTCAATAAGCTTGGTGATTTTTCAAACCTAAAGAGCGTGGGCACATCGGTAACAGTCTACACCCTGGTTTCTCTCAGTGTCGCCCAGGCCCAGCAGCAGCCTCACAGGGGACTCATTAGAAATGGGGTCTCAGAACTCTAATTCCACTGGAACAAGGAATCACACTGTGTGATATTCGTGACCTGTGTGTGTTCTGAATGAGGCTCTTTTTATTTAGTTGCTCAACTCTAATGAACACTTTTTTGCTGACAAAAGGAGCTATGTAGAAAAGTCAGGTTACTCTTTCTCTTTTATACTCAGTGTCTCAGTTTATGCCACACTTTCTTGCACTCAACATAGAGAACACAGGGCATGTGTGTCAGTCAGTTCAGTTCAGTTGCCCAGTCATATCCGACTCTTGCTACCACATGAATCACAGCACGCCAGGCCTCCTTGTCCATCACCAACTCCCGGAGTTTACCCAAACTCATGTCATCGAGTTGGTGATGCCATCCAGCCATCTCATCCTCTGTCATCCCCTTCTCCTCCTGCCCCCAATCCCTCCCAGCATCAGGATCTTTTCCAATGAGTCAACTCTTCGCATGAGGTGGCCAAAGTATTGGACTTTGAGCATCAGTCCTTCCAATGAGCACCCAGGACAGATCTCCTTTAGGATGGACTGCTTGGATCTCCTTGCAGTCCAAGGGACTCTCAAGAGTCTTCTCCAACACCATAGTTCAAAAGCATCAATTCTTTGGGCCTCAGCTTTCTTCACAGTCCAACTCTCTCATCCATACATGGCCACTGGAAAAACCATAGCCTTGACTAGATGGACCTTTGTTGGCAAAGTAATGTCTCTGCTTTTGAATATGCTATCTAGGTTGGTCATAACTTTCCTTCCAAGGAGTAAGCGTCTTTTAATTTCATGGCTACAGTCACCATCTGCAGTGATTTGGAGCCCCCCAAAATAAAGTCTGACACTGTTTCCATTGTTTCCCCATCTATTTCCCATGACGTGATGGGACCAGATGCCATGATCTTCGTTTTCTGAGTGCTGAGCTTTAAGCCAGCTTTTTCACTCTCCTCTTTTACTTTCCTCAAGAGGCTTTTTAGCTCCTCTTCACTTTCTGCCATAAGGGTGGTGTCATCTGCATATCTGAGGTTATTGATATTTCTCCCGGCAATCTTGATTCCAGCTTGTGCTTCTTCCAGCCCAGCGTTTCTCATGATGAACTCTGCATATAAGTTAAATAAGCAGGGTGACAATATACAACCTTGACATACTCCTTTTTCTATTTGGAACCAGTCTGGTGTTCCATGTCCAGTTCTAACTATTGCCTCCTGACCTGCATATATGTTTCTCAAGAGGTAGTTCAGGTGGTCTAGTATTCCCATCTCTTTCAGAATTTTCCACAATTTATTGTGATCCACACAGTCAAAGGCTTTGGCATAGTCAATAAAGCAGAAATAAATGTTTTTCTGGAGCTCTCTTGCTTTTTTGATGATCCAGTGGATGTTGGCAATTTGATCTCTGGTTCCTCTGTCTTTTCTAAAACCAGCTTGAACATCTGGAAGTTCACAGTTTATGTATTGCTAAAGCCTGGTTTGGAGAATTTTTAGCATTACTTTACTAGCGTGTGACATGGGTGCAATTGTGCAGTAGTTTGAGCATTCTTTGGCATTGCCTTTCTTTGGGATTGGAATGAAAACTGACCTTTTCCAGTCCTGTGGCCACTGCTGAGTTTTCCAAATTTGTTGGCATATTGAGTGCAGCACTTTCACAGCATCATCTTTCAGGATTTGAAAGAGCTCAACTGGAATTCCATCATGTCCACTAGCTTTATTCATAGTGATGCTTTCTAAGGCCCACTTGACTTCACATTCCAGGATGTCTGGCTCTAATTATTAGCCTATTAATTCTAGGTAATTCAGTTGTTGACCATGCTTTCATCTCAATAAAAATCTGTTATTTCAGTGTCCTTCCTTAACAAAGTACTACAAAGCTGAAAAACACCTCAAATTAAAATATTGATTGGGAAGAAGCCAATTCATGTCACCAGAATGAAATCTGAGACTCAGAAAACGTTTGAAGTGACTTCACAGAAATGCAAACATGTGCTCTCTAAGATGATGAAGCTCTCCCAGCATTCAACAAAGCTCCCTCCTCACTCTGGGTTCTGGTCACCCCCTTCACCCTCTTCTCTTGTGCTGAAAGCATAGATTATCTAGTCAGGGAAAACTACACTTAGGATTTATAAGTAGTTACAAAGACCAACCTAGACAGCATATTAAAAAGCAGAGACATTACTTTGCCAACAAAGGTCCATCTAGTCAAGGCTGTGGTTTTTCCAAGAGTCATGTATGGATGTGAGAGTTGGACTATAAAGAAAGCTGAGTGCCGAAGAATTGATGTTTTTGAACTGTGGTGTTGGCAAAGACTTGAGAGTCCCTTAGACTGCAAGGAGATCCAACCAGTCCATCCTAAAGGAAATCAGTCCTGAATATTCATTGGAAGGACTAATGCTGAAGCTGAAACTCCAATACTTTGGCCACCTGATGCAAAGAACTGACTCATTGGAAAAGACCCTGATGCTGGAAAAGATTGAGGGCAGGAGGAGAAGGGGTCGACAGAGGATGAGATGGCTGGATGGCATCACCGACTCAATGGACATGAGTCTGAGTAAACTCTGGGAGTTGGAGATGGACAGGGAGGCCTGGCGTGCTGCAGTCCATGGGGTCGCAAAGAGTTGGACACGACTGAGTGACTGAACTGAACTGAACAATGACTTAAATATGTTACCCAGGATTTCTGTTTACATGTTTGTCATTTTTCTTGTGAAAGTGAAGTGAAAGTCAAAGTCGGTCAGTCGTGTCTGACTCTTTGCGACCCCATGGACTATACAGCCCATGGAGTTCTCCAGGCCAGAATACTGGAGTGGGGAGCCTTTCCCTTCTCCAGGGGATCTTCCCAACCCAGGGATCGAACCCAGGTATCCCACATTGTGGGCAGATTCTTTCCCAGCTGAGCCACAAGGGAAGCCTAGTCATTTTTGTTACTTATAGTCAAATATTTTAATTAATATTTTTAATACAGAATGGTAATTGAGGAGAATTTGGAAAATGCATGAGGAAGACATGTAAAACTAGTCAGTGTGTAATTATAGTACCTAGTGATAACCACTGTTAATATTTTAATTTTTTTCTGATAATCTTTCTTCATATGTTTCCCAATACACATACTTTTGTTAAAGTTATTTTTCAATAGGTATTATTCTTTTAAGATCAGAATATATTTCTCCAGATAGAGTAATGCATGCTGTGTCAATAATATGCTGTCACAATAATATGCTGTATCAATTCACACTTTCTCAAGGGAAAAAATATAATTTCTAGAGACACATAATTTTTTTTAACTTCAGTATATACTGCTGCTACTGCTGCTAAGTCACTTCAGTCATGTCCGACTCTGTGCAACCCCATAGACGGCAGCCCTATACTAACTATGGGTAAAATACTCTTTTGCCTGACTTTGCTTGTATTATTGAGAGGCTCTGCTCACCTCTGGCCTTACATTTTCATCTGAAAAGCAGGAATTGGAACAATGGGTCTTGAAGTTTTCCTAGTGATAGCGTTCTAATCTTTTCTGTTTCATTTGCCTTTTTGTACAGTTATGTGTGAGTTGTAAGTTAAAGTCTATGATGTTTAAATGTACTGTCTCCACCATTATAAAGAGAGAGGAATAAAAGATACTATCTTTGCAAGGCTATTTCTGGAATGCGGTTTGTAACACATTTTCGGTGTGAAGCTTCCGAAAGCCAAGAGGAAACAAAGCGCCCTCCTCCCTGCGCCTGGCGGTTCCGGATCCCTGTGTCGGGTGTGGCTCCACGGTGATTCTCCTGAGGTCTGGCAGGCGCCTACCAGGTGCAAGCAGAGGTGGTGGGGCTCCCAGGACCAACATCAGAAAGGCGGCTTAACTATGCTTCGTTAAGCCATTCTCTTTCAGGTTTCCACAAATGCCTAACCTGTAGAGAGGGGCAAGCCCCTTCTGAGAGTTCACAGGTCCCTTCATGCTGCTGTGCCCACTTCTGAAAAGCAGAATGCAAATATACCTGCCAGAGTCCAGCTCCAGCAGCCAGGGAATCAACCTGAAGAGATGAGTGGTGTCCGCGAGAAACGATGCAGCCTCTCAATTTTCTTGGACTGCATATTTATTTCAAACTTAAGATTCTCTTTTATACTTTTAAAAAGCATTAGGTCAGAGGTTTGACATTTTTAGTTCCCCCTGACCCAGATTTGTTGTCTCCATAAATCACTGTTGCCCCTCAAAAGGAGTTCCTGCCTCTGCGATTCTCTTATCTACTTCTTCTCATGTGCCCTTGTGAATACATAGTAACTCATGCTAATGTCTGGGCTGCATACCACATTCCTCAGTTTATTTTTTATCTAAGTCCTGTTTGCCCCTAGTATCCTAAGCTCACTATTTCTTAAAAAGGGCTTCTAGCTATTAATATCTCTAAAGTTCTTACTCTCTATAAGCTATAGTAGAATATGCTAACATTACAACATTCCTTAAATCTTTAGCTTCTAACTATTTTAATTATTCCTAAGCCCTAAATTCAGCAAAATCCTTTGCCATAAACATTTCCCTCACAAATAGGCTTCAGATAGCAATCCTTCCCATGGCCTCAAGCTATGGCCTACGTGCTCACCCTGGAACACTCTTTTGTAAAAGTCCTTGAACAAATGTCAATGACTAAATTTATGAATTATTTTCTGAGCACAGCAGCAGAAGGCTTTGTGCCTTCTCATGCTCCTCTCAAGGACAGTAAGCACCTTAATATTCTTTTCAGTCAACTCAGCCAAGGAGAGGAAAAAACAAGTCAGAATCACAAGGCCTAACTCCTTCATCCCAGGTCCGTGCCTGCAGGACAAGGAGAGGCAGTTGGGGCTTTGCCTCCATTTTGTCAGTAATGCCTAATGTGGCTCCTGACATATACCCATTGAGGAGGCAAAGGATCATCTAACATCATTTAATTTAGTGAACACCCCCAGACACCTCCCTCTACTTACCACCATTCCTAAAGCTTGCAGGAGAGCTACTGCATTGTTCAAAACATCTCCTTTATATCACTCTTTCAAAACCGTAAGAATTAAAAGAAATGATAATGCCCCCTCATTATATTTTCTTGCATATGTCTCCTTATATCTCATTTAGTTGTGTTACCATAGAAAGTCTGGATTTTTTAACCCAAGATACTAAGGTATGGTCTTCCCTGGTGGTCCGTGTTAAGAATCCACCTTCCAATGCATGAGAGACAGGTTTGATCCCTAGTCTCCGGATCTAGATTCCCACGTACCCATGGGGCAACTAAGCCCATGCTTCACAACTACCGGCCCTGCACACCCCAGATTCTGTGTGCCACAATTAGAGAAGCCCACAGGCCACAAAAACAAGACACTAAGATTTTTTTTTATCACACCCACACTTTGAGTTTTATATTCTCTTCCAAGAATTAAACAAACTGTGTTCTGGGAGGAAGAAGAAATCCCATGGTTTGTGTATCCCAGAATATCTTTAGCATATTTCAGATATAAAATTGCTTAAATGTACATAAAGTATTGTAATTCCAGCTGATGCATTTGACTTTTACAGGGAGAATTTCCATTTCCTCACCATCCTCTCATTGCTTTATTCTGTGTGATGCAGGCTCTGTCTCCACCATTCTATGAACATTTGAAATGCTGCTGCTGCTGCTGCTAAGTCGCTTTAGTCATGTCCGACTCTGTGCGACCCCATAGATGGCAGCCCACTAGGCTCCTCTGTCCCTGGGACTCTCCAGGCAAGAATACTGGAGTGGGTTGCTATTTCCTTCTCCAATGCATGAAAGTGAAAAGTGAAAGTGAAGTTGCTCAGTCATGCCCGACTCTTAGCAACCCCATGGACTGCAGCCTACCAGGCTCCTCCGCCCATGGGATTTTCGAGGCAAGAGTACTGGAGTGGGGTGCTGGTCACATGTAAATATTTTTTTTTTCTTTACCTGATTAGAAATGGTAACATAGGGTCAATAAAGAAAGCTGAAAAGCACAAAGAAAATGAAATATCCATAATCCTATCAACTACTAGTTAATTATGGAGTATTTCCTGCTAATCCCTATATGTGTATCAAGTAGTCCTTTTGTTTTAATAGAAGGAATGACAAAAGTTATGTAGTGATTTGGAGCCTTCTTTTTCCACTTAAAATATATTATAGTTTCTCACATTCATATTTTTTTACACTGCTGCACAGATTTCCATGCTGTAAACTACCTATCATAAAATCCTTAAGACTTCTGCTAGACACACAGGGTTTAAATTTTTCTCCAAACTATCATCTTTGCTCACGGCTCTGATGATTTCTTTGGAATAAATTCTCAATGGTACTGCTGGTTAAAAAGTCATGTCCATATTAAGACTTTTAACATACAAAAATGTTATGTTAAAAACTAAAAGTTTGGGGGTATTGGTCACCTCAACACGTTTACTCACACTGGTTTACCTTTTTATTCTTTGCCAAGTAATAAGAAAATGGCAGCTCCTTTTGTTTGCTCCTTAATACCAGCCATGTTACTTTCGTTTTTCTTCTACTAACCATACAGGTTTACTTACAACTTTACACATAAATTGTGTTCACTCTTAATTTTCCAGCATTGTTTGCAAGAGTGTTTCAACAGAAAAGTTTTCCCCTTTATCCATTCCACCTAACCAACTCCTACTCCACCCAACTATAATGACATTCATTGCTTCCAAGAATTTGGCCCTTAATGCAGCTTTCTTTTTACCTTTTTCATGTATGTATATTTCATCTTCCATAAAACATTTAGTCCCTCAATAGCAAGGCTTCCATAAAGTTGAGACCCATTATGCTAACGGCCAGGGGTTGTTTAACCATTTACTTTCCCAGAGATGCTCTCCTGGGAACACAGGGTAGAACAAATTGATTTTAGCAGTTGGGAGAGCGATGACCAAACCTTTCGTGATTTGGAAATCTATCCGGCCATGAGAGGCTTCAGTAGCAGAGGCTCAGCCACGGAAATCTCAAATATTGTCGTGAATGATGCCTGACTAATGGCAAAGACCGAGCAAGGGCCCAGGTGTCCCGACAATATGGAGGGCCTGAGGTCCAAAAGGAGTCATGACGGGTGTCTGTCGCACAGTGACCACTGCCTAAGCTCTAGATTTCTATTTTCAGGTCGTTACGCTTGATTTTTCCGGAAAAGGGACAATGATGACCACGCCAGCCCTTGATTCCTTTCCACCCTTCCTGCGTAGGGTGGTTAACAGTCTTTTCACCAAAGGCAGTGAACCAGCTATTCCGGCCGAGTCGCCGCGGGTCTCCTTCAGGTCTGCAGGCAGAGGAACCAGAGACACGCCGTGTGCCGGCGGAGACGCTCCGACGTCTCCGCGCCCACGAGGAACCCTCTGCAGTGCCGCACCCCGCCCCACCGACGCGGGGACTGCCCCTCCAGGCGCGGGGACCTCCCCTCCAGCGCAGGGACCGCGCCTCTAGGAGCAGGGACCGTCCATTGGCCCTGCTAGACCCTCACCCCGCCCCCGGCACGGCCCAGCCACGCCCCCCGCCCCGCCCCCCCACGTTACCGCTCCGGACACCTTGTGAGTCTGGGGATTGTTGCGTCTGGCAACCGAGCTCAGACCTCCGTCGGGCTGGGCTCAGCTTTCCCGCTGGTCTCCCCGAAAGTGACAGAGGCTTTCGTATCGCGCAAGCCCCCTCCTGGTCGCCTCGAGAGGCCCTTTTCTGGTGCCTCGTAGGGATGCTTTTGGTGATCCTCGTGCTCCTGCTGCCCTCCGTCTCCGGTAGGAGCCTGCAGAGTGTGCGCGCTGGTGGGGAACCGGAGCGGCTCTCGAGGCCGGCCGACTGGAACCGAGGGTGGGAGGAGATTTGCTTTTAGTCTCTAGTGAGAATCGTGGGGCTGCGTCCACTCCGGGATCATAAGGAATTGCGGTAGAAAGCGTGACCAGAGCGTCCGCGGGTCGTGCTGCGTCGAGATCTAGAGGAGAAGGGACCACATAGCGCTGGAAGAGAAGTCTTGCTTGCGGTGGGCACTCAGCGGTGCCGGGTAATGGGCGAAACTGAGGCTTACCAAGGGCCAGGCTGGTGTTCAGTCGCTAGTCGTATCTGACTCTTTGCAAACCCATGGACTGCAGCAAACCAGGCTCCCCTGTCCTTCACCATCTCCTGGAGTTTGCTCAGACTCATGTCTATTGAGTTGGTGATGCCATTCAACCATCTCGTCCTCTGCCGTCCCCCTCTCTTCCTGCCTTCAATCTTTCCCAGCATCAGGGTCTTTTCCAACGAGTCAGTTCTCGTAAAGTGACCAAATGAACCACAGAACTGCTGATCTGGTGCTGGTGGTGACGGTTTGCTCGTGAGTTCCCAGGTGCCTGGGGATGTAGTTAGGCTGCTGTTGTGCCTGGGGGGGAGCGTTTGCCCTATATTCTCTGGGCAGTTTGATAACTTGGGAGTAGGGGTGTTTGTGCCCCTGGGGCTTGGCTGGGCTAGGGGAGCCCACACAGTGTTCCCTAGTGTGTACTCTGTAGAAGTGGCCACCCACATGTGCCAAGTGTGGGCCCAAGAAGCTACTGCTTGCTTTGTGGGGGCTGAGAAGTTCATTTGGAGGTCACGTAAGAACATGTTCTGGGTGGGCCCCGCCACCCACCCACTCCCCCCACCCTCCCCGTTCCTCTTTAGTGGTGGAGGCTGTAACTCAGGATCCTGGAGGCAGCAGAAGTCACCATCCTTGTGCCCCACGTGGTGATGCCATTGACGCTGGCAGCAGCAAGGCACCAACACCCAAGAGGTATAAGAAGTAACAAGGTGGCCACTGGGCAAGACCTGTGAAAGAGGCAGCGGAGGGTAAAAAGTGCCCACTTGCAGATATTGCCAGAGGCAGCACAGAAGAGAGAAACCAAAGACTTGTGCTGTAGTGCCACCTGCTGGGAAGAAAATCTTTTAATTTCTAACAGGTTGAATCATTCTCTTCCTGCCTTATTGCACCTCATACTTTTTATACATGTTAAAGTTCCAAAGAAGCAAGTTAACCATGCATAGGGGTGAATTCTAACTAATCAAAATACTGTACGTGGTGTTTTATAAAAACATTAAGCCTTTTTTTCCCCAAGGTATTTTATTTTATTTATTTATTTGTGGTTTTTAAAATTAATTTATTATTATTATTATAAATTTATTTATTTTAATTGGAGGCTAATTACTTTACAATATTGTATTGGTTTTGCCATACATCAACATGAATCCACCACGGGTGTACACGTGCTCCCCATCCTGAACCCCCCTCCCACCTCCCTCCCCATACCATCCCTCTGGGTCATCCCAGTGCACCAGCCCCAAGCATCCTGTATCCTGCATCGAACCTGGACTAGGCGATTCATTTCTTATATGATATTATACATGTTTCAATGCCATTCTCCCAAATCATCCCCCCCCCTCCCTCAGAGTGAAGTAAGCCAGAAAGCAAAACACCAATACAGTATACTAACGCATATATATGGAATTTAGAAAGATGGTAACGATAACCCTGTATGCGAGACAGCAAAAGAGACACAGATGTATAGAACATTAAGCCTTTTATACCCCAGCCTACCTGCTGGGGGCCTACCTGCAAAGGAAGGCAAACAGACAGAAAGTAAGAAATAGTCATGAATTGTTTATGAAGACTTGGATTCAGTATCTTTTCTTTACAACTGATGATGCATCTTCCATCCAGTTTCATCTTCCCCACCGACCAGAACATGATTTTGTAGCACATTTTCCAAGTTTGATAAAAAAAAAAAAGGTGTGCAGTGTTATAGAATGTAGATGTTCTTGCTTACAAGCATTGTACCAGCCTTCTAAAAAGTTCATTAAAGGAGCATGGACATTAATTTCAATAAACGTTTGTTTTTCATATTCATTTTAAAAGGTAGTCTATGTAGACAGTGAGAGAAGGGGCAGGATGGTCAGGTTTCAATGAGATTTCACTTGATCAGAGACCAGAATTTTCCTGAAGGTACTGCCTGGGGGAGGATCTGGTTTTGTGCACGAGTACCAGAGTAATGTTTAAATTTAGCAAGCAGGTAGAGAGTCTCTGCACAACTTTTGTAAGTGTACAGAAGGTGAACAGTTCTCTTGATATGTAGTAGAGACTGTTTCATCTTCCTGAAACTCATCTGGAAAACTAGGGAATTTTATGAATGCAGCTTATCATATTATATAATGGCAAACATACAGCATTGCAACCCAATAATTATTATATTGTAAACTATCTAGAAAAAAACTTAGTCACAATACTATTTTTCTGAAACTAGAAATGTTTAGTTTGAAAATCCTCACAGGAGTACAGAATTCAGTATTCTGAGTGAGAGAAGAAATTTGGTAATTAAAAAGCGTGATATTGGACTCAATCATTACAGTGTTTAAACCTTGTGTTCAACTGGTTGCTGAAGCATACATTCCAAACTGTATATAGTTGAAAGTGTGCCTTTCATGATGCTTGTTAGTGGGAAGAAATACTCGCTAGCTGAATGGATTAAACCATCCCATTGACATTTCTATTCTTTTAATATTAGAAATTCTTTCTTCATGATATGGTTTTGAGATAGGTAGTGAAGTCAAATACATGAACAAATGGCACTTGTATCATTTAATTTTGGACGTGCTGTTAACTTGATTTCTCTCTTGGTTCCAGGAAACTCTGAAGATGTTATAGATTGGTATCTATTAATAGGAATTATATTGCATTTCTAATCCAGTTTTTTCCTATTGCAAAATGACAATGTATGGCTCAGAATATTCAGTATATTTAATGTTATTAATAAAATTCAACTCTATACTGATCTTTTTGTTGTTCCTGTTCAGTCGCTAAGTCGTGTTCGACTCTTTGCAATCCCATGATCTGCAGCAAACCAAGCTTCCCTGTCCTTCACTCTCTCCCAGAGCTTGCTCAAATTTATGTCCATTGAGTCAGTAATGTTATCTAACCATCTCATTCTCTGCCCCCCTGTTCTCCTTTTGCCTTCAATCCTTCCCAGCATCAGGGTCTTTTCCAATGAATTGGCTCTTCGAATCAGGTGGCCAAAGTTTTGGAGTTTCAGCTTCAGCACCAGTCCTTCCAGTGAATATTAGGATTGACTGGTTTGATCTCCTTTCTGTCCAAGGGATCTGCAAGAGTCTTCTCCAGCACAACAATTCCAAAGCATTTATTTTTTGGCACTCAGCCTTCTTTATGGTCCAATTCTCATATCTGTACATGACTACTGGAAAAACCATAGCTTTGACTATACAGACCTTTATCAGCAAAGTGATGTCTTTACTTTTTAACACGTTGTCTAGGTTTGTCATAGCTTTCCTTCCAAGGAGCAAGCATCTTTTGATTTCATGGCTGCAGTCACTGTCCACAGTGATTTTGGAGCCCAAGAAAATAAAAATCTGTCACTGCTTCTACTTTTTCCACATCTGTTTGCCATGAAGTGATGGGACCTGATGCCATGATCTTGGCTTTTTGAATGCTAAGTTTCAAGCCAGCTTTTGCACTCTCCTCTTTCACCTTCAAGAGGCTCTTTAGTACTGATCTCTAAACAATGTTTTTAATAACTACATCCTTTTTTGTTTGTTTTTTGTTTTGGGCAGTTGATTGAGGAGAATTCATATATTAAGACCAGAATACTGGAAATGTTGAAAACATTTTGCCAAAAGTGGATTTCAGCACGTGGTGTAGTGAAGTGTTGGACAGAATGTCAAGAGAGGAATTTAGAATTTAGAAAATGATGAAAAAGGAGGATAACATTCACTTGTTTAGAGTCCTCTCTTGACTAGTCTTTCAATCTAAAGACCTAGACCCAAAGAATAAGAAAGAAAATTTCCCTCAGGGATCAAAACAGTCTATCTCCCACCTCCTTAGGTCCTATAACCTTATAGGAGAGGCCTCTGCATCCTTTTAGGACTTTAACCAATGTGTCTCCACCATAATCTTTTACATTATTTTCTAACAGATTTATAAGATTTTCAAGAGCACAGATAATTAAAAGGAAGAGGACTTGCTGAAGTAGGAACAACACTGTTCTAGGGAAGAACCCCCCCCCCAAAAAAAAGGACAGAGGTAAAAAAAATTCTAAAAGCATAACAATATAACAGCTTTACTGTCTGGATGCATTGGATAAACAGCCCAAAGAGCTACTGCAGGGGGCTTCTAAGGGAATGCACAATTCATTAATCAGTGAAAGAAGATTAAATTATTACTACTGGAACATCCAAGAAACCAATTTTTACTAAGGCTATTCAAAGTAATAAAATTTGATATTTCAAGGGTTTCCATTTATTTGCAAAATGCTCAATTCACTAATACAAAACACATAAAAGGAAGTCATCATTTTAAATATTTTAGCCAATATTTATTTTGACCTCTGATATCCACAAGGCTTATTTGATATTTACCTCTTGCCATAGCATGTCTCGAGCACCCAGTGTGTACAGAGTGTAACAAAAAGAAGGTATATGCTCTCTGCCCTCTAGGACCTTGCCTTCTGAGAGGAAACTGAGCCCGAAGTGATAGGTAATCATATGTTTGTGTTTCAAACTATGGAAGCAGAATCTGAGCAGAGTGCTATAGACTATAGAAGACCTCTTAGAGGAGAGGTGAATGTCAAAATAGTGAGTTTAGAAAGAAGTGGGGAAGGACACATACCTATAAACATATTTTAAAACCAAAAACATTGATGCTATCTCTTCAATTTAGTGTTGAATGAAACTTTACCTTAATTCTCAACAAACCGAAAGCTCATAGATTATCATTTAAAATAAGCAAGACACATCCTTTGCGACAATTATCACTTGGGTAAAAGCAATAACAGTCATTTAAAACCTTGCCAAGAATCTTTCTATTTATTCTGTACTACCTACCTGATCTGATGCCAGTCCACAGTCCCTGCCTGATTAAATAAACTACTTTATTTTCATGTTCTTATTCTCTTTATTCCTAGATGCCTGTGGTGATCCACCAAGGTTTGAAACTATGAGGCTCCGGGGTGCGCCTAAACCCAGGTATCGTCCTGGGGAACGTGTACAATATGACTGTCGCCTAGGCTTCAAGCCCATAATTCCTCTTCGTCCCAGATCTGCTGTTTGTGAGGATGACAATACATGGTCAGCTCTCGAGGAAGCCTGTACAAGTGAGTAAACTTTTTTTTTTATTATTGCTCTGGAGAGTTTCACACATTTTAGGGCACATATTCATCTACTGCAATAATGGTTTTCTCATGTGAATATAGGTTTTAGATGGCAATGCATTTTTTCAGGCTTAAAAAAAATCCCCAAAGAAAAATCTTCTTGGCAATTGGTTACCTGGGTAGATAAAAATCATGTTTGACCATATAATATGGAAAGAAAATAATAATTAAATAAAATAATAAGATCCCCATGGATTCAAACAAGAACTGTAGACTTTTGAATTTGATTTAAATCTATTTTTGAAATTGCTGTAAACCAACAAATTTTAACATTTTCTCTTAGGAAAATCATGCCCTAATCTGGGGGATCCAGTGAACGGTCAAGTTTACTTCGTCAATGGAAGTATTCTGTTTGGTTCACAGGCTCACTTTGTTTGTAATCAGGGGTGAGTAAGATGCTACTTACAGAAAATAAGGTTCAGTTCAGTTCAGTTCAGTCGCTCAGTTGTGTCCGACTCTTTGCAACCCCATGAACCGCACTCACCAGGCCTCCCTGTCCATCACCAACTCCCGGAGTTCACCATCAAGTGGGTGATGCCATCCAACCATCTCATCCTCTGTCGTCTCCTTCTCCTCCTGCCCTCAATCTTTCCCAGCACCAGGGCCTTTTCCAATGAGTCAACTCTTCACATCAGGTGGCCAAAGTACTGGAGTTTCAGCTTCAACATCAGTCCCTCCAATGAACACCCAGGACTGATCTCCTTTAGGATGGACTGATTGGATCTCCTCACAGTCCAAGGGACTCTCAAGAGTCTTCTCCAACACCACAGTTCAAAAGCATCAATTCTTCTATGCTCAGCTTTCTTTCTAGTCCAACTCTCACATCCATACATTTCCACTGGAAAAACCATAGCCTTGACTAGACAGACCTTTGTTGGCAAAGTAGTGTCTCTGGTTTTGAATATGCTGTCTAGGTTGGTTATAACTTTCCTTCCAAGGAGTAAGCATCTTTTAATTTCATGGCTGCAATCACCATCTGCAGTGATTTTGGAGCCCAGAAAAATAAAGTCAGCCACTGTTTCCACTGTTTCCCCATCTATTTGCTATGAAGTGATGGGACCAGAGGCCATGATCTTCGTTTTCTGAATGTTGAGCTTTAAGCCAACTTTTTTACTCTTCTCTTTCACTTTCATCAAGAGGCTTTAGAGTTCCTCTTCACTTTCTGCCATAAGGGTGGTGTCATCTGCATATCTGAGGTTATTGATATTTCTTCCAGCAATCTTGATTCCAGCTTGTGCTTCTCCCAGCCCAGTGTTTCTCATGATGTACTCTGCATATAAGTTAAATAAGCAGGGTGACAATATACAGCCTTGACGTACTCCTTTCCCAATTTGGAACTAGTCTGTTGTTCCATGTCCGGTTCTAACTGTTGCTTCCTGACCTGCATACAGGTTTCTCAAGAGGCAGGTCAGGTAGGTTTTAATTGTGATCTCCTCAAATATTTTCTCATGATTTTCTTTTTCTCACTCTCTCCTGGGACCTCTGTAATTTGAATGTTGGTTTGCATAATGTTTTCCCAGAGGCCTCTGAGACTGTCCTCTCTTATTTTCATTCTTCTTTATTCTCTGCTTCAGTTATTTCTCCATTCTATCTTCGTGTTCACTTACCATCCTTTTGCCTTGGTTATTTTGCTCTTAGTTCCCTCTAGTGTACTCTGTTTCAGTTATTGCCTTGCTCATTGCTGATTGACAATTCTTCATTTCTTCCAAGTCCTTATTAAACATTTCTTGTATCTTCTCTATCCATACCTCCATCGTATCTATCTATGCCTCCATTTTATTTCTGAAATTTTGGGTCATCTTTACTATCATTACTCTAAACTTTTTCAGGTAGACTGCATGTTTTCTCTTCATTTGTTTGGTCTTGGGAGTTCTTACCAGGCTCTTTCATGTGCTACATGTTTCTTTGTCTTTTTAGTTTGTTTCATTTGCTGTGCTTGGGTCCATTTTTCACAGGCTGCAAGGACGTAGTTCCTCCTACTTGCAGTGTCTGTCTCCCACGGGTGGGGTTGCTTTCCTGGTAGGCAGTGCCAGTGCCTGTTCTGGTGGTTGGAGGTGGATCTTGTCTCTAAAGGGCAGTGCTATACATCCAGTAGTGTATTTTGAGATGTCTGTGAACTTGGTATGGCTTTGAGCAGACTGTCTGCTAATGGGTAGGGTTCTATTCCTGTTTTGCTAATTGTTTGGCATGAAGTGTCCAGCACTGGAACTTGCTGGCCTTTGTGTCAGTCCAGGTCTTATGGTTGAGATGGAGGCCTTTTGGAGAGTTCTTGCCAATTAATATTCCATGAGGTTTGAAGTTCTCTGGTGGTCTAACATCATGGATCAGGTCTCCTATCTCAGAGTTTCAGGCCTAACCCCATTGCTGGAGCACCAAGATTCCACAAGCCATACAGCACAGAAGAGAAAGAGAAAAAAAAAGACAGAAAAAAAGAAAAATTCAAACAAACAAATAATGGACAAAGGCCCAAAACAAATATTAAAAGCAGCACTTAACATGTAATAACATACTATCAAACAAACTAAAAAAAAAATTTTTTAAGAATGAAAATGGGAATGAAAAAATGAAAAGAGGAATTAAACCATAAACAAAGCCATAAATGAAAACAAAGAGTAGAAACTAGACTAGCAAAAATACAAAATCAAAAACATGGGGAAAACTGTAAGATAATGAGAAAGTACTGTGGAAATAGGAAAAACATTTTAAAACATTTATTTAAAAGCAAAAAGCATTAAGTAAAGGAAAAATAAAAGCAGTAATAAAGAACAATAAAACAATAGAAAAAAGAAGAAAGAAAAGATATTTAGAGAAAGATTGGTAGTAAGAATATTTTCCTGTGGCTTTCATTTGTCCATGTCCATGTCACACAGAGAGCTCCAGCATGTCTGCCTACTCAGGAAGGTCTCCAAAAATTCTAGGAAGGCCTCTGGCACCTGCTGTGGGCCCTATGGGGTCAACTCAGGTTCAGATCTGGTTTTACTCCAGCTTTTACTTGCTTACAAAGTCTACAGTTGCCCTCACAGTCCACAGCCTTAAGCTAATTGTGGGGATTTAGTAGGCTGCTGCTGGGGCTACACAAGCGAATTCCCTTCCTCCGAGTCCCTGGTGCTCAGTTTTGGTTTTGGCCCCCTCTCTTTTTACAGATCATCATCTGGTGTGTGTTCCCCACCCAGGCAATGGAGGCATGAGCTGCGGCTTATTGGGGCTCACTTGCTTAGTCAGTCTGGGCAGAGGGAGCGATATGGCGGACACAGTTGGGATGTGCAAGGAAAACCTGTGGCAGCAGAGAGCTGTAGGAAGTTACTACATCCTCAGGCAGGTCGTCTGCTCCCCCGGGGGAACTGGCCCCAGGTCGAGGCCCTTGGCAGTGTCAAGCAGCACAGGTACGGGCAGTGACTTTTGCCTGCTGACAGCTTGGTGGAGGCTGCAGTGGACGTCATGCCAACCTCTGGGGCGGGGGTCTGCCGTGGCACTTTGCCCCCCATCTCTGGCACGTGCTTTGGCGGCAGCCAGCCTGCTTGCCCACCTCTGGGACGACAGACCGCAGCCCATCTCACCTCTGGCATTCACGAAGGCAGTGTCCTGCTGTCTGCAAGCGCACAGAGTTGGAAGGTCCCCACAGCAGTGATCTCTTAACCCTCTGGCTGCACAGACTTTTCCCTGGAGTCCCTCGTCTGTGCTGCACTAGGCCCTTCAGACTTTTATCATGGCCCTCAAGCCCAGTCCTCTCCCCATGGCCCTATCTCCAAAGCCCGAGCCTCAACACCAACTCACCACGGCAGGCGCACAAACAAACGTCCCAGACTGGGAAGTGCTGTCAGCGCTGAGGTCTGTGGTGAATTCTTTCCACTTCTTTTTCCAAGCACTTGTTTGCAGGCTCCCCTCTGAGGTTCTGAAGCTCACCCCTATCCCCGCCCATCAGGGGATTTCCTAGTGTGTGGAAACGTTCGCTCCTTCATAGCTCCTTCCCAGAGGCACAGGTCATGTCCCCATACACTTGTCTCCTTTTTAAATTCTTTTGCCCTACCCCGTTACATGAAAATTAGCTTGCCTTTTTGGAAGTCTGGGGGCTCTGCCAGCATTCCAATATTCTATAGGAGTTGCTCCACATGCAGATTTATTTTGGTGTATTTGTGGGGAGGAAGATGGTCTCTATGTTTTACTTCTAATCCATCGTGAAATCCCCCTCTTGTAGAACGATTGGTATAACTTCTCTTTTAAACATTTGGCAGAATTAAAGAGTTGAAAAGCATCAGATCCAGGACTTTTTTTTTTTTAATGGAAGATTTTTGGTTACTGATTCAATCTACTCACTTGTCATATTCAATTCAAATTTTGTAATTTTTTAATGAAGTCATGGTAGATACTGTGTTTACATGGATTTGTTCATTGTATCTAGGCTATCATTTGTTGGCATAAAATTATTCATAGAGGTCTCATATTTTTAATTCTGTAGAACTAAGTGATAATATCCCCATTTAATTTCTGATTTGGGTAATTTAGATTTTTCTTTTTTTCTTAGTCCATCTAGCTAAGGGTTTGTCAGTGTTTTTGCTCTTTTGGAAAACCAACTTTTGATTTCACTGACGTTCTCTACTAATTTCTCTTCTCTATTTTACTGCTTTAATCTTTATTATTTACTTCCTTCTGGTAGTTTTGGGTTGATATCTTCTTTCACTAATTCCTTAAGTTGTAATATTAGGTTTCTTACTTTAATTGAAGAATAATTTACCTACAAACTAAATTACTTCAGGTACATCACATGCTGCTGCTGCTAAGTCACTTCAGTCATATCCGACTCTGTGCGACCCCATAGATGGCAGTCCACCAGGCTTCCCCGTCCCTGGGATTCTCCAGGCAAGAACACTGGAGTGGGTTGTGATTTCCTTCTCCAATGCATGAAAGTGAAAAGTGAAAGTGAAGTCTCTCAGTCGTGTCTGACTCTTCGCGACCCCATGGACTGCAGCCTACCAGGCTCCTCCGTCCATGGGGTTTTCCAGGCAAGAGTACTGGAGTGGGGTGCCATTGCCTTCTCCAAGTATATCACATAGGGATTGATATTTCTATATGTTTAAAATTGATTACCATGATGTCTAGTTATCATCTGTCAGCATACGAGGTTATTGCACAGTTATTACTGGTTTCCTACTTTCATCCTCATAACCTCTTTCTTTCATAACTGGAAATTTGTGCCTCCTAATCTCACTCACCTAATTCATTTCTCCCTCCACCCCTCCCTCCGGCAGCCCCTTTTTTGTTCTCTGTGGCTGGAGTGTGTTTGTGTTTTGTCGTTCCTCGTTTGCTTTGTGTTTAATTGCACTTATAGATGAAATCATGCAATATTTATGTTTCATTTTCTTACTTTTCTCACTTTGCATAATATTCTCTAGGCCCATCCCATGTTGTTGCTAATGGCAAGATTTCCCTGTTTTTATGGCTGAGCTATAGTCCATTGTGTTTGTTTATCCATATGTTCTTAATCCTTTTAGTCCCCTGAAGGGCATATATTTAGCTACTGTATCATCTCTACTTTATGCAGCAATGAAGGTAGGGGTGCTGGGAAAAGTTGAAGGCAAGAGGAGAAGGGAGCGGCAGGGGATGAGAGGGTTGGATGGCATCACTGACTCAATGGACATGAATTTGAGCGAACTCCAGGAGACAGTAAAGAAGAGGGGAGCCTGACATGCTGCAGTCCATGGGGGTCGCAAAGAGTAGGACATGACTTAGCGACGGAACAACTTTTCAACTCCAGAATTTCCTTTAGGCTTCTTTCTAGTTTTTCTGTCTCCTGTTTGAGATTTCCATGTTTTACATGTCTTTTCTTGATTTTCTAGATTTCTTCCTTTAGTTTTTTAAGCATCATTAAGGCAGTCACTTTTTTCTGTCAAATTTTATTGGGGGCTCAGGACCTTGGGATTTAGGCAAGAGACCTCCCTGCTGGCAAAGAGGCACCAAGGTATGGGAATCATTTAATGTTCTTCTGGAGGCACAGGTTGTTGGTGTGGACACATTTCTTCTTGTGGCAGTCGGCAGCATTGAGATGGAAGTGAGCAAATATTTGTGAGAGATGGTTTACTAACAGTGTGTTTGGGGGCAAACTTGTGGAAGGAAGGCTCAGTGATGCCACCCCACAGGCAAAGTGCGAAGTGTGAGTTGACTCCTTTCTTGAATTTGTGGTCTGAGAGTGTGTGTTCAACCTCCAGCTATATGCCCCCAAAATTCAAAACTGTTAGGCAAACAGGACGTCTCCCTTTTCTTGGATTTTAGCTTTGATATTCTCAATGGTGACATTGAACTTGACCCTGAGAGTGATGATGTTACTTGCAGGGTGTTCATAAAGATCTGCAGCTCTGTGTCTCCCACTTAGCCCCCTCATTGAAGAAAAATCAGACAGTAGAACTGGCATTAATTGATTTACCACTGCAAATGCCTTCATAAGACAGTTATTTTAAAGTCTTTGTCTAGTTCATCCGCCATCAGTTCTTTTTCAAAGACAATTTCTTTTGATTTATTTCTTCCTTTGAAAGGCTCGTACTCTTGTTTCTTTGTATGCATTGTGATTTTCTTACTGAACAAAAAACACTTGAATCTAATACTTTGGTTATTCTGAAAATTAGATTTCCCCTCTTACCTGGGGGTTGCTCTTTTGTGTTAATGTTTTTTGTATCTCTATGATGAAGATCAGCCTGCTATATAAACTGAAGATTGTCTAGGTCTTTCCTGAGCCTTTCCCTGGGCATACATGATCACTTACTTATTTCCCCTACACATGCAGTTGCTTTTGAATGTCCTGATGTTGAACGTCTGGCTCCTGAAAGGGGAAAAAGCAAACAATGAAAGGGGGAACAAAGGCCACTAAATATTTAAGCCCCTTTAAGTTACTTCATCCAGGATAGAAGGGGCTTGCAAGAATGGGGCAAGGTGTGACAAAAATGGAACTCCATCTCTTTGATTATCTGTGATCAGAAGCAGCAATCAGTGATAAGAACACAGAGCCTCATATTTGGAGGGCAGGGTCCTTTTTGCCCACTTTGGCTCCCACAAGCTACTTGTAAGCTGCTCTGATGCAGAGATCCCTGCTACACTGCTATGGGTGAGGATGGGTAGCTCCCACTGTGCTAAACAAGAGTTGAAATTGACCAAAACAAGTCAATTTACCTGTCTCCATCTTCACGGAAACTGTAAACCATCAACAGAAGGCAGAATTCCAAAATAGTGACATCAGGCAGATTCTACCGGTGCAATTGTTATCAAGGTGGGGAGACAGATTCCTGATACTTCTTAAATTGCTGTCATCCCAGAAATACACATTGCAATCTAAAATCAAGGAGTAAGCCTTGTGGGAAAAGTCAGCTGGAAGCAGATAGGGCATTTTTTAATGTAGTCAATTAAAAATAATGGAACATTCAGTGAATATTTATATAGAGAGGCTCTGCTAGATACTTTGAGGGATGCCAAAACTTTAATACATAGATTTTTCCCAAAGAAGTTGTATCCTTCTTGAGAAATACAGCATATACAAAGAGGAGTCAAAGCATAGTAGTAAATGAGAAGAAGTATCAAATAGATAGAATCACTCACAATCATTACAGTGAACTTCCAAAAGGAGGAGAGTGTGTATTGTGAATTTAAATCATCAGAGAAGATTTCATCAAGTAGGAGTATTCCTGAGCTACTCCTAAGAAGTCAAGTGACTGAGTCATGTCCAACTCTTTGCAACCCTATAAACTGTAGCCCACTGGGCTCCTTTGTCCATGGGCTTCTCTAGGCAAGAAAACTGGAGTGGGTTGCCATTTCCTACTCCAAGGGATCGTGCCCACCCAGGGATGGAACCTGGGTCTCCGCATTGCAGGCAGATTCTTAGCCTTGAGCCACTAGAGAAGCCCATAATCCTAGGAAGGTGAAGACATACCTTGGAGATGTTGCAAGTTCAGTTCCAGACCACCACAATAGAGCAAGTAAAATGAATTTTTCACATATGTTTACAACAACAACAGCAACAACATATACCATAGTCTACTGTGATTAGAATTATATCTTAAAAGTGTACATACATTAACTTTAAAATAACATGTTACCAAATCTAAGCCTGCAGTAAGTCATAGTAGTAACATTCAATAGCATTGATCACAGATGACCACAACAAATATAATAATAGTAATAAAGTTTGAAATATGTGACATTTACCAAACTATGCCAGGAGAAACAAACCGAGCAAACATTGTTGGGAAAATGGCACCAAAGAATTTGCTCAATGCAGGGTTGCCACACACCTTCAGTTTGTTAAAATCTCAAAAAGTTAAGAGAAATAAAATAAGGCGCATGTGTATTCTGATCTAAAAAAATAGCAATAAGAGTTCAAACTTGCCTAGTACTCACTATGTGTCAGAGGCTAACTCATCCGGTCCTCAGAACAATCACATGAGTTATGTAGGGGAAGCATTAGGGAAGCATTAAGGGATTTCTCAAGCTCAAGGCAGTCATGGAGCTGGAACTTGAATCCAGGCGGCAAGTTCTAGGGCCCTGATCTCTCTGCTTAGTCCTTACTGAGCAAAATGGTGTGAGCAAAGAGTAGAAGTCAGTGTGTAATACACTTGCCAGAGGGAGCAGAGGGGCTGCACTGACCAGCGTGACAGTAATTTACACATTTTCACTTCAGTTCAGTTCAGTCGCTCAGTCGTGTCCGACTCTTTGCGACCCCATGAATCGCAGCACGCCAGGCCTCCCTGTTGCTGGGGATTTTCTCCCCGGGACGTGGAAGCGACGAACCTGAAAGAAGGACATTTGGACAGTCTCTTGCACGGACTGACAAGTTTATTTCTGCAGTCAAGCCTTTTTATAGAAGTAGGAACAAAGAGCTTAGAGTATACAGCCAGCAGAGCGCGTACGGGGTTAACACCTAATCAGTAAAAATATTTCAAGGACAGCACACTCTAAGTGACCCATGTGCTTATCCCATAACCCGTTTTCTCAAGCAACATCCTTAATATTTATTATTAAATCTTGGCTTCAGGCATAACCAAAGGCAGGAGATGTTTTTCTGCCCAAGCATACCAAGCTGGGGTATTTCTGGCCCTTCGCCATTTTGCCAAGGACTTCCTCCAACCAGCTATTTTGTACTGGGCTTCCCAACATATTTTCCTTTTGTTTTTAATTTAAGCATGGTAGCTGCTAGTTGGACTCCATTGTGGGAGGCATGGAGTCTCGAGTAGAGACATCGATATCCTATAAGCAATGACAGAAAAAGCAGGGTGATTAATACATATATAAAAATGTTGCTTCCTGAAAACCAAGCTCTAGGGTCTAGAGATGATAGGGTTTTGGTTAAAGTCTCATAAAATTGAGTGCTGTACAATTCCTTAGGTACCTTAACTTGAAAATTAGCAACTTATTATTTCAACAAATTGATGTCTAAACTTGAGTTACTTGTGAGATCCTGCAAATGCGCCTTAACCTTATTCTAAGGATATTCAGTGCTATTATAGGGCATGTTAGTCAGACAAAAAGAAGTAAAATTCCAGTGACAGCGTATACGTGTTCGGAAAGTCAGTTGCTGCGTTTGGTCTCTTAAGTAGATAACCACAGTTTGTAACTCATTAATTCGTGTTTGTAATTGCTGATCTATTTGAGCTTGTTGAGTCCAAAGATCATGAGAGTCTTTGTGCCAAGCAGTGATAAAATCATGATTTTGTATAGAATTATGTAAAGCCATACCGGACAAAGTTCCTACAGTTGCAATGGAGATAAGGCTTAAGATGCCTGCAACAATCCACCCAATGATGCGTTTAGATCACCTAAGTCCAGTTTTCAACAATACAGAAAGAAATACAGAATCAGTCCAAGGCTCAGTTAAGTTTACGGGAAGCCGTAACTCAGATCTTTGTTTAACTAGCGCAATGCTAGCATTGTGATATGAAATGGTGTGATTAAGGCAGGTATACAATGCACATGCAGTACAATTGACAATCTTGGTCGATAAGTCAATATCAAAATGCCCTACAATAAACAAGTACGGAAGGTGAACACACGATTGAATATAACCAGTACTATTGTATAGGAAGGTATAATTAGAAGGACGAAACATACCCATAGTCCCATAAACACTAGTGAAGTGCTCTAAGGCTGCTGGAATTTTCCAAATGTGCCATTGCTTTGGCCCCACAATGGGGACGACAATCCTGGGTCATGGGGGTGATAAGCCCCCATTATACCAATTCAGCAATATGTCCTTATCAGTCCATAAACTTGTCTTAGATTTATGAAAGCCTCCAATGCTTGATCTATTAAACCAGGAGCAGTTATGATGTTCTTCTTGCTCTTCAGAACAGTTTACAAACAACCCGTGAGGTCCCCAGTTAACAAATTTAAATGTATGATTAGTATGATTTTGCTGAATTATAGAAACTTTCCCAAATTGGCCTCGACAATCAGACCAATGTAACGGTTGTATCTCCTGTTTTCTTCTCCAAGATACAGTACGACATGAAGGTTCCTCTGGTTGAAAAAGCGAGTTCGAATAGTTGGCTATCCGGCCTGGATAATATCGCTTGGTGCCATTAAGTAAGAAAGATGCCGTAGCAAACACTCCCAGACGCAAAGCAGTCCCATTGTTGGCAGAGTATGTCCACCACTGTGGGAAGACAGTCATGCAAAGGGGATGAGATCCGAAACAGATAGGCAAGGTTTTGAATCCCACGGAAATGTTGATTGGCTTTCCCTCATCTTCTTCATGAATTGGTCGCTTTATGGACCAGGGACTTGGAAAATGCATGCTGTCATTAGTAAATATCACAGGGGCTTTATCTACCCAATCCACTATGGAGAGAAGTGGTGGGTTGGGTATGTATGCTCAATAAACATATTCTGCACTTACCCCAGAGGAACAGGAAAGAACAGCTAACATTGCCAGAAACAGCTTATCTGGAGTCATAGGAGTTCCAGTACTCTTCAGTGTCTGCTTAGCCTGACGAGTCATGTTTTTCACTTGAGCCCATGTCGGGTAAGGATTCAGATGATGGCGTTTCCTCATTGGCTCCTCCAAGGTCATTGACGAGACCCTTCGTGTCACCTTCGTCACTTGCCGAGGGAGTCTGGTCTTGGGGTCCTTCTCAGGAATGGACATGGAGAAGGGGAACCCAGATTTCCTCTCCATCTGTAACGACAAGACCATAACCCTTGCCTAGAAGTCGTAAGATTCCTGGCAGCCATTGATTAAATTGCTTATACCATATTGGTGTATTGATTTCTAATTTGCTGGTTTTGTCTTCTGCAAAATGTCTATCTGCACGAGTGTCAGAATTATTTTTTGTTAAGTTTAAAAAATTCAGGGAATAAAGAGTTAAAGATAATAGTAATTGAGGGTTCATGGGATAAGAAGTGTATCTTTTCTTCTATTATCCCCCTTACTGTTTTAATAAATGAGTTTTTAGGGTGCGGTGGGCTCTTTCAATAATGGTTTGACTCTGAGAATTATAGGGTATTCCTGTAATGTGTTATGTTCCATTCTGATAAAAATAAACGAAACAAATGCGAGGTGAATGTAGGCCCATTGTCTGTTTTCAAGACAGAAGGAATCCCCATAACGGGGAAGGTGAGTATGAGTGCGGAAATGGTGTATTTACTGGATTCTGAAGAGACAGGTATTGCCCAGATAAAGCCTGAAAATGTATCAACTGAGACAAAAAGCAAAGAAAAATTTCCTAAGGAGCAGTGAGTGAAATCAGATTGCCAAAGGGAGTTAGGCTGTTGCCCCCCAGGGATTAACTTCTGAAATCGTAGTTCGTAAGTGCAGAGGTGCACAGACATCACAGGTTTTAATAATATGCTGCGCTTCGGTGAGAGGAATATGGTATTTAGAGTGCAATCTGTTAGCATTGGTATGAAGATTAGCATGTTCGTCATTGGCAGACGTAAAAATGGGAGCTATGAGCCTGTCAACAGCATCATTTCCTGCAACCAGAGGGCCAGGTAAACCTGAATGAGTATGTATATGTGCAATAAAGAAAGGTTCCATACGTGAGCGAATTAAAGCTTGAGCCTGTGAAAAGAGAGTATATAATTCTTCATCTAGGTTGTATAAAAAGGCAGTAACAAAATCAGGAAAAAGGGAAGCAAGGTGTTTGGAATCAGTATATATGTTGAAGGATAATGGTTGAAGCGACAAAAGAGCATATAAAGCATACAATTTAATTCTTTGTATTGAAGAATAGGTAGTGGGTAATTTCTCTTTGATATCAGGGTCGACAATCCCTGTTATGCCTTTCTTGTTGCCATCAGTGAAATGGGGGGGGGGGTGCATTGGAAATAGGCTGGATGTAATGATATTAGTTACAATGAATTTAGTACATTGTAGAAAGTCCCATAATTTTCCTTTCAGCAAATGAAATGAGATAACATTTTGAAAATCACTTAATGCCATTTGCATGGTCAAGTTATACTGTAAGGTAATTTGCAATTCCTTTTTTGTCAAGGGAACATGTATTGCATATGGATCAAATCCAAAGTTTGTATATGGCTTCTTCCTGACACAATTAAGTGCCCTATTTTCTCAATATACCCATTCTATTGGGCTATAATTGCAGTGGGCGAATGTTCAGTGGGGAATATATATAAAGAAACTGGTTGATCATAATCTAGCCATGTTGAAAAAGATTGTTGAATGTGTTTCTCCATAAAGGCCAGTTCTTCTTTGGCCTCTTTTGTTAGCTGCCTAGGGCTATTAGGGTCAGGGGAGCCCTCTAAAATTTTAAATAGATTTTGTAAGTCATAGGTGGGGATGCCAACAGATGGCTGTAGCCAATTAATATTTCCTAGCAATTTTTGAAAATCATTCAGCGTGCGTAGAGATTGCACAGAAATTTGAGTTTTTTGAGGTTTGATTTTAGATTCTTCCATAACATGTCCTAAATAATTAAAGGGTGCTTTACATTGAATTTTATCTGGTGCAACAAGCAGGCCATGATTTTGAAGAGTAGTAGTAACTTCATTGTAACTGTTGCAAACAGAGTTCAGATTTCATAGAAAGAAGTATATCATCCATGTAATGAATTATAAACACAGTAGGATATTTATCTCTAATAGCTTGTAATAAAACAGATATGAGATATTGGCAAATGGTAGGAGAGTTCATCATCCCCTGAGGTAGCACCTTCCATTGAAATCTTTTAACAGGAGCCATGTGATTTATAGAAGGAAGTGAAAAGGCAAAACGTTTTCTATCTTTAGGGTGCAGAGGTATAGTAAAAAAGCAGTCTTGTAAGTCGATAATAACTATAGACCATCCTTTTGGTACCATAGAAGGGGAGGGCAATCTGGGTTGTAAGGGCCCCATAGGTAACATGGTATTATTAACATTTCTTAAATCTATTAACATTCGCCATTTTCCTGATTTCTTTTTTATTATAAAAATAGGGGAGTTCCATGGGGAAAATGAAGGTTCTATACGAGCTTTTTGTAGTTGTTCATTTACTAATTGTGTAAGAGTTGCCAATTTTTCTTTAGTTAGGGGCCATTGAGGTGTCCATACTGGGGTATTAGATTCCCAATCGAGAGGCAGCGGTGTTAACTCAATGGCCCCCATTAAAAAGGTTCATTTAAAGAAATTGTGGCTTTCGTTTGTTCAGGAAAATCCCGTCCCCATAAATTGATAGGGATATTAGTAATATATGGTTTAAGATAAGCTACAATTTGATCAGGGCCATACACTTGTAAATAGGATGCACTGACAAAAGTTTGTGTGGCATCAGTTTTACCCACTCCTAATAGTCTAGAAGGAGCCATAACTTTACCCCAATCAAGGGGCCATTCTGCAGCTCCAATGATTGAAATGTTAGCTCCGGTATTAACATGCCTGTGGCATTCTTTCCCCGTATGTGTAAAGTAAGCATGGGTTTCTGATGTTCCTTTAATAAGGTGGGTAGTGCAGCAGTAAGGTTGGTATTGCCAAAGCCTCCTTGCCGAACTTTATCAGATGCCTTCATTGGTTTGACATATGGCAAAAGTAATAATTGTGCAAAATGTTCCCCTTTTTGTAAGTATACAATTCCCGTTTTCACAACATTTACCATAACATGTATTTCCCCTTCATAATCTTCATCCACAACACCGGTCAATACCATTAAACCTCTCATTGTGCAGCTACTACGTCCCAAAATCAATCCCATTGTCCCGGGTGGAATCGGGCCGTAATATCCAGTGGGCATTTTGTGGGGTTGTATAATTCCATTAGTTCCCTATCATAAGGACTAGGTATATCAATGCAAGCACTCTTAGATGTAGCTGCTTGTAGCGTCATAACGCTAGGTCCTCCTTTTGTAGCGGGGCTAGAGGACGGCCCCTTTATCAGTTTCCCTGTTGTTTTTGTTGTGCACTGGGGTTCAAGGTGTTTCCATCCTTATCAAATGTAGAATGACATTCATTCAGCCAATGGAACCCCTTTTTACATCTTGGACATATTTTGGGGGGTCTCTTCTTATTAGTATTATTTTTTTCCGGCCTGTGTTGGCATGTGACATTGTTTTTTCATATGGCTGGGCTTCCCACAGTTAAAACATTTGGCATTAACAGCTTTTTGTACATTAAAGGTTTCCAACGCTGCCAATTTTGCTCTATGGGATATAGATCCGATGTCCTTATATGCTTTCAAATATTCCATAAGAGAGCCAGTCTCTCGAATTGGTCTGAGCATGGATTGACATTCCTCATTAGCATTTTCAAAAGCAAGTTGTTTTAAAATAATATTTTGTAAAGTCACATCCTTAATAGATTTCTCAATTGCATCCTTTAATTTTCCTAAAAATTGAGAATATTCCTCCTCATGTCCTTGAATAATCTTAACAAATGAACCATCAGAGTTAGTGCTATCAACCTTTGCTTATGCCCTGTAGGCAGTTTCTTTAATGAAATGTAACATCTGAGGGGTAATATTAGCTAATTGCACAATCATATGGGCCATGGCTCTTGTTCCAGTTAGTATATCATAGGTTAAATTGGCAGGGTTACCATGAGATTGCTGGTCAATCAGCATTTGTTGGGCCTCATCATTAACCCATATTTGCCATTGAAGTAATTGTTGAGGATTTAAAACCATCTTTGCTACTTGAAAAAAATCACATGGCATCCAATGGTCAGCCCATCCTCTGAGAAATTCTATACAGTAAGGAGAAGTAGGTCCATACAGAATACATGCTTTCTTAAAGCTAGACAACACGCCAAAATCTAGATTAGCCCAAGTATTTTGGCCTTGGGCAGGTTGATTAAATTGCATTGGGAAAGCAAAAGTGCAAGCAGGCATCTCCCGAGGAGGAGTGAAATGATTAGTACGAGCAAAGCTAGCAATTGCTGTTACAGGCGGAGCAGAAGGAAAAACCTCAGATTTGGGCTGTCTGTTCTAAGTGGCTTCAGTTTTGACACATCCTGTATATATGTCTCTAAGTTGTTTTTCTAAGGATTGTGTCTGGTTGAGCATAACATTCTTATATTTCAAAGCACCTTGCATATCTTGTTCCTTATGCTCATATTCATGTAAAGATTGAATAGTTTTTTACTTCCAAATTAACGTTATGCCCTTCAATTTGTTCTATGATAGCCTGTATGAGTGACCATGTAACCCTTGCCAATATGCTTGCAAAACATTATTTTTAACCCTTTTCTATATGTCTAGATTGAGTGTCCCCTCTTCTGGGAACCATGAATTGTTCCAGTAAAATATGATAGCCGTCGTTCAACTGATCTCTTGAAACATTAACACTATTTTGTTTCAAAAAATGATGCATTATAGAAATGAAAGGAATCTTACTGCTATGTTGTTCCATCCTACTTACCTCTTTCTGCAGGGCTCGTCGCTTTGTTCAGCCTTCCTCTCAAGTCCCTGTTCAGGCACCACTTGTTGGGGATTTTTCTCCCCGGGACTTGGAAGCGACAAACCTGAAAGAAGGACACTCGGACAGTCTCTTGCAAGGACTGACAAGTTTATTTCTGCAGTCAAGCCTTTTTATAGAAGTAGGAACAAAGAGCTTAGAGTATACAGCCAGCAGAGCACGTACGGGGTTAACACCTAATCAGTAAAAATATTTCAAGGACAGCGCACTCTAAGTGACTCATGTGCTTATCCCATAACCCGTTTTCTTAAGCAACATCCTTAATATTTATTATTAAATCTTGGCGCTGGGCATAACCAAAGGCAGGAGATATTTTTCTGCCTGAGCACACCAAGCCAGGATATTTCTGGCCCTTAGCCATTTTCCCAAGGACTTCCTCCAACCAGCTATTTTGTACTGGGCTTCCCAACACCTATCCATCACCAGCTCCCGGAGTTCACTCAGACTCACGTCCATCGAGTCAGTGATGCCATCCAGCCATCTCATCCTCTGTTGTCCCCTTCTCCTCCTGCCCCCAATCCCTCCCAGCATCAGAGTCTTTTCCAATAAGTCAACTCTTCGCATGAGGTGGCCAAAGTATTGGAGTTTCAGCTTTAGCATCAGTCCTTCCAAAGAACACCCAGGATTGATCTCCTTTAGAATGGACTGGTTGGATCTCCTTGCAGTCCAAGGGACTCTCAAGAGTCTTCTCCAACACCACAGTTCAAAAGCATCAATTCTTCAGCGCTCAGCTTTCTTCACAGTTACACATTTTACCGTAGGCCGAAGTGGGTCCACATGCAGAAACTCTCTATTCAATTGAGTTCCAGATTTAGCATATCCATAATATTTTAAGAAATGTCTTCCTCAATTTACTATAGTGTAGAAAGACAACCCTATAAACATTTTTTTCATTTTTATCCACATTTTCTAATTGCTAAAGAACATAGTAACTTTTCTTTTCTCATTTAGTTTTTATCTGATTGGAGCAAGAATTCTATATTGTGAAATTTCTGAAAATAATGTGCACTGGAATGATGATTCCCCAATATGTGAAAGTAAGTACATCCTCTCTTTAGAATATAGAGCAGCATTTCTCAAACTTTTTGATGTGGTGAGTGTGAGTGAGTGAAAAGCACTCAGTCGTGTCTGACTCTTTGCGACCCCACGGACTATACAGTGGATGGGATTCTCTAGGCCAGAATACTGGAGTGGGGAGCCTTTTCCTTCTCCAGGGGATCTTCCCAACCCAGGGATTGAACCCAGGTCTACTACATCGCTGGCAGATTCTTTACCAGTTGAACCTCAAGGGAAGCCCCTTTGATGCAGGGACCCCTTTATTCTTTTAAACTAAAATAGACATCCAAGAGCTTTTCTTTATATGGTTATGTCTATTGATATTAATATTATACTGGAATTAAAGCTGAAAAAATTTTAAATAATTATTAATTCATTTTTAAGGAGAGTAATCTTAATACATGTAAATATATGCAACAAATTTTTATGAAAAATCAAAAAATTTTAAACCAAATAGAATTGTGGTACTGTTTTACCTTTTTCCATATTACTTAATCTTTTTCTAGAGTCCATGCACACTTTTTAATTTTTTAAAGTTAATTTATTTTTGGTTATGCTGGGTCTTTGTTACTATGCACAGGTGTTCTCTAGTTACTGTGAGCAAGAGGCTACTCTTTTTTATTTTATTTAATTTATTTATTTTTACACCAAAGTCATTTTGTATTGGAGTATAGTTGATTAATAATTTTGTGATAGTTTCAGTGAACAGTGAAGGAATCCAACTGTACATACACATGTATCTATTCTTCCCCGAAGCCCCCACCCATCCAGGTTGGCACATAACATTGAGCAGAGTTCCATGTGCTATACAATAGGTTTTTGTTGGTTATCCTTTTTAAATATAGCAGTGTGTACATGAGCTTTTCAAAGTCCTCAACTATCCCTTCCCCTCGGCAACCATGAGTTCATTTTCTAAGTCTGTGAATCTCTTTCTGTTTTCTAAGTAAGTTCATTGGTATCATTTCTTTCTAGTTTCCACATACAAGGGATGTCATATGACGTTTCTCCTTCTCTGTCTGACTTATTTCACTCAAGATCACACTCTCTAGGTCATCTGTATTTTGCTGTGAATGGCCTAATTCATTCTTTTTAATGGCTGTATGTATATATACACCACCTCTTCTTCATCCGTTCCTATGTCAATAAACATTTGGGTTTTCTCCATGTCTTGGCCGCTGTAAACAGTGCTGCAATGGACATTGGGGGGCATGTATCTTTTCGAGCCATGTTTTTCTCTAGGTATATGCCCAATAGTGGGATTGCAGGGTCATACGGTAGCTCTATTTTTAGTTTTTTAAGGAACCTCCATACCATTCTCCATAGTGGCTGTACCAATTTACATTCCTACCAACAGTGCAGGAGGATTTCCGTCTCTCCACACCCTCTCCAGCATTTCTTGTTGGTGGATTTTTTTGGTGATAGCCATTCTGACCAGTGTGAGGTGATATCTCTTTGTCGTTTTGATTTGAATTTCTGTAGTAACCGGTGGTTTTGCACGTTTTCATGTGAGGCTGATCTTCGTTTCGGTGCGCAGGCCTCTCCCTGTGGTGCAGAGCACAGGCTCTGGATGCAGGGCTTCAGTGGCTGCAGTGCAGGGCTCGTTAGCTGAGGGTTGCAGGCCCTGGAACGCTCTGGCTTCAGTGGCTGTGGCCCACAAGCTTTAGCTTCCCACAGCATGTGGAGTCTTCCCAGACCAATGTCCTCTGCACTGACACATGGATTCCTATCCTCTGTATACCAAGGGAGTCTGCAAATTACTTTAATATCCGGCTTAAAGGAAGACATCTGGATTCAGCCTATTGCAAAATCACACAGTTTGTAACCTCTGAAAAATTTAACCGTACCCTCAAAGGGATGAAACTGAAAAACGACAGTAATAGTCAGCATTAATGTTAACGATCAATTTGTTAGTGAAGATATTTATAAATCATAAAGGATTTTCTTAGCACAGGGTTTTATTTTTAATCACAAGTACATTTTTGCATTAAATTGTCAGCCTCTTTTATGATGGTGAAAACAAGACTTAGAATGGCCTTGCAGATAGATATATGGATGTCATATTTTGGGAATAAGCTTCATTCTAAAAGTTAGTTTCTAAATTAATAGTTTGAATTTGAAATAGTACGTTTTGACATAGAGACTTTCTTCTAGTTCGATATTGGATTCACAGCTAGCTTATATTAATCATATGTTATGAATTATTTGAAGGAAGTTCAGGACTTTGCTAATGCTGTCCCACTATTTTATCTTTGCTTCATGTCCTTTTCCCCCCTTTAAAGAGATTTTGTGTTCCACACCTGGAAATATAAAAAATGGAAGATTTACCGTTTACAAGGATGAATATCAGTACAATGAGGTAGTAACTTATATGTGTGATCCTTCAAATGGACCAGATGAATATTCTCTTGTTGGAGAGAGTAGACTTATTTGTGTTGATTATGACAGATGGAGCACTGATCCTCCGGAGTGTAAAGGTAATAATATTTGCATTTATTTCCTCCTGAGTCTGCAAAGATCATGGAAGCACTTCATAAATAGTTTTACCTACAAGTAAACAAAACAGTCATAAAGTTACTCCTCTTGCTAAATTGACTTCTAATTTAATTTAATATTGGTCAAATCAAATTAAAAGATAATTCTAGTTGCAGAGTTCCCCACCAGTCACTCCACATGTCCTTGGCATTCCAATTTATACATCATGAACTACTGTGTATATGCATGAGCTAGAACTTTTTGGTTTTCTTGTTTGTTTGAAAGCATCAGAAAACTCAACACACCCTGGCTTAAGAAATAAGAAAATTTTATCTTGTATTACAAGATCTCTGAGAGTTCTGGCTACAGGAATATTAAAAGATTAACCCACTAAGTATCCATCACTATATGAATAGATAAAGAAGATGTGGTGTGATGTGGTGTGGTATAGTGTATGTGTGTAATGGAATATTCAGTTCAGTTCAGTCACTCAGTCGTGTCTGACTCTTTGTGACCCCATGAATTGCAGCACACCAGGCCTCCCTGTCCATCACCAACTCCTGGATTCTACTCAAACTCATGTCCAGCGATTCGGTGATGTCATCCAGCCATCTCATCCTCTGTCGTCCCCTTCTCTGCCTGCCCCCAATCCCTCCCAGCATCAGGGTCTTTTCCAATGAGTCAGCTCTTCACATGAGGTAGCCAAAGTATTGGAGTTTCAGCTTTAGCATCAGTCCTTCCAATGAACACCCAGGACTGATCTCCTTTAGGATGGACAGCTTGGATCTCCTTGCAGTCCAAGGGACTCTCAAGAGTCTTCTCCAACACCACAGTTCAAAAGCATCAATTCTTTGGTGCTCGGTTTTCTTCACAGTCCAACTCTCACATCCATACATGACTACTGGAAAAACCGTAGCCTTGACTAGATGGACCTTTGTTGGCAAAGTAATGTCTCTGCTTTGAAATCTGCTATCTAGGTTGGTCATAACTTTCCTTCCAAGGAGTAAGCGTCTTTTAATTTCATGGCTGCAATCACCATCTGCAGTGATTTTGGAGCCCCAAAAAGTAAAGTCTGACACTGTTTCCACTGTTTCCCCATCTATTTCCCATGAAGTGATGGGACCAGATGTCATGATCTTAGTTTTCTGAATGTTGGAAGTGAGAAATAGATTTATGGGACTAGATCTGATAGACAAAGTACCTGATGAACTATGGATGGAGGTTCCTGACATTGTACAGGAAACAGGGATCAAGACCATCCCCATGGAAAAGAAATTTAAAAAAGCAAAATGGCTGTCTGGGGAGGCCTTACAAATAGCTGAAGAAAGAAAAGAAGTGAAAAGCAAAGGAGAAAAGGAAAGATATAAGCATCTGAATGCAGAGTTCCAAAGAATAGCAAGAAGAGATAAGAAAGCCTTCCTCAGCAATCAATGCAAAGAAATAGAGGAAAACAACAGAATGGGAAAGACTAGAGATCACATCAAGAAAATTAGAGATACCAAGGGAACATTTCATGCAAAGATGGGCTTGATAAAGGACAGAAATGGTATGGACCTAACAGAAGCAGAAGATATTAAGAAGAGATGGCAAGAATACACAGAAGAACTGTATAAAAAAAGATCTTCACAACCAAGATAGTCACAACGGTGTGATCACTCACCTAGAGCCAGACATCCTGGAATGTGAAGTCAAGTGGGCCTTAGAAAGCATCACTACGAACAAAGCTAGTGGAGGTGATGGAATTCCAGTTGAGCTCTTTCAAATCCTGAAAGATGATGCTGTGAAAGAGCTGCACTCAATATGCCAGCAAATATGGAAAACTCAGCAGCGGCCACAGGACTGGAAAAGGTCAGTTTTCATTCCAATCCCAAAGAAAGGCAATGCCAAAGAATGTTCAAACTACCGCACAATTGCACTCATCTCACACGCTAGTAAAGTAATGCTCAAAATTCTCCAAGACAGGCTTCAGCAATATGTGAACCATAAACTTCCAGATGTTCAAGCTGGTTTTAGAAAAGGCAGAGGAACCAGAGATCAAATTGCCAACATTCGCTGGATCATAGAAAAAGCAAGTTATATGTATAATTCCCAAATATTTGAAAAGTATGCAAGACACTACTAAAGAACCTATGAGTCAAAGAAGCAGTCAAAAGGACAGCTAGAAAGTGTTTTGAATCAAATAAAAATTAGAACACAACAGATCAATATATCGAAAGATGTGGGATACAGCAAAAGTATTGCTCAGAAAGATATTTTTAGTGTGAAATACTTATGTTAGAAAATTCTCAGATCAATCATCTAAGTTCTACCATAAGAAACTAAAAAAGAAGAACAAATTAAACCCAAAGCAAGAAAACACAAGGAAATAATAAAGTTAGAAATCCATGAAATTGAGAAGAGACACAAAACAGGGATAATCAAAGAAATCAGCCTGGTTCTTAGAGAAAATAGATGAAGTAGATAAACTTATAGACAGTCTGACAGGAAAAAAGATACAAATTACCAATAACAAGAGTAAAAAGGAGAATATCACAAAATATCCTACAGACATTTGAAGAATAATAAGGAAGAAAACAAACCATTGTATGCCTATAAATTTGACAACTTAAACCTTCTCCCAAAGAGTACTATAAACCCTGTGTCCTCACTGGGGAATTCTACCAAACATTTAAGGAATAGATGGTAGCAGTTCTACACAAAGCCTTAAGAAAATACAAGAAGAGGGAATCCTCAATTCGTTTCATGAGGACAGCATTGCTCTGAGGCCAAAACCAGATTGTGTACAAGATAGCGATTTGACATTTACAAGATCAAAGCAAGTTGATCACCATGATGTGTCTACTGTGTATGTCGTAACCTCATAGCTTATCTATTTGATAACCGGAACTCTGTGCCTTTTAATCCACTTCTTTTATTTTGTGCATCCTCCCAACCACCTCCTCTCTGTCTATCACTTGTTCTCTGTATCCATGAATCTATTTCTGTTTTGTTTTGTTAGTCCATTTGTTTTATTTTGTAGATCCTACATATAAATGAAATCATATGGTATTTGTCTTTCTCTGACTGACATTTTACTTTGCATAATACCCTCTAGGTCCATCAATGCTGTCCTGAATGGAAAGATTCCATTCCTTTTATGGCTGGGTAATATTCCATTGTATACATACCACATCTTTTTCATCCATTACTACCCTTAGGCGGCTTCCATATCTTGTTGTTCAGTCACTATGTCGTGTCCGACTCTTTGCAACCCCATGAACTCCAGCACACCAGGATTTCCTGTCCTTCACTATCTCCCAGAGCTTGCTCAAACTCATGTCCATTGAGTCGATGATGCCATCCAACCATTTCACCCTCTGTCGTCCCATTCTCCTCCTGCCTTCAGTCTTTCCCAGCATCAGGGTCTTTTTCAGAGAGTTGGCTCTTCGCATCAGGTGGCCAAAGTATTGGAGCTTCAGCTTCAGTGTCAGTCCTTCCAATGAGTATTCAGAGTTGATTTCCTTTAGGATGGACTGGTTGGATCTCCTTGCAGTCCAAGGGACTCTCAAGAGTCTTCTCCAGCATCACAGTTCAAAAGCATCAATTCTTTGGCACTCGGTCTTCTTTATGGTCCAACTCTCACATCCATACATGACTACTGGAAAAATCATAGCTTTGACTAGAAGGACCTTTGTTGGCAAGGTGATGTATCTGCTTTTTAATACACTGTCTAGGTTTGCCATAACTTTTCTTCTAAGGAGCAAGCGTCTTAATTTCAGAGCTGCAACCACAGTCCACAGTAATTTTGGAGCCCAGAGGAAATAAAGTCTGCCACCGTTTCTATTTTTTTCCATGAAGTGATGGGACTGGATGCCATGATCTTCTTGTTTTGAATGTTGAGTTTTAAGCCAGCTTTTTCACTCTCCTCTTTCACCTTTATCAAGAGGCTCTTTAGTTCCTCTTAGCTTTCTGCCATTAAGTGGTGTCATCTGCATATCTGAGGTTATTGATATTTCTCCTGGCAATCTTGATTCCATATTGAGCTTCATCCAGCCTAGTATTTCACATGATGTAGTATGCACATACATTAAATGATCAGGGTAACAATATACAGCCTTGACGTTCTCCGTTCCCAATTTTGAACCAGTTTATTGTTTCTTACCCAGTTCTGTTGTTTCTTGACCTCCATACAGGTTTCTCAGGAGACAGGTAAGGTGATCTGGTATTCCCATCTCCTTAAGAATTTTCCACAGTTTGTTGTGATCTACACAGTCAAAGGCTGTAGAGTAGTCGATGAAGCAGAAGTAGATGTTTTTCTGTAATTCTCTTGCTTTTTCTATGATCCAACAGATGTCGGCAATTTGATCTCTGGTTCCTCTTCCTTTTATAAATCCAGCTTGTACATCTGGAAGTTCTTGGTTCACGTACTGTTGAAGTCTAACTAGGAGGATTTTGAGCATTACCTTGCTAGCTATTGTAAAAAAAAAAAAAAAAAAAATGCTGTAATGAAAAAAGTGCTGCACAAATCTTTTTGAATTAGTGTTTTGTTTTCTTTGGATTAATACCCAGAAGTAAAATTGCTGGATCATACAGTGGTTCTATTTTCCCCTAGGCTATGGCTCGCTGTATTCATTTCTATACACTGTCTTTCGAAGTAGAAATTAACTGTTCTTTAAATGTTTATTGCAATTCACCTGTGAACCCACATAATCCTTATTTCGTTTGTGGAGTTATTTGATTACTGATTCCATTTCATTACTAGTAGTCAGCATACTCACATTTTCTATTTCTTCTGGACTCAATATTGGGAGAGTGAATGTTTCTGAGAATTTATCCGTTTATTCTAGGCTTTCCAACTTTGGATGTATAATTGTTCATAGTATTCTCTATGATCCTTTGTATTTTTGTGGTATTGGTTGTAACCTCTATTTTTTATTTCATTTACTTGTATCCTTTCTTTTGTTTCTTGATGAGTGTGGCTATATGTTTGTCAATTTTATCTTTTCAATGAACCATCTCTTATCTTCATTGTTTTTTACTCAATTTCATTTATTTCCACTCTGTTCTTTATTATTTTCTTCCTTGTACACATTTTGTGGGGAGGGTTGTTCTTTTGTTGCTATGGGTATAAGTTTAGATTGTTTACTTGAGACTTTTTTTGTTCTTGAGGTAAACCTGTGTGGCTTTAATCTTCTCTCTTAGACTACTTTTCCTGTGTTGCACAGATTTGAAACACACCATTTTCATTTTCATTAATCTTAAAAATATTTTTATATTCTTTTGACCTCTTCAGTGAATGACTGACTGTTTAGTAACATGTTTTTTGGTTTCCATGTGGCATTTTTTTCCAATTTTCTTCTGCGGTTGATTTGTGATTGGAAAAGATATTTGATCATAGATTCAAATGTAAGACCTAAACTCTAAGACTTTATGGGAAGAGATAGAAAATATTTATGAGTAACCAAAGATTGCTTTGAAAACCTTAGAAGCATTATCCTTTAAAGAAAAATAAATACACCAGACTTCTTAAAATCTCAGAACTGCTGCTCTCAAACACATTGGAGAAAGAAAAAAAAAAGTCATAGACTGTGATAAAATGTTTGCCAAGGACATTTCTGAATGGACTTCAAACTATGATAAATAAAGAACTCTTAAAACACAATATGAAAGAAGCAACCCAATTTACAAAAAAAAGGGGGAACATATTTGAATGGAATTTTTTCACCCAAGAAGAAATGTGAATGCCAATGAAGTATATGAAATGTTGCTCAATATCATCAGTAATAACAGAAACTTAATTTAACACCATGATGAGAAACCACTAAAAACCTATTAGAATGCCTGAAATTAAAAACAGTAACTAACAATTCCATGTTTTGGTACGGATATGATGTATTTGAAACTCCAATACATTACTGTTAAGAATGCAAAGTGGTATGACCATTTTGGAACACTATTTAGCAATATTTTATATAGTTAAGCATCCACTTAAGGGTTCAATCCCTGGGTCAGGAAGATCCGCTAGAGAAGGGCACGGCAACTCACTCCAGTATCCTTGCCTGGAGAATCCCGTAGACAGAGGTGCCTGGTGGGCTATGTTTCATAGGTTTGCAAAGAGTTGGACGTGACTGAGGGACTAACACTTCAAGGTACAACTCAGCGATCAAAGTCAAGTGCAAACATGTACAGATGGAAGCCTCCATGAGAATGTTCATAGCATCCTTATCATAATCATCCCGCTCTGGAAACAAGCGAGAATTTCCTGTCAATTGGAACCTGCCGGGTTACAGTCTGTAGGGTCTCAGAGAGTCGGACAAGGCTGAGTGACTACCACCTTTACTTTTTCACTTGCATCTATTGCAGATTTAATCTCATAAGATATTCTCTTGAAGTCACTGCCCAGTCCAGCGCTTTTTGGTTTTGCTTTGTTTCCAAGTTCTGCAAAACCTATTAGCAGATCCTGAAGTCAAGCTAGAGTGTCATGATCTGTAATTTACTTCTGGAGAAGCAGAAAGAGAAAGTGAAGTTGCTCAGTTGTGTCCGACTCTTTGCAACCCCGTGGACTGTATCTCTGTCCATGGGATTCTCCAGGCAAGAGTACTGGAATGGGTTGTCATTTCCTTCTCCAGGAGATCTTCCCAACCCAGGGATCGAACCCAGGTCTTCCACATTGCGGGCAGACGCTTTAACCTCTGAGCCACCAGGGAAATCTGGAAAAGCAGAGTAGAATGGGAAATAGCAGAGCACACTGGTGTGAGGGCTAAGTATTAACTTGAAACCTGATCTTGGGTCTGCATGCTTGTATACTGCTTTACAACTTAAAAATTGTTTCCTGATCTCTTGATTGTAGTCCAGAATGTTTGGAAAACGCTGTCCTAATTACATTGGCCTTTGTATTTCTTGAACATCCCAATTCCTGTGTGTTTTTGCCATATGAAAACTTTTTTATTTTTTGTATTTTTTTTCATAACTGGCTTCTTTTAAACTTTTAAATTTGAGCCCAACTATTACCTTCTCCAAAAGTCTTTACTATCTTTCTAAAAGAACAAGGTATGTAATTAGTCTCAGCATGAGCTGAAAAAAATCCTAGAGCTGAAGAATATCAAAAGTCACTTTTGAACTTACCCTAAATTTGTATCTGACAGTCAGACCTTTTCAAAACTTGTCAGCACTGGGGGAAAAAAAATGTAGAGAAGTCAATAAACTATAATGATAGTCTGTTCCTAGTAGAAAAACATTATTAGATCCCTCTAAATCTGTTTCCCTGGAAGTTGAATGCACAAATAAAGTCTTTTTTTTTTTTTTTTTCTAATTAACACCCTACCTTTCATTCCTTGCTTCTTTCTTCCCACCAGTAATTATTACTTTGCACTAGATTTTTGCTCCTATGTGAAGCAGATTTCTATTAATTTTGGAATTTCTCCACTTTTCAGTGGTCAAATGTGACTATCCAGTTGTTGAACATGGAATGATATTATCAGGATTCAGAAGAAAATTTTACTACAAAGCGCAAGTTGTATTTAAATGTAACCAGGGTTTTTCCCTTCATGGCAGCAGCACAATTGTCTGTAATGCAAACAGTGTTTGGGAGCCCAAGTTACCAACGTGTACTAAAGGTACGACGGTGTCTTTCTCCTCACTGGCTTTTTTTTTTTTTTTGACCGTAAATTTCAATGATACAGAATAACAGAAAAGAAACACTTTTGGTGCTCATATCTGTCTTATAGCCATTTCCATGTTACATGCATGACAACTAATTCACAAAGCTGCTGTTTTGATTTTTCTGTGCTTTTATAGGCTCTTAAAATGTGATGTTATGTACATCGCAGATGCATAAATTTCTCTTGTTCAGCATCTTTACGTGTAAAATGGATAGGAAACATTTTTCAGTGTAAATTAAAGCAATTGCATTTTTACATAAGTAAGTATGTAAATGGACAGAAAGTGGTAAATTCCAAGTAATTCAATGAGTTTATATTTTTGTTTTCCAGCGCCAATTGCTGCTACTACTGAGCCTTCACCTACCCATGCTTCAGGTTTCATAAAGTCCTGCTCATATTTGTCAATATCCTTTAAATTCTTTGTGAATTTTCAAAATCTTTTAAATGTCTGGTGACTTACACTCGCTGTAATTTTTGGTCATAGAAGGAGGGAGAATGCATTTACAACCATTTTTGTACTGAGTCTAAAATTATTTACTAAACCAGATGTGTAAACTTAGGTAATGTATATAAACTTGTTTACGTACACGTGTAATGATGGAGTGCCTCCCTCATTGTGTGATAGCAAAGTTACAACAGGATGCATTTAAAGCACTGAGCACAGCGCCTCGTGTCTAGAAAGCTCTTAAACGGAGCTCACCTGATGCCCAGTTTCACTGTAATTAGTATTAGTGTAGAGGAAGATCCACAGCTTCTGTTTTTTAACATGTATGTTTTCTGTATCATCAACATAGATAATTTATTCATTTTAAAAGTGACCTGTTGACACCTGTACAGGGTATCATCTGGGTCCAGGAATGTGTTTCATTTTCCTGCCAATAAGGAATTTGGTTCTTTTTAAATAGTGTAATTTTAACTGAGAAATTTCTGCTGTCTTCAGAACAAGACTGGTGTTTCTACTCCTCACCCCCAACACCTGCCAACCCATGCAATTATTATTTTTCTCTTTACTTGGCTTTTTTGTGTGTGTGTGGCAGCGGAAAATAAGTTTTATAACAACTGAAGGGCAGGAAAAGTCCCTACTTACTGAAATGAAATAGAGACTTCCTGGCAGCAACTGATCAGCTACTCTTCCTAAGACTTGAACGACTATTTTGATATTTCCTGACTTCAGGGCTGCTGTCTTTTCTCTTTGGTTGCAGCAGAAGCAAGAGACAAGGGAAAGAGTGGGAAGACAGCATTTTTATGATTTATTGCTTGTTACCTTCTACATAATACAAAGCTATAGTGAACATTCTTATGCGCACAATTTTATGTACTTGTATACATACATTTAGGTTAACTTCCCAGAAGTAGAATAACAGAGTTTGGAAAATACATTTATTTTTCATTTTGAGAAATAATCTTTTAAAAAATGAAAAATCAAAATCAATTCTATATTTTGTACTGATGAGACTGATGAATTAAATTTATTTTTCCAGGTCCTCGTCCAAATACAACTACAGTGCCAAGTTCGACAGGTCCAGTACCTCTTTATCCTATCTACACAGTTAGAACTTAAAAGGTGATGGGTGAAAAATGATATCCTGTGCTAATTTTGCATTTTTAATTATCAATGAAGCTGAATTTTTTAATCTACTTTCACTGATTTTTGGACCTCTGTTCATTTTTTCTGTGTGGTTTCAGAAGTATTTTCTTGTTAACTTATCAGAACTCATTATAAGTTAAAGCCCTTTTAACATGAAGTGGAATTTTCTTTTAGGTTTTTTGTCTTATTTTACTAGTCACTTGTATAAAATTGTAAGATTTTATACTATTGAATATAGATCGCTTTATAACTTTTAATTACAAAATAGTATCTAACATACATTTGTAAGATTTGTCCTTATTTATTGAAATGAAATGGAGGTTTTCTGGCAGAGACAGGAACTGATCAGCTACTCTTCCTAAGACTTGAGAGACTACTTTGATATGGTGGAAGGAATTGTCTTCCTGACTTCAGAGCTGCTATCTCTATCTTCTTTTCTTTGGTTGCAGCAGAAGCAAGAACAAGAGAAAGAGTGGGAAGACAGGATTTTTATAATTTATTATTTGTTACCTTCTACATAATACACAGCTATATGGTGAACATTCTTATGCATACAATTTTATGTACTTATATAAATGTATATTTAGGTTAACTTCCCAGAAGTAGAATAACAGAATTGGGAAAATACATTTATTTTTCATTTTGAGAAATAATTTTTTAAAAACTGAAAAACCAAAATCAATTCTATAATTTTGTACTGATGAGACTGATGAATTAAATTTATTTTTCCAGGTCCTCATCCAAATACAACTACAGTGCCAAGTTCGACAGGTTGAGTACCTCTTTATCTTATCTACTTGCTGCTGCTGCTGCTAAGTCGCTTCAGTCGTGTCCGACTCTGTGCGACCCCATAGGCAGCAGCCCACCAGGCTCCCCCATCCCTGCGATTCTCCAGGCAAGAACACTGGAGTGGGTTGCCATTTCCTTCAATGCATGAAAGTGAAAAGTGAAAGTGAAGTCGCTCAGTCGTGTCTGACTTTTAGCGACGCCATGGACTAAAGCCTACCAGGCTCCTCTGTCCATGGGATTTTCCAGGCAAGAGTACTGGAGTGGGGTGCCATCGCCTATCTACATACGTAGAACTTGATAAGGCGATGGGTGAAAATGATATCCTGTGCTAATTTTGCTTTTTAAATTATCAATGAAGCTGAATTTTTTATCTACTTTCACTCATTCTTGCACCTTTGTTCATTTACCTATGTGGTTTCAGAAGTAATTATCTTGTTGACTTATCAGAACTCATTATATGCATTAAAACCCTTTTAACATGAAGTGGAATTTTCTTCTAGTTTTTTTCTTTGCCTTATTTTTACTAGTCACTTGTATAAAATTGTAAGATTTTATACTATTGAATATAGATTGCTTTTTATAACTTTTAATTACATAAGTAGTATACTAACATACATTTGTAAGATTTGCCCTTATTTATTGAAATGAAATGGAGGTTTTCTGGCAGGGACAGGAACTGATCAGCTACTCTTCCTAAGACTTGAGAGACTACTTTGATGTGGTGGAAGGAATTGTCTTCCTGACTTCAGGGCTGCTGTCTTTGGCGTCTCTTAGGTTTCAGCAGAAGCAAGAGACAAGAAGAACAGTAGGAACAGCATTAGCCTGGGCAGACCTCACTCAGGGGCCTAGTGTGGCTTGGCTCACAAGTAACATCGTTTCTATAGGTTCCACTTTCCCATTGTTTAATGACTCGAAACAAATGTCACTTACTGCCTCTTGTTTGTTTTTTTCCTTCTGCCCTAACATTTTGAGGAAGTGAGAGGCATTATTCATGTTAACATGGTAACTGGAACATCTTTTTATAATTCCTATAAACCTGGTACCCTCACTGAGTTGACTCATTGAGTACCTTGGTGAGTGCTGTGACGTTTTGTGGGGAAAGAGATTTTTTTTTTTTTGGTGGATGATATATAAAGATTGCATATATTTACTCATTGACCCACCAATGTTTAATCACCTGTTCCTAATGGGAATAGGCACTGTGGTAACTATATTGATATGCTCTTTTGAAAGAATTGATTGTAAGCATTTCATAAAGCATTTATAAAACACTGATCCAGTTTAGTGTTTGAACGAAGACAGACTTGTGAGGGCAGGTTTATAAAGAAGATAAATTACAAGGACCTTTTTTAAAATATAAAAATCAAAATTCCTCATGAGAGGACATGAGTTAGAATTTTTATCATCAGAACATGAGTTTTTATCATCAGTTAGAAAAAGACTATGAAAAGGATCATTAGTGAAATGTAATGGCATAAAGTAGATGTGATTGTGTGTGTGTCTGCTCAGTCGAGTCTGACTCTTTGTGACCCCATTAACTGTAGCCTGCCAGGCTCTTCTGTCCATGGAATTTTCCAGGCAAGAATACCGAAGTGGATTGGCATTTCCTTCTCAAGGGCATCTTCCAGACCCAGGGACACCCGCATCTCTTTCATCTCTTTCATTAGCAGATAGATTCTTTACCACTGTGCCACCTGGGAATTTTATGCCCTTCCAGGGAGGTGTGATTATGTGATTATGTGTGTATGAAAAAATGTGGGCAAAATATGAGGTGAAAAAGAAACGATGCAAAATATGAGGTGAAAAAGAAACAATACAAAATCTGTAGCATGATACTATGCGGATGGTATTTTTAAAACATTGTATATTTATTCTGAATACATGATCTTTGTGATTTATTATTTCTTAATTTCTAAGATTTCCATTATATAATACAAAGCTATAGTAAACATTTGTATGTATACATTCTTATGTACTTATGTTAATATACGTTTTGGTTAACTTTCCAGAAGTAGAATAGCATAGTTTGGAAAGGATGTATATTTTTCATTCCGAGAAGTCATTCATTTTGTGAAATAATCTTAAAGAGTGAAACATCAAAATTAAATCTATAATTTTGTATTGATGAAATGGGTGAATTGAATCCAATCAATTTTTCCAGGTCTTCGTCCAGCTACAACTGCAACATCAAGTCCTACAGGTTCAGTACCTCTTTATCTTACTAACATTGGTTAGAATTTAATAAGGTGGTGAGTGAAAATGATGTAATATACTAATTTACATTTTTAAATTATCAGTAAAGCTGAATTTTTTGTCTGCTGTCGTGTATTTTGGTACTTTGTTCATTTTTCTATGAAGTTTCTGAAATCTTTTTTTGGTCAATTTATTATTTAAGCTCTTTTAACATGAAGTGGAATTTTCTTCTAGGTTTTTTCTTTGCCTTATTTTACTAATCAGTTTTCTTTTAAGATTTTATTCTATTTCTTATAGATTGCTTTCTGCAGCTTTTAATTATATAATAGATACCAATATGAAAACTGAAAGTTGAAAGTTAGTCGCACAGTCGTGTCCGACTCTTTGCAACCCCATGGACTGTAGCCCACCAGGCTCCTCCGTCCATGGAATTCTGCAGGCAAGAGTACTGGAGTCAGTTGCCATTTCCTTCTCCAGGGGATCTTCCCAACCCAGGGATCAAATCCAGGTGTCCTGCATTCCAGGCAGATTCTTTACCATCTGAGCTAATCACAAAGGTTGCAAAAGCATACAGAGTAAAAGATTAGTTCTCCACCTCTTTCTCTGATCTATTATCTAAGCTAATATCTTTAGAGTTTAGGGTGTCTTTTTAATCTATTTCTACACATCAGCATTCTTATTTCTATACATATTTTAGCATTTTTTTTCTTTTTTATCCAAAAATGTCATTATGCTGTTCATATTTTTCTGAAATTTGCACTTTTTCCACTTGAACTGGAGCTGTAGTTAGATTTATTCCCATCTTTTTAAATGATGATTTTAATATGTACCATATTTCACTCAACTATTATCTCAGTGGTAATTTATGAGTGCAGAATTTTTACATTAATAGGAAGTTGGATGCGTTGATGTTTTCCCTAATGACTATGAGTGTTGTGTCTCTCTTAAAAAAAGTTTCAGATCTTCTCCATGCTAAATTATATAAATGTTTCCACAACGTGACTGTGTGGTTGCGTTAGATCACTGATTCATCTCACATTCTTTATGCCCTGGGAAATGAGATTGCGCTCCTCCTCATTCCACCGATCTTCATCCAGTTGTAGGGAATATGCTGTGCACAGGCCTGGACTATAATTAACAGGGCCTCTTTGAAAAATAAAAATGATTTTCTCATCACTCCCAGATGAAGGGCTGGGAGCAGTAAAAAGTACATTGTAGAAAGACATGTTGAAGTACTGATGTGAGTGATGGAAAACCATAGTGACTGTTCCCATAACCAAGAGCCTTGAGGGAGTTGCTGAGAAAGGGCGTCACTAGCTAAACAAAGTCATGAAAGGCCTGAAGGTTTGACACTGAGGACTGTGCATTGTTTATCTTTATCTGGGATCTGAGATTGTAAAGAACGGATATCTCTAGAGCATATCTGTAGAAGGAAGTAGAAGTTAAAAATAAAAGGCATGCAAGGATTAGGATCTGGGCTTTTGCCTGCGAAGGGCATCAGTCCCCTGATCCCCACTTTATGCCTGAGTCTTATTTTTCCTTATTCTTCTGCGGTACCACTGCCTCAGGTCAGTTCGGTGTTGGGCTCGTCCCGACACCAGTGAGAAGCAGCACCATTTGTTGAGTAAGTTGTCTCCTTTCCAGCTTGTGAAAGTGCCAGTTTTTATCACACATTAAATTCATGCGTGATCTGATCTTTCTGTTTCCTTGAATTCTGCCCATTCCTGCCCCAGCACCAAATCGATGTTTTGATTACAGCACAATGATACGTTTAATATCTGGCAGTACATTTCCTTTTCAGATGCTCAGGCTACTCTCTGTGTTAATTTTTCTAGACAAACTTCTGTTTTATTTTACTGACATTTTTAACTAGTTTAATTGTACATTTCAGTGGCATTAAGTATATTTACATTTCTGTGCAGCCATTACTACCATCTATCTCCAAATGCTTTTCATCATCTCAAAATGAAACCTTATGCCTATGAAACAGTAACTCCCTTCTCCCTCCTCCAGCCCTGCTAAGCATTGCCTGTGTCTATGAGTTTCACTGTTCGAGGTGCCTCACAGAGTTGGAATCACTTCTGGTTTATTTCACTTCACATAATGTTTTCAAGGTTCATCCACCTTGTAACATGTATCATAACTTTATTATTTTTTTAACTTAATAATATTCCGTTATATAAACCACATTTCCTTAATTCTTTCATTTTTTGAAAAACCCTTGGTTTGTTTCCACCTGTTGGATATTCTAAATAACGCTGCTCTGAACATTGGCATTCAAGTATCTGAGTCCCTATTTTTAATTTGGTGGTTATGTACCTAGGAATAAATTGCTGGGTTATATAGTAGTTGTATGTTTATTTTTTTTGAGGAACAGCCATAGAGTCTTCCACAGCAGCTGACTATTTTATGTTCCCTCCAGTGATGCATAAAAGTTCTGATTTCTCCATCTTTTTGCCAGCACTTGTTATTTCCTGTTTTTTTTTTTTTTATACAATCCATACCAATATATGAGAAGTAGTATCTCACTGTGGTTTTTCTTTGCATTTCTACAATTATTAGTGATTGATTATCTCTTCATGTGCATATTGTTGGTCTTTTCTATATCTTCTCTGGAGAAATGTCTGTTCAAGTCCTTTGCCCAATTTTGAATTGGATCTTTTTTCAATTTTTAAAAGCTCATAATACATGTTGAAGGTTAGTCCCTTATCAGATATATAATGCAGTTGTTCCCTCCCATTCTGTGGACTGCTCTCTCTCTGATGACAGTGTCCCTTTTTAAACATCAGTGTTTGGTTTTGATGAAACCCAGCATGTCTGGGCTTTTGGCGTCACATCCGAGAAATCACTGCAGACCCCACATCCTGAAGCTGTCCTCCATGTTCTCTAAGAGTTCCGTAATTTTAGCTCTTAAGTTCGTGGTTCATTTTTGTTCCTTTCTTCTTTTCCTCTCTTCACTTGTGCTCTGATGACTATATTTAGTGTTATGTTGGATTCCTTACTTGTCGGGGGCCAGAGTGAGGCACTCCGCCCATGGCAAAGGTCATGAGGAAGGAGGCTCGACATACACAAAGGCGGGATCGAGCCTCAGGAGTCCCCCTGGAAATCCTCGAGCATCTACCCCCATAACCAGAGCCTGCCTACTTTACTACTTTGTGCTCCCACCTACACCTCTGACTTTACGGGGGGCTGTCCCCCACCACCTCTTTCGGAGAAGGAGTTAACTTAGAGCTCCAGTTAATAAAAACTCCTGGGCGTGACAAGAGTGTTTTAACCTACAAACTCCTCTGAAGGTTTTCTAGCCTGCCTGACAGGCTTGTCCGGCCACATGTGATTGCTCACAGCCTCCCAACCGTGAGAGGCACGAGATGCTTTAAACCTTCTAAAAACAGGTTCCTTAGAAAAGTTAGAAAACCATTAGTATAAGTATAGTGGGCTGATTAGAAATTGTATTGGTGAAGGGTTTTTCATTTGTTGAGCCAATGTTTGTTGCTAAGTCTCCACATCCCCTGCCCTTACACACATTAATGAATATATCCAAGAAATAAGTATTAACCTTTGATATAAATCACGTTAGACCTTAGGCTAAGTAAATTCTTTCCTTAACTAAAACCCACTATACCCTCACCCTATAGGAATGTAACTTTATTTGGGTGGCGTCTGTTTTAAGAATAATCACCCTTGGAGAAATAAGTGTCCTGGTTGACTGACCGCTGTCACAAGGAGAGGGTCATAAATTGTCAGCAGGCCCCCTGGCCAGAAGATGATGTAACACCCCTAAGACCTCTGTATACATTTGTATGAAGCACCTGACTTTGATAAAAGTCAGGACTGCTGACCTTACGTGACTTTTGCGTAACATCTCAGTGTATAAAAGTAGACCATGGAAAATAAAGAATTGGGATCAGTTTCTCGAAATACTGGTCTCCCCATGTCGCTCTCTCTCTTACACTCTGGCTGAGTCTCCATCTGGAGCGTGGAACCCGCCATGCTTACTAATCTTGCCTGGGCTTCTAAGATCCGACCGGGGAGGCCTCAGTGTCTCCTCTCCTTCAGGAGAACGGAAGGACGTCTGCGGCCTACGTAAGTGGTGCAAACTTCTTGTCTTGAAGTTTTATTGGTTTCCCGCATAAACCAAGCTACTCAGCCTCTTTTTTCCACTGAATTTTCCTACTGAGCTATCCTCATTCTATTACTCTTTACATCTCTAATTAATATCTAATTGAAGCTATTGTATCCTGATCCTCGCCGACGCCGTCCCCGCTGCAAGCTCCCTGGATCAGCCGGGGCTGGACCCCGGCACTTACTCTTTCTTATGGGTGTATCTATGATAGAGTTTTGTTTCATGATTCTCATGAGATTTACAAATATCCAACATATGGTTATTTTAGTTGCTAAACTCTTAATTTCGAACTAATTCTAACAACGCTGGATTTTTACTCTATCCCATCACGTTTAATGTTTGTCCCATCATATTTTTGTTTTGCTCATCTTTTAACTATTTATGGCGGATATAGATGATTTTACTGTAGCAGGGCTAGTACTGGCTGACTCGTTGGTAGAGCTGGGGAAACAGGCTGTGAGCCTCAGAGCAGGTGTCAGCCTTCTGGTCCATAGCGCTGTGGCCTGGAGGGTCCTGGTGAGCTGGTCATATCCTGACGTAGCTGACCATAGTGTCAGGGTGTCCTGGAGCTGTTGCTGTCCTGCTGCTGGATGGGGGTCTGACCTTGGGGAAGCTGGCTGAGGGGCTGACCGTTGCTGGTGCTGGTATCAGGCTGCAGTTGGTGGGGCTGCTGCCCATGGGGTTCCAGGACTCGTTCTGGCCCACTGGTAAGGAGAGTCAGGGACTAGGGTCTGACTGCAGCATACTGGGTCAGGTCCTGGACCGTCTGGAGGGCAAGGATGGGTTCCGGAGGATAGAAGATGACACTTCCCTGCTTGTGGGTGGGGTTGTGTTACCACTCCAATAACTGCTCAGTCTGCAGTGTCGAGACCATTTTGCCCACCTTCCTGGGGGGAAGGGTCATATCACAGTCTTGGTGCTAATAAGATAGAGTGAGGATTTCAAAATGATGCTTTCCAGCACCAGAGTCTTTGTGGTATGAGTTCCTAACAGTGGCTACTGCCAGCCTCTGGTCCCCAGAGTGAGTCCTCGCTATCTTCTGCCTCTCCAAGATCAGCAAGTAGATCTAAGCCGAGATCTTTTCAAGTTGCTGCTTTGGCCCTGGGTCTCGAGAGTATATGACATTTTATTTGCACCCTTCACAGTGGAGTCTCTATTTCCTAAAACTCCCTGGATCTCCCAAAAGTATGCCATGCTGGCCTTCAAAGCCAAACATTCTGGGGTGGGGGGTGCTTGTCTTCCTGGTGCAGGATCCCCAGGCTGGGGAATCCCATGTGAAACTCAGACCCCTCCTTCCGTGGGGAGAGCTTCTGCAATTGTAATGGTCGCCAAATTTGTGGGTCAGCTCCCCAGAGTTACAGTTACTGTTTATACTATGTCTCTGGTCCTCTTTCCTGTCTCACATTGGTTCCTTCTTTATATCTTTAGTTGTAAAGATCATTTATGCTAGTTTCCAGGTCATTTTCATCCATTTGTTGTTCAGTTGCTAAGTCATGCCTGACTCTTTGCAGCCCCATGGACAGCAGGATGCCAGGCTTCGCAGTCCTTCACCATCTCCTGGAGCTTGCTCAAATTCATGTCCATTGAGTCAGTGATGCTATCCAACTGTCTCATCCTCTGTTGCCCACTTCTCCTCCTGTCCTCAGTCTTTCCCAGCATTAGGGTCTTTCCCAATGAGTCAGCTCTTCACATCAGGTGGCCAAAGTATTGGACCTTCATCTTCAACATCAGTCCTTCCAACAAATATTCAGGGTTTGTTTCCTTTAGGACTGACTGGTCTGCTGTCCTTGCAATCTAAGGGATGCTCAAGAGTCTTACCACAATTCAAAAGCATCAACTCATAGGTGCTCAACCTTTTGGGGGCTTCTCTGTTGGCTCAGACTGTAAAGAATCTGCCTGCTGGAGACTAACACCTTCAACTTTCACTTCATGACCTTCTTTGTGGTCAACTCTCACATCCATACAGGACTACCAGCAAAGTTTTGACTATACAGACCTTTGTTGGCAAAGTGATATCTCTGCTTTTTAATATACTGCCTAGGTTTGTCATAACTTTCCTTCCAAGGAGCAAGCATTTTTAATTTCATGGCTGCAAGCACTATCTGCACTAATTTTGGAGCCCAAGAAAATAAAATCTGCCACTGTTTTCCCATCTATTTGCCATGAAGAGATGAGACCAGATGCCTTGATCTTAGTTTTTTGAATGTTGAGTTTTAAACCAGCTTTTCCACTCTCCTCTTTCACACTTATCAAGAGGCTCTTTAGTTCCTCTTCACTTTCTACCATTAGAGTGGTATCATCTGCACATCTGAGGGTGTTGATATTTCTCCCAGAAATCTTGATTACAGCTTGTGATTCATCCAGCCAGACATTTCTCATGATGTACTCTGCATAGAAATTAAATAAACAGTGTGACAATCTTTTTATTCTATTGCCTTCCTCTATTTCTTTGCATTGTTTACTTATGAAAGCTTTCTTATCTCTCCTTGCTATTCTCTGGAACTCTGCATTCAGATGGGTGTATCTTTCCATTTCTCCTTTGTCTTTTGCTTCTCTTCTTTTCTCAACTATTTGTAAAGCCTCCTCAGACAATGACTTTGCCTTCTTGCATTTCTTTTGCTTTGGGATGGTTTTGGTCACCACCTCCTGTGCAATGTTTGGAACCTCCTTCCATACCTCTTCAGAACTCTATATACCAGATCTAATCTCTTTAATCAAAAATAACAGGATGATCTCGGTTCGTTTCCAAGGCAAACCATTCAACATCATGGTAATCCAAGTCTATGCCCCAACCACTAATGCTGAAGAAGCTGAACAATTCTTTGAAGACCAACAAGACCTTCTAGAACCAACACACACACACACACACACACACACACACAAACAAAAACAAGAAACACAGATGTCCTTGATTGGAATGCAAAAGTAGGAAGCCAAAAGATACCTGGAGTAAAAAGCAAGTTTAGCTTTGGAGTACAAAATGAAGCAAGGCAAAGGCTAACAGAGTTTTGTCAAGAGAACACACTGCTCATAGCAAACACCCTCTTCCAACAACACGAGAGGATTCTACACATGGACATCACCAGGTGGTCAATACTGAAATCAGGCTTCCCTGGTGGCACAGCTGGTAAAGAATCCGCCTGCAATGCGGGAGACCTGGGTTCAATCCCTGTGTCACGAAGATCCCCTGAGAAGGGAATGGCAACACACCCCAGTGTTCTTGACTGGAGAATCCCAAGGACAGAGGGGCCTGGTGGGCTATAGTCCATGGGACTGCAAAGAGTTGGACACGACTGAGCGACTAACACACATCCGGTTTTCCAAGATTCATTTTTTAAAAGATTGCCCGTTCACCATTAAATTTTCTTAGTACCCTTGAGAACTGTCATTTGACCATAAAAGTGAAAGTTTATTTCTGGGCTCTCTGTTCTTTTTTTTTTTTCAATTGAAATATAGCTGTTTTACAGTATTTTTTCAGGTGTACAACATAGTGATTTTTTTTATTTTTAAAGATCATACTCCATTTAAAGTTATCCCAAAATAATAGCTCTATTTCCCTGAGCTGTACAATACATCCTGTTCTGTCTGGGCTCTCTATTCTATTGCATTGGTCCATCTGTTTTTCCTCTGTGATTATACAGTTTGTTTTGATTATTGTAGTTTTTTAAGTAAATTCTGAAATTAGAAAAAGTGAGTCTTTTCAACTTTGCATTTCCTTATCGGGAGATTTTCTTGTCTATTCTACTCCCTTGAGATTCCATATAAATTACAGGTTTAATTTGTCTCTTTATGAAAAACTTATTTTCAGTATGGTCAAAGGGTTGCATTTAATCTGTATATTGGTTTATATGGTATTAACATCTTTAGAATATTGTCTTCCAATCCATGAATGCAGGATTTGCGTTCATATTTTTATATCTTCTTCAATTTCTTTAAGCAATGCTTTGTAGTTCAGTGTGCAAGTCTTTCACCTCTTTGGTTACTTTTATTCCTCTTGTATTTTATCCTTCTTGATGCTACTTTATTGGATTTTTTAAAATTTTTTATTTTTGATTATTGTAGCTCAGCTGGCAAAGAATCTGCCTGCAATGTAGGAGACCTGGGTTCAATCCCTGGTTTGGGAAGATCCCCTGGAGAAGGGAAAAGCTACCCACTTCAGTATTCTGATCTAGAGAATTCCATGGGCTGTATAGTCCATGGGGGTCTCAAAAAGTCGGACACGACTGAGCGACTTACACTTTCGCTTTTAGATTGTCCATTGGTAGTGTATAGAAATGCAACTGATTTTTGTTGATTTTATAGCTTCCAACTTTGTTGAATTAATTTTTCTAATAGGTTTGTGTGTATTTGTGCATTTGTATGTATGTATAATCTTTAGAGTTTTCCACTTAAAAGATTATTTAATGTGGAACAAGATCATCTTATTTCTTCTTCCCCAGTTTGGATGCTTTTTATTGCTTTTTCCTGCCTAATTGCTCTGATTAGGCAAGAAAAAGAAATTAAAATACCATTTTATGTTGCTATAAATGGCAAACATGGGCATCCTGTATTATGACTTAAGGAAAAAAATCAATCTTTTACTACTGAGTATGGGTCTTCCCAGGTGCCTCACAGATAAAGAATGCAGGAGACACAGGTTTAATCCCTGGGTTGGGAAGATCCCCTGGAGAAGGAAATGGCAACCCACTCCAGTATTCTTGCCTGGGAAATTCCATGAACAGAGGAGCCTGGTGGGCAACAGTCTGCGGGGTCTCAAAGAGTCAGACACGACTGAGTAAGCACAAAAGCACTATTGAGTATGTTGTTAGCTATGGGTTTTTCATAAATGATCTTTATTATGTTGAATTTCATTCTATTGCAGATAAACTTTTAAATGATATTTAAGCCATCTTATGTCTTTTGATTTTAAGTGAAATCACATTAAATTCATAGCTAATTTTGGCATTATACTAATGATAAATTTACTTTCTGTACCACAAAATATTATCCTAGGAAATGTTAATGGATAGGAAGAAGAATGCTTTGACATTTAATATAAATTTATGATTTTATAACACTAGCTTTAAAGAGAAGCATTAATATAATTCATGCAGGGGAAAATGAAATTAAGGATTTAATTTAGAAACAAATCAAACCTCTTAAATTTATAGATCTTTTAAACTTTATCATTTTCTTCTTCTACCTTTTTTCTTATACCCATTTTTTCTTCTTTTTTCAGCATATGTCTCTCCAACTGTTGACTTAGAGCCTGAATATTTTGAGGACTTCGGTATTATTTTGGTTATAAATAACCTTGCATTGTGAAACCCTAGTGTTCTACATGAAACTATTTCAATGATCTGTAATTAGAGAAGAAACATCGTGTCACAAATTGGTGGTTATTGACATACATTATTATTTTAATAGTGCAAATCCCATGACCAATGTAAGTAGCATTATGTGTAGACATGCAGATAACACTTTTCAAGAAGCGTCCCAATTTAGGATTTCCAATGGGATGATGTAACTTTCTTAAATGCTATGGTCATGTGTACATTAAAATGTATTGCTTGCCATTTGATAGAGTTATTTTGTGATGGAGATTTGTAGATAGATTTTCTTTCTGTTGCTATGTTGTATACACAAGCCTCATGAATAAGTGAAATACTTTTTCTACAACAGGCAGGAGTTGCCCACTGTATCTTTTCTCAGATAATTCACACAATATATGTTTAAGAGCTTGGTGAATTATAGTGCTGACAGTTAAATGAAATATAAATATTTCTTGATAAGAAAATGAAGAGAAATAGCTATTATTTTTCTTTACGTTAGACTAGTTTAGTCAGGTTAATCTTTTTATAAAATGCAGTTGAAGTTTGTTACGTTTTCCCCTCTGAAAACTGTAGCCAGACTGCCGCTGTGCCAGGTAAATTCAGCGCCATCTTCAGAGGCTACTCTTGCTGCTCTTCAGTTGTTCAGTGGTGTCTGACTCTTTGTGACCCCATGGCCTGCAGCACGCAGGCTTCCCTGTCCATCACCAACTCCCAGAGTTTGCTCAGATTCACGTCCATTGAGTCAGTGATACTATCCAAGTGTCTCATCCTCTGTCCTCCCATTCTCTTCCTGCCTTCAATCTTTCCCAGTGCCAGGGTCTTTTCCAATGAGTTGGCTCTTTTCATCAGGTGGCCAAAGTATCGGAACTTCAGCTTCAGCATCAGTCCTTCCAATGTATAGTCAGTGTTGGTTTCCTTTGGGATTGACTGGTTGGAACTCCTTGCTCTCTAAGGGACTCTCAAGAGTCTTCTCCAACACCACAGTTTGAAGGCATCAAATTTAGGCACTCAGCCTTTTTTATTGTCCAGCTCTTACATCCATACATGACTACTGGAAAAACCATAGCTTTGACTAGACAGACCTTTGTAGGCAAAGTAATGTCTCTGCCTTTTAATAAGCTGTCTACGTTTGTCATTGTTTTACTTCTAAAGAGCAAGAGTCTTTAACTTCATGGATGCAGTCACTGTCCACAGTGATTTTGGAGCCAAAGGAAAAAAAGTCTGTCACTGTTTCCATTGTTTCCCCATCTATTTGCCATGAAGTTATGGGAACAGATGCCATGATCTTCATCCTCTGAATATTGAGTTTTAAGCCGGCTTTCTTCACTCTCCTCTTTCACCTTCATCAAAAGGCTCTTTAGTTCCCCTTCGCTTTCTGCCATAAGGATGGTGTCATCTGCATATCTTAGCTTGTTGATATTTCTCCCCACAGTCTTGATTCCAGCTTCTGCCTCATCCAGCCTGGCATTTCACATGATGTCCTCTGCATGTAAGTTACATAAGCAGGGTGACAAGATACAGCCTTGACGTACTGCTTTCCCAATTCTGAACCAGTCCATTGTTTCATGTCTGGTTCTAATCATTGCTTCTTGACCTGCATACAGGTTTTGCAGGAGGCAGGTAAGGTGGTCTGGTGTTCCCATCTCTTGAAGAATTTTCCATGATTTGTTGTGATCCGCACAGTCAAAGGCTTGAGAGTAGTCAATGAAGCAGAAGTAGATGATTTTTCCTATGCTTTTTCTATGATCTAATGGATGTTGGCAATTTGATCTCTGGTTCTTCTGCCTTTGTCTAAATCCAGCTTGTGCATCTGGAAGTTCTCAGTTCACATACTGTTGAAACCTGACTTGAAGGATTGTGAGCATTACTTTGCTAGCATGTGAAATGAGGACAATTGTGTGGTAGTTTGAGCATTCTTTGGCATTGCCTTTCTTTGAGACTGGAATGAAAACTGACCTTTTCCAGTCTTGTGGCCGCTGTTGAGTTTTCCAAATTTGCTGGCATAGTGAGTGCAGCACTTTCACAGCATCATCTTGTAGGATTTGAAATAGCTTAACTGGAATTTCATCACCTCCACTAGCTTTGTTTGTAGTGATACTTTCTAAGGCCCACTTGACTCCAGGATGTCTGGCTCTAGGTGAGTGATCACACCACTGTGGTTTTCCAGGTCATTAGCATCTTTTTTGTATAGTTATTCTGTGTATTCTTGCCACCTCTTCATATCTTCTGTTTCAGATGCTAATACTTCATAATATTTATGGAATAAAAAGAGCAGGACCTAACATGACATTTTATGGTCTGAGTTTTAGATAATACAAATAATGGTAGTTTAGAAGCAGAGGTGCTACCGATAGACATTTCTGAGAATTACCATTTGGTAGTATATTTATTGTTCTCTGGATAGTTTTTAAAAAATGCATGTTTACATTTTGGTGTATAATTTTTATCCATGTGCCCTGATGTTTCATCTGCATTATTAGAGAAAATCTCCATATAATTAGGACTGTATCTTAATTCCGGGGACAGGGAAATAGAGGGGTGATGATAAGATAAAGCTATCATTTGTGAAGATGGCAAATAGCATATGTTTGATAGACTCATAGAACTTCATTATGGTTTATTAAACAATCACATTTTGGGGGGAAAAGTATGTAAAATTCCTAACAAAATCATAAGGAATAGACTTAATCAGATCAGATCAGATCAGATCAGTCGCTCAGTTGTGTCCTACTCTTTGCGACCCCATGAATCGCAGCACGCCAGGCCTCCCTGTCCATCACCAACTCTCGGAGTTCACTGAGACTCACGTCCATCGAGTCAGTGATGCCATCCAGTCATCTCATCCTCTGTCGTCCCCTTCTCCTCTTGCCCCCAATCCCTCCCAGCATCAGAGTCTTTTCCAATGAATCAACTCTTCACATGAGGTGGCCAAAGTACTGGAGTTTCAGCTTCAGCATCATTCCTTCCAAAGAAATCCCAAGGCTTATCTCCTTCAGAATGGACTGATTGGATCTCCTTGCAGTCCAAAGGACTCTCAAGAGTCTTCTCCAACACCACAGTTCAAAAGCATCAATTCTTCGGCACTCAGCCTTCTTCACAGTCCAACTCTCACATCCATACATGACCACAGGAAAAACCATAGCCTTGACTAGACGAACCTTTGTTGGCAAAGTAATGTCTCTGCTTTTGAATATGCTATCTAGGTTGGTCATAACTTTCCTTCCAAGGAGTAAGCGTCTTTTAATTTCATGGCTGCAGTCACCATCTGCAGTGATTTTGGAGCCCAGAAAAATAAAGTCTGGCACTGTTTCCTCTGTTTCCCCATCTATTTCCCATGAAGTGATGGGACCGGATGCCATGATCTTCGTTTTCTGAATGTTGAGCTTTAAGCCAACTTTTTCACTCTCCACTTTCACTTTCATCAAGAGGCTTTTGAGTTCCTCTTCAGTTTCTGCCATAAGGGTGGTGTCATCTGCATATCTGAGGTTATTGATATTTCTGAACTATATTTGGATAAAATGTTTTAAAACAATTTTCTTCTAATCTACTGAATTCTAATTGTTCCAGCTACCTTACTAAATAAGCTTGGGTGGTAGTTACAGCACACAATGTTAAAATGTAAGGGTCTTGTTAAGAATTTCAAAAGGAATCTATTTTGAAAAGTTCTGTGGTCAGAATGACATGGATGCACTTGCAGTCATGCTAAAACTAGATTGATAATTTTTTCTTCGCTGTAATTATAGCAGATCTACACATTAAGATGCAACAGCTATTTGGAGACACCTACGTGCTCAATTATCATCAAAGTGTTTTTGTTTTTCCCAGATGCAGCAGTCGTTGCTGTGATTATTCTTTCTGTACGTAAGTATTCCAAACTTTGATACCACTTAAATCAAGATATCACTCTGAAGAAGTGCATTAATTTTTTAGTGATTTTTCATTTCTTTAGTTTTAATATTGTGAAATTAAGTAAACCAGTTTAGGAAAACATAAACTTTCATGTAATATACTATCTTGTATGTATATATTCTTTTATATTGTATATGTCCACTTACTAACAAACCCTAAATAATATATATTGTTTCAAGATGCATAGCCATATGAGTTTACACCCCAAATATGCTGTGGGTCATTTTTGAAATTAATCTAGGGCTTCTCTGACTTACTGTGAACTATGTAAGTGATTCCACAGAATTGGATTCAGAAAGTGAAGAGACAAAACAGAATAAAAATGTGTACTTGCTTAAATAAAATATCATTTTCTGACCATGGAAATCTAACCAACATTTATTTCCTCTGCTAGATTTTGAAACTTAGAAGTGATTTTTCAATTACATGTCCCTTGTTTCCTGGTTTTTTGTAGTTATTGCTGCTGGAATAGTTACTGCCTGCCTGTACAAATATTCTGCAGAGCGGACAGAGAGGGTACATTAAAGCATGTTTCTTTAATTTACTGGTCCTTCTCACTCTTGAACATACTTCTGTGAAGTTTTGTTTGTACTCTATTTTCCATGCTGACTTAAAAAAAAAAATGTGTGCATGTGTATGCCATTGGGGTAGAATTTCTTCCCTAAAAATGTCTTTATCTGCTGTTAATATCAACTCAAGAAGAGTGACCATGCTGGTCACTTCAGCTATTATAAGAAAAATTTCTTTGGGATTAGAGGTTTAAGTGCTGCAGCACGTCATGGGTCTTCCCTCCCTAGATGTACCCTGCTGCCTAGATTGGACAGATAGCCAAAATTAAATTTAAAATGGTTAGCTGTGGAGACTTGAAAACTGAAGTCACTGAAATTGTTATGGTAAATGTTTCATTTGTCTGTATAGCTTAGGTAGTTTTAAGAAGCTCCTTAGGTGTCTAATTCAAATACCCTGTTTGATTTCTTTTCATTTAGAGTTGTTATTTATCCAGGCTAAACTGGGGGTTAAAAGCAACACTATTTGATTTCCCTCTTATGTTGTTTTAATTTACTAGGTAGCAGTAAAACTGATGGGGTTAAACTAAGTTGCTGAGTGGGTTAATGTTGGGGGCCAGAGTGAGGCACTCGGCCCATGGCAAAGATCATGAGGAAGGAGGCTCGACATACACAAAGGCAGGATCGAGCCTCAGGAGTCCCCCTGGAAATCCTCAAGCATCTACCCCCATAACCAGAGCCTGCCTACTTTACTACTTTCTGCTCTCCCCTACACCTCTGACTTTACGGGGTGCTGTCCCCCACCACCTCTTTTGGAGAAGGAGTTAACTTAGAGCTCCAGTTAATAAAAACTCCTGGGCGTGAAAAGAGTGTTTTATTTATTTATTTATTTATTTATTTATTTTGGGGGGGTTCTTAACTATTTTTTTTTAATTTTATTTTATTTTTAAACTTTACATAATTTTATTAGTTTTGCCAAATATCAAAATGAATCCGCCACAGGTATACATGTGTTCCCCATCCTGAACCTTCCTCCCTCCTTCTTCCCCATACCATCCCTCTGGGTCGTCCCAGTGCACCAGCCCCAAGCATCCAGCATCGTGCATCAAACCTGGACTGGCAACTCACTTCATACATGATATTTTACATGTTTCAATGCCATTCTCCCAAATCTTCCCACCCTCTCCCTCTCCCACAGAGTCCATAAGACTGTTCTATACATCAGTGTCTCTTTTGCTGTCTCGTACACAGGGTTACTGTTACCATCTTTCTAAATTCCATATATATGCGTTAGTATACTGTATTGGTGTTTTTCTTTCTGGCTTACTTCACTCTGTATAATAGGCTCCAGTTTCATCCACCTCATTAGAACTGATTCAAATGTATTCTTTTTAATGGCTGAGTAATACTCCATTGTGTATATGTACCACAGCTTTCTTATCCATTCATCTGATGATGGATATCTAGGTTGCTTCCATGTCCTGGCTATTATAAACAGTGCTGCGATGAACATTGGGGTACATGTGTCTCTTTCCCTTCTGGTTTCCTCGGTGTGTATGCCCAGCAGTGGGATTGCTGGATCATAAGGCAGTTCTATTTCCAGTTTTTTAAGGAATCTCCACACTGTTCTCCATAGTGGCTGTACTAGTTTGCATTCCCACCAACAGTGTAAGAGGGTTCCCTTTTCTCCACACCCTCTCCAGCATTTATTACTTGTAGACTTTTGGATCGCAGCCATTCTGACTGGTGTGAAATGGTACCTCATCGTGGTTTTGATTTGCATTTCTCTGATAATGAGTGATGTTGAGCATCCTTTCATGTGTTTGTTAGCGATCTGTATGTCTTCTTTGGAGAAATGTCTATTTAGTTCTTTGGCCCATTTTTTGATTGGGTCATTTATTTTTCTGGAGTTGAGCTGTAGGAGTTGCTTGTATATTTTTGAGATTAGTTGTCTGTCAGTTGCTTCATTTGCTATTATTTTCTCCCATTCTGAAGGCTGTCTTTTCACCTTGCTAATAGTTTCCTTTGATGTGCAGAAGCTTTTAAGGTTAATTAGGTCCCATTTGTTTATTTTTGCTTTTATTTCCAATATTCTGGGAGGTGGGTCATAGAGGATCCTGCTGTGATGTATGTCAGAGAGTGTTTTGCCTATGTTCTCCTCTAGGAGTTTTATAGTTTCTGGTCTTATGTTTAGATCTTTAATCCATTTTGAGTTTATTTTTGTGTATGGTGTTAGAAAGTGTTCTAGTTTCATTCTTTTACAAGTGGTTGGCCAGATTTCCCAGCACCACTTGTTAAAGAGATTGTCTTTAATCCATTGTATATTCTTGCCTCCTTTGTCAAAGATAAGGTGTCCATATGTGCGTGGATTTATCTCTGGGCTTTCTAATTTGTTCCATTGATCTATATTCCTGTATTTGTGCCAGTACCATACTGTCTTGATAACTGTGGCTTTTTAGTAGAGCCTGAAGTCAGGTAGGTTGATTCCTCCAGTTCCATTCTTCTTTCTCAAGATCACTTTGGCTATTCGAGGTTTTTTGTATTTCCATACAAATTGTGAAATTATTTGTTCTAGCTCTGTGAAGAGTACCATTGGTAGCTTGATAGGGATTGCATTGAATCTATAAATTGCTTTGGGTAGTATACTCATTTTCACTATATTGATTCTTCCAATCCATGAACATGGTATATTTCTCCATCTATTAGTGTCCTCTTTGATTTCTTTCACCAGTGTTTTATAGTTTTCTATATATAGGTCTTTAGTTTCTTTAGGTAGATATATTCCTAAGTATTTTATTCTTTCCATTGCAATGGTGAATGGAATTGTTTCCTTAATTTCTCTTTCTGTTTTCTCATTATTAGTGTATAGGAATGCAAGGGATTTCTGTGTGTTGATTTTATATCCTGCAACTTTACTATAGTCATTGATTAGTTCTAGTAATTTTCTGGTGGAGTCTTTAGGGTTTTCTATGTAGAGGATCATGTCATCTGCAAATAGTGAGAGTTTTGCTTCTTCTTTTCCAATTTGGATTCCTTTTATTTCTTTTTCTGCTCTGACTGCTGTGGCCAAAACTTCCAAAACTATGTTGAATAGTAATGGTGAAAGTGGGCACCCTTGTCTTGTTCCTGACTTTAGAGGAAATGCTTTCAATTTTTCACCATTGAGGATAATGTTTGCTGTGGGTTTGTCATATATAGCTTTTATTATGTTGAGGTATGTTCCTTCTATTCCTGCTTTCTGGAGAGTTTTTATCATAAATGGATGTTGAATTTTGTCAAAGGCTTTCTCTGCATCTATTGAGATAATCATATGGTTTTTATTTTTCAATTTGTTAATGTGGTGTATTACATTGATTGATTTGCGGATATTGAAGAAACCTAGCATCCCTGGGATAAAGCCCACTTGGTCATGGTGTATGATCTTTTTAATGTGTTGTTGGATTCTGATTGCTAGAATTTTGTTAAGGGTTTTTGCATCTATGTTCATCAGTGATATTGGCCTGTAGTTTTCTTTTTTTGTGGGATCTTTGTCAGGTTTTGGTATTAGGGTGATGGTGGCCTCATAGAATGAGTTTGGAAATTTACCTTCCTCTGCAATTTTCTGGAAGAGTTTGAGCAGGATAGGTGTTAGCTCTTCTCTAAATTTTTGGTAGAATTCAGCTGTGAAGCCGTCTGGACCTGGGCTTTTGTTTGCTGGAAGATTTTTTATTACATTTTCAATTTCCGTGCTTGTGATGGGTCTGTTAAGATTTTCTATTTCTTCCTGGTCGAGTTTTGGAAAGTTGTACTTTTCTAAGAATTTGTCCATTTCTTCCACGTTGTCCATTTTATTGGCATATAATTGTTGATAGTAGTCTCTTATGATCCTTTGTATTTCTGTGTTGTCTGTTGTGATCTCTCCATTTTCATTTCTAATTTTATTGATTTGATTTTTCTCTCTTTGTTTCTTGATGAGTCTGGCTAATGGTTTGTCAATTTTATTTATCCTTTCAAAGAACCAGCTTTTGGTTTTGTTGATTTTTGCTATGGTCTCTTTTGTTTCTTTTGCATTTATTTCTGCTCTAATTTTTAAGATTTCTTTCCTTCTACTAACCTTGGGGTTCTTCATTTCTTCCTTTTCTAGTTGCTTTAGGTGTAGAGTTAGGTTATTTATTTGGCTTTTTTCTTGTTTCTTGAGGTGTGCCTGTATTGCTATGAACTTTCCCCTTAGGACTGCTTTTACCGTGTCCCACAGGTTTTGGGTTGTTGTGTTTTCATTTTCATTCGTTTCTATGCAAATTTTGATTTCTTTTTTGATTTCTTCTGTGATTTGTTGGTTATTCAGCAGCGTGTTGTTCAGCCTCCATATGTTGGAATTTTTAATAGTTTTTCTCCTGTAATTGACATCTAATCTTACTGCATTGTGGTCAGAAAAGATGCTTGGAATGATTTCTATTTTTTTGAATTTACCAAGGCTAGCTTTATGGCCCAGGATGTGATCTATCCTGGAGAAGGTTCCATGTGCACTTGAGAAAAAGGTGAAATTCATTGTTTTGGGATGAAATGTCCTATAGATATCAATTAGGTCTAACTGGTCTATTGTATCATTTAAAGTTTGTGTTTCCTTGTTAATTTTCTGTTTAGTTGATCTATCCATAGGTGTGAGTGGGGTATTAAAGTCTCCCACTATTATTGTGTTAGTGTTAATTTCTCCTTTCATACTTGTTAGCATTTGTCTTACATACTGCGGTGCTCCCGTGTTGGGTGCATATATATTTATAATTGTTATATCTTCTTCTTGGATTGATCCTTTGATCATTATGTAGTGACCTTCTTTGTCTCTTTTCACAGCCTTTGTTTTAAAGTCTATTTTATCTGATATGAGTATTGCTACTCCTGCTTTCTTTTGGTCCCTATTTGCATGGAAAATCTTTTTCCAGCCCTTCACTTTCAGTCTGTATGTGTCCCCTGTTTTGAGGTGGGTCTCTTGTAGACAACATATGTAGGAGTCTTATTTTTGTATCCATTCAGCCAGTCTTTGTCTTTTGGTTGGGGCATTCAACCCATTTACGTTTAAGGTAATTACTGATAAGTATGACCCCGTTGCCATTTACTTTATTGTTTTGGGTTCAAATTTATACACCATTTTTGTGTTTCCTGTCTAGAGAATATCCTTTAGTATTTGTTGGAGAGCTGGTTTGGTGGTGCAGAATTCTCTCAGCTTTTGCTTGTCTGAAAAGCTTTTGATTTCTCCTTCATACTTGAACGAGATCCTTGCTGGGTACAATAATCTGGGCTGTAGGTTATTTTCTTTCATCATTTTAAGTATGTCTTGCCATTCCCTCCTGGCTTGAAGAGTTTCTATTGAAAGATCAGCTGTTATCCTTATGGGAATTCCCTTGTGTGTTATTTGTTGTTTTTCCCTTGCTGCTTTTAATATTTGTTCTTTGTGTTTGATCTTTGTTAATTTGATTAATATGTGTCTTGGGGTGTTTCACCTTGGGTTTATCCTGTTTGGGACCCTCTGGGTTTCTTGGACTTGGGTGATTATTTCCTTCCCCATTTTAGGGAAGTTTTCAACTATTATCTCCTCAAGTATTTTCTCATGGTCTTTCTTTTTGTCTTCTTCTTCTGGGACCCCTATGATTCGAATGTTGTAGCATTTAATATTGTCCTGGAGGTCTCTGAGATTGTCCTCATTTCTTTTAATTCGTTTTTCTTTTATCCTCTCTGATTCATTTATTTCTACCATTCTATCTTCTAATTCACTTATCCTATCTTCTGTCTCTGTTATTCTACTATTTGTTGCCTCCAGAGTGTTTTTAATTTCATTTATTTTATTATTCATTATATATTGACTCTTTTTTATTTCTTCTAGGTCCTTGTTAAACAGTTCTTGCATCTTCTCAATCCTTGTCTCCAGGCTATTTATCTGTGATTCCATTTTAATTTCAAGATTTTGGATCAATTTCACTATCATTATTCAGAATTCTTTATCAGGTAGATTCCCTATCTCTTCCTCTTTTGTTTGGTTTGGTGGGCATTTATCCTGTTCCTTTATCTGCTGGGTATTCCTCTGTCTCTTCGTCTTGTTTAAATTGTTGAGTTTGGGGTGTCCTTTCTGTATTCTGCCAGTTTGTGGAGTTCTCTTTATTGTGGCGTTTCCTCGCTGTGTGTGGGTTTGTACAGGTGGCTTGTCAAGGTTTCCTGGTTAGGGAAGCTTGTGTCGGTGTTCTGATGGGTGGAGCTGTATTTCTTCTCTCTGGAGTGCAATGAAATGTCCAGTAATGAGTTATGAGATGTCTATGGTTTTGGGGTGACTTTGGGCAGCCTGTATCTTGAAGCTCAGGGCTGTGTTCCTTTGTTGCTGGAGAATTTGCTTGGTATGTCTTGCCCTGGAACTTGTTGGCCCTTGTGTGGTGCTTGGTTTCAGTGTCAGTATGGAGGCATTTGATGAGCTCCTGTCAATTAATGTTCCTTGGAGTCAGGAGTTCCCTGGAGTCAGGGTTTGGATTTAAGCCTCCTGCTTCCAGTTATCGGTCTTATTTTTACAGTAGTTTCAAAACTTCTCCTTCTATACAGCACCATTGATAAAACATCTACATTAAAGATGAAAAGTTTCTCTACTGTGAGGGTCACTCAGAGAGGTTCACAGCGTTACATGGAGAAGAGAAGAGGGAGGAGGGAGTTAGAGGTGACCCAAATGAGATGAGGTGGAATCAATAGTGGAGAGAGTGGGCTAGCCAGTAGTCACTTCCTTATGTGCACTCCACAACTGGACCGCTCAGAGATGTTCATGGAGTTATACAAAGAAGAGAAGAAGGAGGAAGGAGACAGAGGTGGCCAGAAGGATAAAAGGGGGGAATGAAAAGGAGGGAGACAGATCCAGCCAGTAATCAGTTCCCTAAGTGTTCTCCACCGTCTGGAACACACAGAAATTCACAGAGTTGGGTAGAGTAGAGAGGGGTTAGGGAGGAGACACAGGCGATCTGGTGGAGAAAAAGGAGAGTCCAAAGGGAGAGAGAGCAGTCAAGCCAGTAATCTTGCTCCCTAGTGAAAAATGGGTCCTAAAGATTGGGTTCTTAAAGGTACAAAATTGGTAACAAATACATAAAAGCAAAAATTAAAAATCTAGAGTAGAGTTTGGAATTTCAAAAATATGATGTTAAAGAAAAGAAGAAGGAAAAGAAAGAGAGAAAAAAACTAACAAAGAAAAACAAACAAAGTCGCAAAAATTATAAAGAAAATACAGGTACAAAATTGATATCAAATACCAAAAAGCATAAATTAAACATCTAGAGTAGAGTTTGGAATTTCAGATATACCATGTTATATAAAAGAAGAAGAGAAAGAAACAGAGAAAAAAAAAAGTCACAGAAATTATAAAAAAAAAAAACTAAAGGTACAAAATTGATAACATATAGCAAAAAGCTAAAATTAAAAATCTAGAGTATAGTTTGGAATTTCAAAAATACAATGTTAAAGAGAAGAAGAAAAAAAAACAAAATCAAAAAATTATAAAATATATATATATGAAGTTTGCTGAAGAAGAAAAAAATAGGGTCTTTTTTTTTTTTTTTTTTTTTTGCAAAGTAATAGGTTACAAAAGTGAAAATTAAAGGAACAATAGAGGACTTAAAACTTTTTTTAAAAAAATTTTAAAAAAAAGAAAGAAAGAAAGAATGATCGTAAAAATATATCTAGGACTTTCTCTGGTTTTGTTGTGAGTATTGTGGGTTCAGTTCATTTTTGACTAGTTCCTTGGTCTGACTTATATTTCTCAAGATCTATAGGCCCCTTCCTATGTAGTCCGTAGTAACCACAGGGTTTTAATCTATTGCCTGTAGCTTCCAAGGTGTTTCCCTCTGTTATAGCTTCTTCTGTTTGCTGGTCTCTTCAGTGTCTGGTTTCCGCCCTGACACAAAGGGGACGGTGGAGGACACTTTTTTTTTAGGCTCACTTGTTCAGTCGCGCTGTGGGGAGGTAGGGAGAGATGCTGCAAACAAATAACACTGGCGTGCGCTCGCAGTGCCTCAGCCACACTGGGTCTGCCCCCGCTCACGGCGCGTGTAGTCTCCCTGCCCACACTGCTCGGGCTCTTCTGCCATTGTTTTAACCTACAAACTCCTCTGAAGGTTCTCTAGCCTGCCTGACAGGCTTGTCCGGCCACATGTGATTGCTCACAGCCTCCCAACCGTGAGAGGCACGAGATGCTTTAAACCTTCTAAAAACAGGTTCCTTAGAAAAGTTAGAAAACTATTAGTATAAGTATAATGGGCTGATTAGAAATTGTATTGGTGAAGGGTTTTTCATTTTTTGAGCCAATGTTTGTTGCTAAGTCTCCACATCCCTTGCCCTTATACACATTAATGAATATATAGAAGAAATAAGTATTAACCTTTGATATAAATCACGTTAGACCTTAGGCTAAGTAAATTCTTTCCTTAACTAAAACCCACTATACCCTCACCCTATAGGAATGTAACTTTATTTGGGTGGCGTCTGTTTTGAGAATAATCACCCCTGGAGAAATAAGTGTCCTGGTTGACTGACCGCTGTCACAAGGAGAGGGTCATAAATTGTCAGCAGGCCCCCTGGCCAGAAGATGATGTAACACCCCTAAGACCTCTGTATACATTTGTATGAAGCACCTGACTTTGATAAAAGTCAGGACTGCTGACCCCACGTGACTTTTGCATAACATCTCAGTGTAAAAAAGTAGACCATGGAAAATAAAGAATGGGGATCAGTTTCTCAAAATACTGGTCTCCCCATGTCGCTCTCTCTCTTACACTCTGGCTGAGTCTCCATCTGGAGCGTGGAACCCTACATGCTTACTAATTATGCCTGGGCTTCTAAGATCCGACCGGGGAGGCCTCAGCATCTCCTCTCCTTCAGGAGAATGGAAGGACGCCTGCGGCCTACGTAAGTGGTGCAAGCTTCTTGTCTTGAAGTTTTATTGGTCTTCCGCGTAAACCAAGCTACTCAGCCTCTTTTCTCCACTGAATTTTCCTACTGAGCTATCCTCATTCTATTACTCTTTACATCTTTAATTAACATCTAATTGAAGCTATTGTATCCTGATCCTCGCCGACGCCGTCCCCGCTTCCAACTCCCTGGATCAGCCGGGGCTGGACCCTGGCAGGTTAAGATTTATAAGACGTCTCATTAATATTGTATATCTTTTTATATATAAATTTTAAAAAGGAAGGGGGACTTTGATTTTTAAAATATATATAAATGCATAACTTCTGAGGAGAATAGGGTTTTTAAATCAAGCTTAAATTGTAATGAAATAACTGACAACAAAAGACTTAGAATAAATCATGAAGCATAGACTAAGATAAGGTGTTTTGAAATTCATGATTTTTACTAATTTCCCTTTATAATGCTTTGGAAATAGCTTTCAAATCAAACTAATAATTTTAAGGCTTTTTGCAACTCATAGTTTCAGTTCAGTTTTGTTCAGTCGCTCAGTCATGTCCGACCCTTTGTGACCCCATGAATCGCAGCAGGCCAGGCCCCCTGTCCATCACCAACTCCTGGAATTCACTCAGACTCAGGTCCATCGAGTCAGTGATGCCATCCAGCCATCTCATCCTGTCATCCCCTTCTCCTCCTGCCCCCAATCCCTCCCAGCATCAGAGTCTTTTCCAATGAGTCAACTCTTCGCATGAGGTGGCCAAAGTACTGGAGTTTCAGCTTCAGCATCATTCCTTCCAAAGAAATCCCAGGGCTTATCTCCTTTAGGATGGACTGGTTGGATCTCCTTGCAGTCCAAGGGACTCTCAAGAGTCTTCTCCAACACCACAGTTCAAAAGCATCAATTCTTCGGCACTCAGCTTTCTTCACAGTCCAACTCTCACATCCATACATGACCACTGGAAAAACCATAGCCTTGACTAGACGGACCTTTGTTGGCAAAGTAATGTCTCTGCTTTTCAATATGCTATCTAGGTTGGTCATAACTTTCCTTCCAAGGAGTAAGCGTCTTTTAATTTCATGGCTGCAGTCACCATCTGCAGTGATTTTGGAGCCCAAAAAAATAAAGTCTGACACTGTTTCCGCTGTTTCCCCATCTATTTCCCATGAAGTGATGGGACCAGATGCCATGATCTTTGTTTTCTGAATGTTGAGCTTTAAGCCAACTTTTTCACTCTCCTCTTTCACTTTCATCAAGAGGCTTTTTAGTTCCTCTTCACCTTCTGCCATAAGGGTGGTGTCATCTGCATATCTGAGGTTATTGATATTTCTCCCAGCAATCTTGATTCCAGCTTGTGCTTCTTCCAGCCCAGTGTTTCTCATGATGTATTCTGCATAGAAGTTAAATAAGCAGGGTGACAATGTACAGCCTTGACGAACTCCTAGTACTCATAGTTTACTTGTGGTTTTAATATACACATTTTTATATTAATGAGTGAGCTTGGACTATGTAATAAAAGTAACTTCTTCACTCATTTAGAGTTCAAATTTTTTTTTCAAAATTTTAAAATGTTGTTTTGTAATCTTTTTTAAAATACCCAAAATGCCTTGATATGAATCTTAAGTCTTATATTAATGGAATGCATGCTAGGCATATTTGATTTCTCTATCAGCAGTAATTTTTAATTATGTATACACAGAAGTCTAAGAGAAAATTAAATTGATGATATATTTTTAAAGGATATTTTTAAAGGTCCAAAAGACTTGTTGTAGAAATAACCTCTAAAGAAGCAAAGCAAAATAGCTTTCTGCTCCTTACTCCTTCATTGTTTAAAACATCAGCAAAATGCTTAAAAGTTCTCAAGCATTAACCAAACTGTCTCTCACTGTAATGAGTTTTTTAAAGCCAAACAATTATATGAGCATCCTACCACCAATATCAATAGCATTAGACTTCTGAGATCCCATTTCTACAGAGTTCCCCAGTGAGGCTGCTGCTGGGCCTGAACAATACTGAGAGAAACCAGGGTGTAGACTGTTATTGATGTGCCCATGCTCTTTAACTTTGAAGAACCATCACCAGGCTTACTGGAAAATGTTTCAGTGGTTCAAGGTAATTGTATTTTTTTTTTAAAGACTGCTCAGGACTTCCCTGGTGGCTCAGATGGTAAAGAATCTTCCTACAATGCAGGAGGCCCAGGTTCGATCCCTGGTTTGGGACGATCCCCTTGAGAAGGCAATGGCTACCCACTGCAGTATTCTTTCCTGGAGAATTCCATGGGCAGAGGAGCCTGGTGGGCTACAGTCCATGGGGTCCCAAAGAGTTGGACACAACTAAGTGACTAACCCACACAGGCAAATACACACACATCTTATTTTTAAGTCTTTGTAATTAACTCTTTGTTCAATTAACTCTTGCTACCTTTACTATTCTCTCTTTATCTTTAATTTTCCCATTTTAATTGTAACATGGCTTGTTGTAGAATTGTTGGGATTCATCTTGCTTGGGACACTCTGTGCTTTGTATACCAGGATATGCTTCTTTCGATAGGTATGGGAAGTTTTTAGCCATAATTTCTTCAAATATATTTTCACTCCCCTTTTCTTTTTCCTCTTCTGCAATCCCTATTGTGCATAAATTGGCCACTTTATATTATCCTATAGGTCTTTTATAGTACTTTCATTTTGTTTTTCACTTGACTTTGCTCTTCTGATTGGGTGATTTTCATTTTTCCATCTTTCAGATCACTTATTCATTCTTCTAAATTATTCAATCTTCAGTTTACTGGCTTTAGGTCAGTTTTTGTCCCAGGAAATGAGTTTTCTAATTTTTGTGGGCTCCTCTTGTCTGTCTGGGCTCCGTCTGACTCATTATCAGTTATTTCCGGTCAATTCTTTTGCTCTTTTAATTGGGAGTAGTTCCTCTGCTTCCTCATTTTGCTTAAATTCTCTTCCTCTATGAATTTGGTAGAAACAATTATCTACTGTGGCCCTGGAGGACTATTTTTACATGGGCTCATCCCTGTCTAGCCTGCATGGGTTTAATATTTTTGGTGGAAGGGCTGTTTTTATTATGGATGACTGCTACCTCTTTCCTCAGTGCGTGCTGGCCATTCTCTTCTAGAAAGAGTGTGTGACTGGTATAGTGGTGGCCAGAGCCTCTGCTAGATGCTGAGCAGGACCTTGTCCCTGTTCTGTGGTTGTTACAGCCAGAAAGGGGCAGGGTCTGCTCCTTAGTTGCTGGACCAGAAGGCCCCAGATATGTTTCCGCACTGTGGTGTGAAGCAGGCGGGACTGGGAGCGCCCTGGGAGATGAGCCACCCGGTACTCCTCCACTGGTTCTGCCCACAGGCATGCACACTGTGATGTCACCTGTCACCTGCTGTGCAGGCTCACCAACTACTGCCCTCAGCCCCACGTCAGTCATGGGTATGATACCAGCAATCAGTCTTGTCGTCCCTCAGGCACGGTTTTCACAAGACCATCAGTGCCGATCGCTAAGTGTCTATGCACTGAAGTCAGGTATGAGTGCCACTTCTGTGCCATGGATGCACATTGGGAGCTATGGAAGCAACCCAGACCCTGGCCTGGCCCTGTCTCTATGTGCCCACACCCACTGGAGGCTAAGGCTAGACCTTTCCCCGCTGTGAGAGCACCTGTTGTCCACTCGGAGGTTCCGTGGGTGCTCAGATTACAAAGCAGGTATCAGGGGCTTCAATCAGTGAATAGCACAGCCAAGGGAAGAGGGCTCAGATTTCAGCTCTGTTCTCAAAGAGCATCTGCTATGGATCAGCTCTGATTCCATCCCCCGCCTCTGCCTGTGGGCACCTCCCTGCTGCTTGCATTCTTGCCATCTCCCAGAGGTGGTCCAGAGTCAACTGGGAGCTCACTGGGACACAGAGGCTGCTGTGGAAGGCCCTTCCCTTCCCTGTGCTTGTGCTCAGGAACAATGGGCTTTCAGGGGTGGCACCACACCCACTCTGAGCACACCAAAAGTCAGGCTGTTGTTTTCAGACCCTGCCCTCCATTCCAGTGACCCTTGACAACGGCGCTTCACTTCTAGGGGGAGGCCCAGGTTTCTTCCATATACACCTGCCGGTGGCCGCCATACTACACTCCAGGCTCTTCGGAACGCCTGCAGCCAGCCCTCGTCCTCTCCTGTGTCAATCCTCCATAGTCTCGGTGCCCTGGCCCCTCTTGCATCAGGGGATGCACGTCGCAGGCTGGGGAGCGCAGGGCGGTGGCACAGACCATCAGCGCAGGTCTGGTTTGCCTGCGGAAAACTGATCGGCGCGCTCTCCGCTGACTCCTCGAAGCTCTCTTTCTGTCCCAGCCAGTGAAGGGACTTCACAGGATGCAGGAACCTTCCCTCTTACAGCTCCCTCCCCCCGTGCATGCAGGCAATTGCCTTTCTGCCTCCTTTTTTATTTTATTTTTTCATGCCACCTAGTTAGGTGGAGATCTTTTTCGTACTTTTAGGTATCTGAAATTTTCTGTCAGCATTTTAAGAGGCATTCTGTGAGGATTGTATCTGAGGAAGGAGGTGAACTATAACTCCTATTTCACCATTTTGATTGGAGTCCCTTATTCGTTATAACTTAAAATTATTTTAATGTTATATAAATAATGATATCCAGAAACTTTGTAGTTTTTAAGCTGTCTGCTTAAATGAGCTTTCCTAAAGTTTTTCGGATTCAATAAATCCAATGCAGGCAGTGGGCGTGTAAGCTATGCAGCAAAAACTTGAAGGATCAAATTAATTTGAACTTTTTTCTACTTGGCTTACTCTTCTTGAGCAATCAAAAAACTTTTCAAAAAAATTTTAAACAGAAACTAATAACAAGGACTTTTTTTGATTAGTTGAGAGAGCGCATGTACAAAATTTAGATCCATTTCAGGAAAAGGAAAGGTTATATAATAAGCTGTATAGGTGGAAACAACTGTGGCACAGGAAGAAACTGTCTTCAACGCAAAAGATCCATCTCAAAATGTGTGGCGTCATAAACATCGATTTCAGAGACAACGTTACATGGAATTAATACTTGCTCTGTGCGTCCCTCAAAATCTAAGGTGATAGAGGCCAGGACCATTTCTCCTCATCCCGTCTCATTCTGAGAAAAAAAAAGAGTTTACGTTACTCACTTGAGGCTAAGTGGTTTCATGGGCAAACAGATTGTACACAAATTTACAATCCATTTATCTGCTGAATGATCTATAAGACTTTGGAGGTAAAGTGGTTTCTTGCACCAAATTCCTGTTTCAGGCTCCTAATGAGAATCAGGAGAGCCATAATGTATAAACTTCGTTGTCAGCTTACTTTCCTTCTCCTCCCTCATTGATTTCATCCCTTTTTTATGCCACCCTTGCTTCCTTTCTGTGTGACGTCACTATTTCATTCAGCACTCTCCCTTTCTGTTCAGCACATACCTAACTGGTGAGAGCTACAGACAAGGAAATTTTATTTCCCTCTGAGAAGAGATGAGAGAAAGGTTTGCTTTTACCATTGAAAAGTATCTCTTTTCTGTTGCATTTTTTTCAGAGATGTTCAATGAATATTTGGCTGTTGACACTAAGCTAATTTGGCAGTGGACATCCAAGGGATACCTGGTTTCCCGTTCCCTTTGCTAGATTATTGATGTTTTCTCCTACCTTCCCTGTCTTTGTGTAAAATAATGTGCACTCACACGTTTTGCTTTGACTTAGGAGACTTGTAGCCCAGTCAGTAAAGAATCTGTGGTGCCGGTGACCCGGGTTACATCCCTGGGTTGGGAAGATCCCCTGGAGAATGAAATGGCAACCCACTCCAGTATCCTTGCCTGGAAAATCTCATGGACAGAGGAGCCTGGTGGGCTGCAGTGCATGGGGTCACAAAGAGTCGGGCATGACTGAATGACTAACACTTACTTATTAGAATAACTGTTGACCATGGAGTTAGCCATCAGACTAACTCCTCTACCTTCTAGGAGCTGGGAATCCAAAACATGGTGGAATTTTTTAGCCCAGTGAGAAATAATAACAGAATCTGTTCATTTTATATTCACTTTGGGTTTTTTTTAAAATAGAAATCACAATACATTTTACTTAATTTTGTAAAGAAATTCACTTTCAACTTGTAAATATTAATTCTGCAAAGGCATTCCTTCACCAGGATATTTTTATCATATAATAAAATCCACCACCAATAAAAATCCATCGGTTTGGGAAAATCATGAAATGCATCGCCTTTAGATGTGTAACCCCCCTCTACTTTCTATCTCTGAATGAAATGAATTAGAAGTTCTTTTGGGGGGACCAGAACGTGTGTCCACAGAGCCGCGAAGAGAGGAGGTGAATTTTACATAACCTGTGATGTGTGGTGCTACCTTAGGTTACAGTCACAACTTTGGGAGCAGATTCTACAAAGGCCGGTAAGGGGCAACTTCTTAGTAAGAGCACAGTGGTGTCTTTCATCACAGGGTAAAAGGTGAAGACAAAGAATCCCATCTAGAATGGCATGTGGGCCTAGCCAGCCCTATGTTTCTGTGCGGTTCTCTAAGGATTCCTTAGAGGCTAAAGCCAACCAGGAAAGAGTGTTCAGACAGCCCATGAGGTTCAAGTGTCTGTGAACACTTGGAGTAGACTTAAGGAATGCTGAAGGTAATTTAACATAACTGTAATTAGCTCACATTTTAATCATCTTCGTTGTTTTAATCAGGTTCTTTATTATATCAAATGAGCTGTTTAAGTTTATATTAATACTTATTTATCTTTGTCAAGGGCTTCCCAAGTGGTGCTAGTTTTAAAGAACCTTCCTGCCAATGCAGGAGACTTAAGAGACTTGTATTCAATCCCTGGGCCAGGAAGATCCCCTGGAGGAGGGCACATGGCAACCCACTCCAGTGTTCTTGCCTAGAGAATCCCCATGGACAGAGGAGCCTGGTGGGCTACAGTCCATGGGGTTGCAAAGAGTTGGACATGAATGAAGCCGCTTAGCATGCACGCATGCATCTTTGCCAAACATTAGATTTCTATTTAAAATTCTACTTAAAGAGAAGCATTTCCTTATAACAGAAAAAAAAAAAAAAAAGTATTGCTTCAAAAAATAGAAAAATAGTCATCTTCAAGGATTCATTGAGAGGCCTGACTGTTGAATCGCTCTCCACAATAGTCCTGAGGGCACGGCCAAGTAACAAGCACCGCGCGCGGCAGCGCTGGCTGGCTCATAGTGAAGCCTCCCCCTCCAGGGGAATAATGAAGTCTCCGGCGTTCACACGGTCAGCTCGTCATGAGGCAGGCACCCGAGGGCTCTCTGGGCGGGCACACTGTCAGTAACCGACGCGTCCGCGTTGGGTTGTAGTCTGCTGTAGTCCGGTTCCGAAGCAGGAGTGGAACTGCGTTTCCCAGCTCCAGAGCCAGTGGTCCTGCGTGGCTGCTGCGAGAATGTCAAAACTGGCTCCTCCTACGTAAAGCGAGCTCGAGTGCACGGGAGTTAAGTAAAATATATGAAAACTAATTTTCCTGCTTCTTTTCATTTTTTTTTAATGTGGCTTCTAGAAAATTCAAAATTACCTACGTAACTTGCATTATATTTCTTTGGACAATGCTGGAATTGAATAATAAATTTTGGAAAGCTGTCTGTTGTCACCAAAAAATGTGATGTGAGTTTTAGTTACTTAGGAGACCCTATCCAGAACACATGATTTCCTTCAAGTGAGGGGTAAACAAGGCATTCCTGAAATTGAACACTCAGAATCATTACCTTTTTAAAGGTTCTGTCTCAGAGCAACATTTTAAATTGCAATGTTAGAAAAATGTGTGTTTTTAAAAGAATCCTTTGTTCAGTGACTTACTGAAAAATGCAGTTGTTTTTTAATTGTCCATTTTCTAACTGGACTGCTGGAATTTAATTTATGTACTTAATTCTGTTCATCTCTGATGCTGTGTTTTTACCTTACCTTGTAGGGAAACAGAGTTTAGCACTCCATCCACCACTTATTAGAAAAATTTGACCACTCCTGTAGTACATACACACTAAAAGGTTTCCATAAATCCATGCGTCCCTTTACCCTTTGATTCTTTTAAAATGTTAAGATCTGCAGTAAACTCATACAGATACTGTGAGAAACAGCATGGATTTTCCTCAAAAAATTAAAACAGAACCACTATATGATCCAGCGGTTCTATCTGGATATGTATTTGAAGGAGATGAAACCACCACATGGACGATATAACTACACCTTTCTGTTTACTTCAGAATTATTTACAATAACAAAGACATGGAAACAACGGAAGCGTCCACTGAGGGACGACAAAGAAGCCACGGTTTACACACACATTGCAATACTATCGAGCCAGGATAAGTAAGGAAATCCTGCCCTTTGTGTCAACACAACGACCTTGAAGGAATTATGCTAAGTGAGTAAGTCACACAGAGAGAAACAAATCCTGTATGATCTCATAAGTATTCAAAATCCAGACATCTGCACTCACAGAAAAAGAAGTCAGATGTTTGGTTGCAAGAAGTGGGGACCGAGAGGTGGTGGGTGAAATGAGTGAAGGGGGTGAAAAGGTACAAAATTCCAGTTATAAGATGAACAAGTACAAAGATATAATGTACATGGCGGCGGTGGTGGTCTAGCCGCTAAGTTGTGTCCAACTCTTGTGACCCCATGGATTGCAGCCTGCAAGGCTCCTGTGTCCGTGGGATTTCCCAGGCAAGAATACTGAAACGGGTTGCCATTTAGTCCTCCAGGGGATCTTCTCAACTTAGGGATTGAACCCAGGTCTCTTTCATTGCAGGCAGATTCTTCATGGCTGAGTCACCAGGGAAGCACAGTGTATACAGCATGGTAACTATAATTAGTAATGCTGTGTTGTATACAGTCCACACTCTGGATCCAATAGTTCTGCATCAGCATCCTTGGATACAGAGGGCCAGCAATGCCTTGCTATATTATATGAGTCTGGAGGATTCAGATTTTTAATTGCAGGGGAAGTGGTTGGGGATCTGGAACCAATCCTCTTTGGATATCAAGGGGTGACTACCTTGGCAAGTTGCTAAGGAATAAAGTCTTGAATGTTCTGATCAAAGGAAAAGAATTTGGTAACTATGTGAGTTAATAGATGTTAAGAAAACTTACTGTGGCAATCATTTCATAAATGTATCATTATCAGATCATGCTGAGCATCTTAAACCCTTACAGCGTTACACAAGCAAACCTTGTTCACTTGTTCTCTGATTTGTTGCCCTTTGCAGATATTGCATTTTTGTGTGTGTTCAAATGAAGGTTTGTGGCAACCCTGCATCCGGCAATTATATCAGTGCCATTTTTCAAATAGCATTTGCTCGTTGCAGGTCTCTGTATCACACTGGTAATTCTTACAATAATTCAAGCTTTTAAAGTTATGATTCTGTTATGGTGATCTGTGTTCACTTATCTTGGATGTCACCGCTACAAGTCACTGATGGCACAGGTGATGTTTAACATTTTTAGCAGTAAGGTAATTTTTAATTCAGCTATGTACTTTGTTGTGTAGACACACTGCTCCTGCACTCTTAATAGACCACAGGATAGTGTAAACAGAACTTCTATATCCATTGGAAAAAACGAACAATTCCTGTGACTCAGGTTATTGGGATAAATCACTTTAATGAGCCACTCTAGAATCAAACCCATGGATGTCTCCGAGGTATGCCTGTATATCAATTACGTCTCAGTGAAAACAGAAGGGAAAAAAGCAGTCTACAAAAGTTATTCTCTGATTTCTTTCACGCTCATGAATGCAACTACGTCACAGTGCTAACATTTTACTGTGGGCTCAAATGTGGTCACCATCCTTCACATTTCTCTGAAACATGTAGGAATTTGGAATTGAACACCTTGCCTGTTTTCACTTCAATAACACTTGTATTTATTTATAGGCAAGTCAAGACAGTCCCCAGTAGTATCTAGGTGAGAAAATGTGGTTTTTAAATAAAATCTCCAAACTTAGAGAAATATGCTTCAAAATGAAATTAATTAAATTTCATTTGTAAAGAAAGTGATTTTTAAATCATTTCAATGGCACCCCACTCCAGTACTCTTGCCTGGAAAATCCCATGGACGGAGGAGCCTGGTAGGCTGCAGTCCATGGGGTCGTGAAGAGTCGGACATGATTGAGCGACTTCACTTTCACTTTTCACTTTCATGCACTGGAGAAGGAAATGGCAACCCACTCCAGTGTTCTTGCCTGGAGAATCCCAGGGACGGGGGAGCCTGGTGGGCTGCCGTCTATGAGGTTGCACAGAGTCGGACACGACTGAAGTGACTTAGCAGCAGCATTCAAAGATTAAAGCCAACTCTTAATACTCATTGTTCAATCACTGCAAAATCCTTTTTATATATTGTTTATTTAAAAAGCATTTACAAATATGTGGGCACTACCTCAGACCTTAGACAGTAAAAACACTGAATATTGGGAATTTGAACAAATTTGACTTTCTTAACTAAGAATATTACCAGAAAACACTGTTAGAGTTAATAGGTTGAAATATCATTTTAAGAAGTTTGTGACCTCATGTTGATTTAGAGAAGCTATGAATTTTATGGCGGGCTTTTGTTTCTCACCCCTTTTAAGAACAGTGAGGCAGTCTAAGAAATCAAGAATCATTCAGAATCAGGCTTCTGTATGAGCTGAGGCTCCTCACCTCATCTGTAAAGGGCAGAGTAAAAATGAAGCCCTGTATTTCAGAAAAGCAAACTCAACTCCGTGGATTAGCTGTAGGTCACGCAAAGGGAAGGAAAGAGGAGACAGTTCAGGTGGCTCTGGACACTCTGGTGGGACAGACCCCAGCCCGCTTCTCTGTCCTCACACCAGCGGCCACAGAGGAGGGACTTTGCTCTAACTCCAATTATATTTTCACAGGTTTTGTTGTACACCTTTGAAAAAAAATTTTTTTTAAATTTTTTGACTGCACCTCAGCATGCAGAACTTCCCAGACTGGGATCAAACCCATGCCCCCTGAGGCGGAAGCATGGAAACCCAACCACTGGACCACCAGGAAAGTCCTCAAACTTCACAGATAGTAGCACAAATTGGGCCAAAGAAACATGGCCTTGAGAAGGATGTGAGAGAGGAATCAAAAGTGCACCCGTGTAAATATTATTTTTACTTCCAAAGGACATGTTGATAAGGCTCTGTAAATGGTTCTTCCCTTGGTAATCCCTAGTGAGACACTTCAGGAGTATAAGCTTGAACAGAATAAATTCAGGAATTCTTAAAAAAATTATACAGTTGAAGTTTTGCAGTCCCTACTTTCACATGCTTTTCAAGAATGTAGCTCTTGCTTAGAAGCAAGGGGGTGGCTCTAAGTACTTAGACTTTAAAAGCCCTCAGGAGGTATTTTTTCAACCAAAGAATTTTATGCTTACCAAAATAAATTTACTTTCATAGTAGTTTCCACTTCAAATTTAGTTTTTTCGATTTTATATAATTATAACTGATAGAAATATATGTGCAAATATAAATTATTTCATCTAGCAAATAATTTGTCAATTACTTAAATATATGGAGAAACCATTTTTTCTCTAGAAATGTCTGTTTGAATGAGAGGGAAAGATGTATTTGAATTTAAACTTAAAACTGCAAGAGTGAATCCCCAGTGGACTGAGACGTCTCATGTCTGTATTATTTGTTTTTTGAGAATTGATCGGATCTTTAAAACTATTAAAAAATAAAATGTCATTGTGGAGAAGTTTCATTTGTGATAATGCATTTATTTCCAGTGTGTTTTATCTCAGATGAGAGTGCGCCTCTAATCAGGCCCACCTTCTGGAAGCATTCCCCTCCCACAGTCACCCCTTCTAGCCCTCCATTCTCAGAGCCTGAAGTCTGTCCAGGCTTCTCCCCTCCCAGCCTGCCTTGTGCCTCCCCTGCTCACGGCGTTCAGCCCTACCTTTTTACCCACAGCCAGAATACTGGAGTGAGTTGCCATGCACTCCTCCAGGGGATCTTCTCAACCCAGGGATCGAGCCCAAGTCTCTTACATCTCCTGCATTGGCAGGCAGGCTCTTTATCACTACTGCCACCTGAGAAGCCCTAAAGACCAGAGTCAGTGCTTATATGTATAAGAGAAAATTATTAAAGAAGTCAGAAAATGACTAAGACTCAAATTAAGATATTGATGTCTGGCTAATCAAAGGAAGCCATCTGTAGTTTAAGAAAAAAAAGAAGCAATCTTTCTCACACCAACACCAGGTGAAAATTGGTTGGCTATAAAGAAAGAAAACATTTTGTCAAATTTTACTTTCCTATAACCTGAGACTACTGTATCTTTTTTAATTGTCATAAAATATACAGAGATAGCTTTTAATGTGATCATAAAAGTCTTCTGTAAGAATGCTGAAGAGACCTGAGGTAGGTAGGAAGTTGAATTTTGATTGATAAAGTACATTGTAGGATTTAAGAAAATAGGCAAGTCTGGCACTGCATTCTAAAAGTTGTAATGCCTGACAGCATTTTATCCAAAAATTAACTTTTATGCCTATTTTTAAAAACGTGCATATTTGTATTAAAGAACAACATTTAACATAGTCTACAGACTTGCAGAAATGAGTCAAACGTGATAGTCACAGAAAGATGTAGCGGTTCTGTTTTTCTTCCTAAGCTGCATTGCTTTCATCATTTCCAGGCTCTTCTAGAAAATATCACCCTGGAATGTAGTGGGCAGACTTTACAGAGTCATAGCACTTCTGCTTTCCTGTAGACCATGAGGGTATTTGACAAGCCCCTTGCTTAGTTGGGTTGGATGACATCACCAACTCGATGGACAGGAGTTTAACCAAGCTCCAGGAGTTGCTGATGGACAGGGAAGCCTGGCGTGCTGCAGGCCATTGGGTCAAAAAGAGTAGGACATGACTGAGCGACTGAACTGAACTTGCTTAGTTGTTCAAACTTTGCATTATTCAGAGTTTTCAGTCACTGCTGTGATACCTAGAAGCCATTTTCAATTTTATTTTAATTAATTACCTCTTTTCTATTTACCTCTAAGAAATTAACTTCTTAAAAGAGACAAACTTCTTTCCCTTTTGGCTTATGTATGAGTTAAGTAGGATATAGGGGTCTGTGGTCAATAAACTATTTTCTTTCTCTCTGGCGTACATACCAGCAGAAGGTGACCAAATCCCTTTAAGAATGGATCACATCGAGAAAGTTACTCACCCTAATTTGTTATTTGCTAGCCTGAGAAAACCTGTATGAGGTGATAAACGTGTGGTCAAACTTAGATAAGGAGGACCATGCCTGGCAAAGAATTTTCTATGTAAATGGAAAGCATGGTCACAAAAGAACAAACTCAAGATGTCTACGAAAGATACATTCTGCTTAGCATTTTTTTTTTTTTTAGCAGAAACCACTTAGGAATGCCAATTTTAGGTAATGAGCCCAACGTCCAGATGAATAAAGAAAAATACTCCTCCAGGAGTGGCCCCTCAGTTAGAAGGAACAGGTTTCTCACACACTTTGCTTCTCATGACACAGCCATGAGCACTGTTTAAAATTAAGCTTTCATGGGAACACCAGAAACTACTTTTACGGAAAAGATGTTCCAAGTCATTGCAATTTTGCTTTCGTATTAACATCAATCATCCTCATTTGAGAACCCAAAGGCCAGCAACTTGCTGGCAGAATCCGTGAGTTACTTGTTTTATTTGGAAGACATAGGCTGGAGCTAATGACACAGTAGGTGAATCAGAAGCTGTCTCGTTTGTTACAATTGACCCAAAGCTTTTACCCCCATAGATCTATTGTAGCTACCTCAGCAGAGAAGTGAAGAAAACAATCCAGGGTCTTAACTGTTCCCATCACATCCTGGGAACCAGAACCTGAATTTTCCAGTCAACAGCCCCACACAGCCCTGCAGCTACAGTGGGAGGTGCCCCCCAATTCCCAAGGAAGTTTTCCCAACAGATGCTTCACCCTCTTCACCCCACCCCACCAGGCAGGGCAGCCAGCTGGCGGGGAGACTGGGAGGAACTGGACCTCAAAAGGCTTCCCAGGTGGTTGAGGTGCCACCACGTATGGAGAACAGGTGAAGTCAAAGTCCTGCAGGTAGGTCAGGGCTGGCCTTGCAGTTTCTGCTCAAAAAGGTCAATAAAGGGGACACAGCTCTCCAACCTGAAACCACCCCCCTCCTAAGTGAAACCCCCTGTGAAGTCAAATCTGGCTCATCTCTGAGCACCTTTACAGAACTGATTCACTCTGTCTTCAAGGGTTGATAGAAAGGAAGAAAAAAAGTAAGGAATGCCTGCATCTCTCCTAACATCGCTGAATTCATTGGCACACCTCCCTCTAGGGGCCACGTGAGTACAGGCTCCGTTAAGCAAACGTTTCTGCCGGAAGGCTGACTGCAAAGGCTCCGGGGCTGCTGCCCAGCAGGAAGCAAGGTTAGTTTCCCCTTCAAGCAATAGCATCCTTCATTCCAGGCCTGCAACACTTCCCTTTTCTGTGATCTTTTTCTCATTTTATTTCTTGCCTCAGAATTTCATTCTTGTCTTAATGGACATTTTAAATATCTTTCTGATTTAACAGATTTCAAATTCTTTATGAAGAAGGTAAGATCTGCACATAAAATTAACTTTTGGGGGACCCCATTCTCATCACCATAGAATTATGAGTGGAAAATAAACGATGGGAAACAAAGATATGATAAATTAAATGTACCAAAACATCTATTAATGTTTCAGGATGCATTTACAGATTCCTCTTAACAGAAAGGTAATTTAACAGCAAGAAATTTATAGAGTATGGCATCTGGTCCCATCACTTCATGGGAAATAGATCGGGAAACAGTGGAAACAGTGTCAGACTTTATTTTTCTGGGCTCCAAAATCACTGCAGATGGTGACTGCAGCCATGAAATTAAAAGACACTTACTCCTTGGAAGGAAAGTTATGACCAACCTAGATAGCATATTCAAAAGCAGAGACATGACTTTACCAACAAAGGTCCGTCTAGTCAAGGCTATGGTTTTTCCTGTGGTCATGTATGGATGTGAGAGTTGGACTGTGAAGAAAGCTGAGCACTGAAGAATTGATGCTTTTGAACTGTGGTGTTGGAGAAGACTCTTGAGAGTCCCTTGGACAGCAAGGAGATCCAACCAGTCCATTCTAAAGGAGATCAGCCTTGGGTGTTCTTTGGAATGAATCATGCTAAAGCTGAAACTCCACTACTTTGGCTAGCTCATGCGAAGAGTTGACTCATTGGAAAAGACTCTGATGCTGAGAGGGATTGGGGGCAGGAGCAGAAGGGGACGACAGAGGATGAGATGGTTGGATGGCACCCTGACTCGATGGAAGTGAGTTTGAGTGAACTCCAGGAGTTGGTGATGGACAGGGAGGCCTGGTGTGCTTCGATACATGGGGTTACAAAGAGTCGGACAAGGCTGAGCCACTGAACTGAACTGAACTGAACTGAACAGCATTACCACATTTCAGCAAACTGAGGACACTGGATACATTGTAATGATATGTTTTAAAAAATACATTAAATGCAACAATGTGCATAAAGTATTGTAGATGTAGTTAAGGAAGTCGGTAGGAAAAGGTGTAACCTCCCTCCCCCTCTCTCTGCCCATCCATCTTCCAGGAAGCCACAGGCTGCTGCTGACCAGACTTGGCACGAGACCTTGAGGCTGCTGCTTTTCCCCCTACATCATAACTGATTTCAAATGGTGCTAGACAAAAACAGACTCTGAACACCAGGAGAAATCGGTCAGCCTGTGTAAGAGATGGGTCTGGTGGTGCTCAGTGGGGTCCACACCTTGATGGTACAGGTGGCAAGTCTGATTTCACCTACTCAGCAACTGCAGCTGAATGTTCCATGGTGCATAGGAGCAGGTGGACAGTGCAGGTGTGGTGAGAGAGTCCTTCCGGTCCATGGCCCTCCCGCTGCCGACTGCGGTCAAGTACCCAACCCAGAGCTGCCCAGTCACACGCTGAAAGGCCCCACCAACAGGTTCCTGCTGGTGGCTGCTGCTACCTGTCCATAGGAAGACTATCACAAACCCTGGCTCTGCTCAAGCCTCTGAGTTTCTACTGAACACAGCCCCATCCCTGCACTGTCCCTCTTTCACAACCCAACATGTTCAAGAATATACTTTTCTTCTCAAATTCTTCTTTTCTTGAACCAGCTCAGGTGGCAGGAGGAGGGGAGCTGGTCCCAGGGCAGCAGCTCCTCTGAAGGTGGCCTTTGGCTGTGCTGCAAGTCTTACTCCTAAAACACTGATTTCAAATGGTGCTAGATACAAAGATGGAAAAATCTAAGCCACCATGTGAAACCAGCTTCCAGAAGAAGAGGATTCTCACTGAAGAAAGGAGGGAGATGCGATCAGAAGACCCAGCCTTTGCCTGAGCAAAAGATGTCTTATTGCAGTAATACTTGTGACAGAACATAACATAAGGGTCCCTTCAAAAGGCACGGAGAAGAGTTACAAAGTGATGCTCAAAGTCAAAGCTGGTAATTTACAATTCACAAGTCATGAATTCTAGGCTAGTTTATTTAGTTCCACAACCAGTCCCTACATAATATATGACAAAATAAAATAGCCAAAGCTGTTATTAAACTGTGTTAATAGTTAAGTTATCATTTCTCTGCTTTGTAAACTATCTCGCAGTATGTAAAGCATTTTCTGATATTATTTCACTTCTTCAGGGAACAAGCAGCCTATTTGCCTGGGAGGATCTAGCCACTACACACAGGCAAGTGTCATCTGAGCCAGGTGTGCAACTCTTCCAAGTGTCCTAGGCAGAAAAAGCACAGGCTCCTCCTCTGTAGCCACAGGTGAGTGTTCAGATCATTCAAATAAGACCCCGATAAGTGCCAATCTTATCTATCTCTAATGTGCCGGAAAAAATGTTAGTGTTCTGTAACTGCATTAAGTAGATGATCCTCCAATACAAGAATGGAGTTTTCTTTTGTCCTGTTTTGGAATTCTGCCTGTAAATAAGATTCCAAACAGTGTTCAAATGAGATTCTCCATTTCCTAATTGTACTGTCCTATGTGGTTGTTTGAAGCTGAGAAAATATGACTGTACTTCCTCTGATACCATAACCAAAAAAAAGAAGAGATGCAAAATTTTTATCAATTATTCAGGACTCTAGATAAAGTCTTATGCTTTTTCTGCCTCCTGGAAATAACATTACATGTTGTTCTAGGGACAAGAAGGAAATAAAATGCGAACACCAAGTTGTGCTCTTCAATTCTCACCACAGTCTGGCGAAGCAGGGATTATTCCTGTTTTTGCAGAAGAAACTGATCCTCACTGTAGTTCAAAAGCTTGCCCACAATCACATGACTAGTGAATTGTGTCGATCCCAGGCCCGACTCCAAAGTCTGTGCTCCTGCCCCCTGCCCACTGCTGCCTGCTTTGTAGTCTGACTATTGTCTAATTCTGTTCTTGAATTTAATTATGAGCAAGATTTAGGGTGGGGGACAGTCCTAGGCAACACTTCTGCAAGGAAGGGGGCTGTTACTGACTGGACAACACGTTAAACTTGGGTGGAAATGGGAGCTTGCCCGGTTCTGCAAGGGACTGGGTTCTTTGATATTTGCTCTGTTCTCCAGCACACTGGGGCCTCCGTGGTCTCCCCTGCAGGGCTGCGGGAGTGAGAAGATTCTGGGGATGAACTGCCCTGCAGCATCTGTGCTGGACGCCCGAGCAATTCTGATATCAGCTCTAGATTCTGCACCCCATGGGAGGAGAAAACACTTCTTTCATCAGGGATGACTTTTATTGGGAGACGCAGTACAGTCTTTCTCAAAGTGTGCTCTCTATGTGCTTGATTCTAAGGTTGTACAGTGTTTTCTCAAAGGGGTCCATTCTGTGGAACAATCAGAAGCATATAGGCCACTCAGTATGTTACACTCCAGGCTGAATCTTAAATACAAAAGGGTTTTGAATTCTACACTTGGTCTTGAATTCTGCTTGTTTCATAAGAAAAGTGAAAGTGAAAGTTGCTCAGTCATGTCCAGCTCTTTGCGACCCCATGGACTGTGCAGTGCATAGAATTCTTCAGGCCAGGATACTAGAGTGGGTAGCCTTTCCCTTCTCCAGGGGATCTTCCCAAACCAGGAATTGAACCTAGGTCTCCTGCATTGTAGGCAGATTCTTTACCAGCTGAGCTACACGGGAAGAAAATCACGTGCAAAACCTCCAGAACTTTTCTGTGAAATTATACAAATAAACACAGATGCCTAGCTCGAATTAGCAGCTTCGAATTAGTGCTTCGAATGAAGCACGAATTGGGAGCACTGTCTTTGGAATGGGAGTTCCAGAACACCAATGCCAACCTCTGATCCAGTCCTAGATATGGAAACCAGACTACTGGCGTCTGTACTTCAAAAAGTAAGCAAGAGGACTTCTGGGTTGAGATAGTAGCTTGAGCATAAAGCATATGACCAAGGAATATAACATGAAGGAGCAGTCTATACCTGTATAATAAACTACAGGAGGGCACCAGGCTCCTGCTGAAGGCAGTGCGTGAAAAACCTAGCAAGATGTTCACTGGATAAAAGGAGCAGCCTGCCAAATAAATGAAAGGAAGAATGCTGGTTAAACCAGGCAAGCATCTTTGAGGTCAGTGGGTACATAGCTGACTAGAGGCCCTGGAACAGGACTTGGGAGGGTAATCTTAAATGTTACAGCGCCTCTGTGGAATATAAGTGTTAAAGCGCACACAGAGTGGGGGCCTTCACAGAGTTCCTGCTGCTAACGTTTCCCTGAGACCGGCAACCATGCTCAGAGCCATTACCTCAACTTAGAAAGAGCAATTAAAGAATGTGTATTAATTTGCAGCTGTTGCAAATCAATTTCAGAGGTAAAACTATATCAAAACTTCCTGCAAAAATTAGTCACGGGTCTTATCTTATTCTATCCAAGTTATTGTACCTGTAATCAGGCGAGTTTAAACTAATATAAATCAATATTAGCCCCTTCTCACTTTTCCTGAGCCTGGGGGGTTGACACATTATCTTATCACCAATCCCTTCCCACCTCCTATTGTGAATAAGCCTTTAGGCTTAGTAGCTCTAAGTTTGTTTGGGGCAAACAAAACATTACCAAACATAAAGGAAGATATTGCGATTGAAAATAAGAGAGACTAATCAAAAAAATCTGACATGGTACTTCTCTACAAATCAATGTACTAAAATACACAAGGGAACAACAAGTCCAAAACAGAATATTAGAAACTGCTCATATTTTTGTAACACAAAATTCATGAAATAATAGGAGCCATTTGCAAGATTTAATGACTTGACATCAAAAATTTTACATATGAATAAAACATGAGGAAGTCTAAAAAGCAACAATAATCAGGAGATTGAATCCAGAAAAAGAAACACCAAAGAGATCATGAGAAAATAAGCTTAAATTCTCCATAATTACCTATGGTGCTGTGCTTAGCTGCTCAGTCATGTCCGAGTCTTTGTGACCCTCTGCACTTGCCAGGCTCCTTGGTTCATGGAATTCTCCAGGGAAGAATACTGGAGTGGGTAGCCTATCCCTTCTCCAAGGAATCTTCCGGATCCAGGAATCAAACTGGGTCTCCTGCCTTGGGGGTGGATTCTTTACCAGCTGAGCCACCAGGGAAGCCCCAATTAACTATGCACTGAATGTATGTGTAACTGTAAATTACACATACATTCAGACACTTGAGCTCACATGTGTGTACACACATTTGGTATGTGAAAATAAAAGAAAGCAGGAAGAGGTGAAGTATGAATTAACAAATAAGTATGATTAATTTCCCAGATCAAGAGGAGAAAGACTCCATTAGTTGACTCATTCAGTTCAGTTGCTCAGTCGTGTCCGACCCTTTGTGACCCCATGAATCACAGCACGCCAGGCCTCCCTGTCCATCACCAACTCCCGGAGTTTACCCAAACCCATGTCCATCGAGTGGATGATGCCATCCAACCATCTCATCCTCTGTCGTCCCCTTCTCCTCCTCCCCCCAATCCCTCCCAACATCAGAGTCTTTTCCAATGAGTCAACTCTTCACATGAGGTGGCCACAGTATTGGAGTTTCAGCTTTAGCATCATTTCTGCCAAAGAAATACCAGGACTTATCTCCTTCAGAATGGACTGGTTGGATCTCCTTGCAGTCCAAGGGACTCTCAAGAGTCTTCTCCAACACCACAGTTCAAAAGCATCAATTCTTCAGCGCTCAGCCTTCTTCACAGTCCAACTCTCACATCCATACATGACCACAGGAAAACCCATGGCCTTGACTAGACGAACCTTTGTTGGCAAAGTAATGTCTCTGCTTTTGAATATGCTATCTAGGTTGACTCATTAAGGCTAACTAAACACATGCCAGTTTAATGACAAATGACCCTGCCCTACATGGAGAAAATTGATAAAATTCATGTACTGGAAAAATACTATAACTATCTGTTGCTGCTGCTGCTAAGTCGCTTCAGTCATGTCTGACTCTGTGGGACCCCATAGATGGCAGCCCAACAGGCTCCCCTGTCCCTGGGATTCTCCAGGCAAGAACACTGAAGTGGGTTGCCATTTCCTTCTCCAATGCATGAAACTGAAAAGTAATAGTGAAGTCGCTCAGTTGTGTCCGACTCCTAGCAACCCCATGGACTGCAGCCTACCAAGCTCTTCCGTCCATGGGACCCTCCAGGCAAGAGTACTAGAGTGGGGTGCCATTGCCTTCTCCACTATAACTATCTAGGGATAAAATAAACAGAAAAAGAGAAAGTACATATAAGTAGCAAATGTGTCTTTCATAACTAAACACCAGAAATTAGTGTTTTGAGAGAAAATGTGGCATAAAATTTCTGTACTCACCCAAGCTATCATGTATCTACAAGGCACAGATAAATAGTCTTACATAAGCAAGAACCCAAAACACACACCAATTATTAATAGATAGTCTTCCCATGAAAAGAAAAACTCTCACACACCCAGGGGGAATTTTAAGGAAGAAATCAATAAAATAGTTATGAGGCACAGACTAGTTAAACAGTGTAACCAAATTTTTTTAAAAATATGGATCTAAAACTAGATTTAATGGTATGACAAATCTTGAAAGAGAACTCATGGGCAATGAAAACACAAATAATAAACTTGATATAAAGTAATAGATTTTGTCAATACAACTAGGAAGTTGAGGATGAAGTAACGGAAAAAAAACTGTACTTAACTTATAATACATATGGAATAAGTAAAATAGGAAAAACCTATTTTGACATTATAAAGAGAAAATGATATTCAACACTAATATAAAATGGAAAAATGCAACTTTAAAAACACAAAGATAATCAAAACAGCAAAACCACTTGGTCCATGTAACAAAAGAGGAATGAGGAAATGAAGAATGGGGACGCTTTCTATATCTCTTGCTGAAAACAGCATCAGCAGACCAAGAGCAAAGTTGGTATTGTACAGTGCTGAGTTCAGTCCTTGGGATTGTTAAATAAATAAAAAGGAAAGAACTCTACAAGCAAGATCAAACACAAAAACATATCAGGTATGAAAGTATACGCAAATGGCTTACATTTCCCTTTTGAAGGACTGTACTTTCTAACTATACTAAATAAAAAACTTCAAACTACATGATATTTGAAGACACATTCCTAAACTAAAATGACATAGGAAAATTCCATTTATAATACTACCAAAAAGAATAACACTGTAGACATATATTTGACCAAGGAAACACAGACATACATTGAAAACTATAAATTGTCATTGAAAGAAATAAAAAAATATGGACATAAATAGAAAAACATCCATATTCAGGGATTGGAAGGCAATATTTTTAAGATGAAAACACTGCCTATATACAATATACAGCCTTGATGTTCTCCTTTCCCAATTTTGAACTAGTCCATTTTCCATGTCTGGTTCTAAGTGTTGCTTCTTGACTTGTATACAGGTTTCTCAGGATACAGGTAAGGAGGTCTGGTAGATTCCCATCTCCTTAAGAATTTTCCACAGTTTGTTGTGATCCAAATAGTCAAAGGCTTTAGCTTAGTCAATGAAACAGAAGTAGATGTTTTTCTGGAATTCCCTTGCTTTTTCTATGATACAGTGGCTGGCAGCAATTTGGTCTCTGGTTCCTCTGCCTTTTCTAAATCCAGCAGCTTGGTTCACGTACTGCTGAAGCCTAGCTTGAAGGATTTTGAGCATTACCTTGCTAACATATGAAATGAATGTAATTATATGGCAGTTTGAACGTTCTTTGGCATTACACTACTTTGATTGAGATGGGAAAGAAAACTGACTTTTTCCATTTTTGTGGCCAGTGCTGAGTTTTCCAAAATTGCTGGCATATAGAGCACAGCACTGTAATAGCATCGTCTTTTTAAGATATGAAAATAGCTCATCTGGAATTTCATCACCTCCACTAGCTTTGTTCATAGTAATGCTTCCTAAGGCCCACTTGACTTCACACTCCAGGATGTCTGGCTCTAGGTGAGTGATCACACCATCATTGTTATCCAAGTCCTTAGGACCTTTTTTGAATAGTTGTGATTTCTTGCCATTTCTTAATCTCTTTTGCCTCTGTTAAGTCCCTGCAGTTTCTGTCCTTTATTGTGCCCATCTTTGCATGAAATGTTTCCTTGGTATCTCCAATTTTCTTGAAGAGATCTCTAGTCTTTCCCATTCAATTGTTTTCCTCTGTTTCTTTGAAATCGTTTACTTAAGAAGGCTTTCTTATCTATCCTTGCTATTCTGGAACTCTGCATTCAGTTGGATATGTCTTTCTTTTTCTCTTTTGCCTTTTGCTTCTCTTCTTTTCTCAGCCATTTGTAAGGCCTACTCAGATGACTACTTTGCCTTCTTGTATTTCTTTTTCTTTGCAATGGTTTTGGTCACTGCCTCCTATACAATGTCATGAACATAGTTCATGTCCATAGTTCTTCAGGCACTCTGTCTATCAGATCTAATCCCTTGAATCTATTTGTCACTTCCACTGTATATTCATAAGGAATTCGATTTAGGTCATACCTGAATGGTCTAGTGGTTTTCCCTTTCTTCAATTTAAGTCTGAATTTGCCAATAAGGAGTTCATGATGTGAGCCACAGTCAGCTCCCAGTCTTGTTTTTGCTGACTGTATAGAGCTTCTCCATCTTTGGCTGCAAAGAATATAATCAATACAATCAAAAAAAACAATCAAAGAATATAATCAGTCAAAGAATATAATCAATTTCGGTATTGACCATCTGGTATGTTCATGTGTAGAGTCGTCTCTTGTGTTGTTGGAAAAGGGTGTTTGCTATGCCCAGTGTGTTTTCTTGACAAAACTCTATTGGCCTTTGTCCTGCTTCATTTTGTATTCCAAGGCCAACTTGCCTGTTACTCCAAGTATCTCTTGACTTCCTACATCTGCATTCCAATCCCCTACAATGAAAAGGACATTTTTTTTTTTTTAAGTGTTAGTTCTAGAAGATCTTGTAGGTCTTCACAGAGCTGTTCAACTTCAGCTTCTTTGGCATCAGTGGTTGGGGCACAGACTTGGATTACTGTGATGTTGAATGGTTTGCCTTGGAAATGGGTCGAGATCATTCTGTCATTTTTGAGACTGCACTCAAGTACTGCATTTCAGACTCTTTTGCTGACTATGAGGGCTATTCCATTTCTTCTAAGGGATTCTTGCTTACATAGTAGATAGAATGGTCATCTAAATTAAATTGCCTCTTCCCATCCATTTTTGTTCACTGTTTCTTAAAATGTCAGTGCTCACTCTTGCCATCTCCTGCTTGACCAAAATAGTTATCAGAGTTAATTGGAGATATTAGTTGGTGTCTAGTAAAAAGGTAAATATTCATAAATTAGTTACATTCTTTATCTGAGTAACTACCAAGTAAATATAGTGGGGAAAAGTACCATTCACAATAGCAACAAGTCATCTAGAAACAAATTAGAACATTTAAACATTTTGGGGGTATACAAAAAATGCTTGAAAAAATAAATAAAGAAAATTTTATTTAAAAGAGGATTTAATATCATGGAGACATTAATTATCTCTGAATTTTTGTTTAAAAGATGATTTAATACTGTGGAGATGTTAATTATCTCTGAATTAGAAGACAAATTTAATGTAATTTCAATCAGAGTTTCAATGGCATTCTTTTTTTAATTTGATGAAATAACTATAAATGTCACGAGACTGATCAACAGAATTTATTGAAGTAGAAAAAGAAGGGTGTTCAGCTCCAGAACAAAATACAAGCGATATTAAAAATTATTAAAAAAAATAATTGATATGATGCAGGGATAAAGACATAGATCCATAAACTAAACACAGAGCCCTTGAAATAGCACACTTTTTGTAAGAATTTGACAGTAATTAACATGGTATTTCAAGACATGGAAAACTGGAATTATTAATAAGGCAACTATCTGAAAATATAAGTTAGATTCCTGCCTCATGTTATTCACCAGAGCAAAGTCCATATGGATTAAATATTAAATGTTAAAAATAAAACCATAACAGAACTACATGAAAATATAGGCAAATATCTTTCTGATATGAGAGGTCTAGAGATGTATCTTAAGGGAAAATTCTACTACAGACAAGATTTTAAAAAATGGATACAAAATAAAACTTTGTACATAGAAAAATAAGGTAATAGACAAATGGGAAAATTAGAAACATCCAAGTATAAAAATTTAACAAATTAAAAACAAATAATTTATAAAAGGAAAGTTGAAGCAGTAAAAAAAATATGGAAAAGGTTTAGCTTCACTTGTAACATGAGAAATAATGCACTTTAGAAATGGAATACCTTAATTGCTAAGAGACTGGGAAACTGAAAAAACCTAGTAATAAAGGCTCAGAAAAAGAGGCACTGCTTTGACTTGCCAGTAATTGTGGTCAAAACTTTGTGGAGGGTAGTTTGGAAATAGGTACCTAAAATCTTAAAACAAGGCATAGCCTTTCACTCAAATCTATAACTCTTCTCTCTTCAGTTCAGTTCAGTCACTCAGTCGTATCCAACTCTTTGTGACCCCATGAACCGCAGCACTCCAGGCTTCCCTGTCCATCACCAACTCCTGGAGCTTGCTCAAACTCATGTCCATTGAGTCAGTGAAGCCATCCAACCTTCTCTCTTAGGTAACCCTTAAGATCTGAATCCTCAAGCTTTCTTTGAAGTCAGTAAAGTTTCCACCTCATTTCTATTTCTACAAGAGTCTGTATTGTTGTGCTTATTCTAACGATCAAAATTAAAAAGTAGTTCATTTCCAAGAATAGGTAATTAGATAGCTAGATGATGGACCATCCAAGTAATAACAGTAAACAACCACTACAGATGATGCTGTGGAGTACTATGTAACTATGAGGAAAAATTTCACAATATAGCTGATAAAGATAAAGAAGGTTATAAGACGGTATAACGTATGAGTTCAAACATTTTGGCTTAAATGATAACTATATATAAAGATTTAAACAAACTATAATAATACTCATCATTTTTAGGAAAGGAATTGCATTTATTTAGAAAATACTCAAAGCAAAAGAGGAAACTCAATGTGAGGGCACTGTGAAAGATACGTATGAGATATTTATTATTCTAGAGAAGGAGTCTTAGGAAAAGAGAAGCCAAAAAGATGGATAGAGGTGCTGTTCAAGTGAATATCCTCCAAATTCCAATAAACATAATAAAGTCATAAAATAATTGAATTTGAGTCACTTTTTTACAAAAGCCTACAGAAGCTTTGGCTTAGCCAGCAGATATGGACACAGAGGTAAAGAAACGGATAAAACACGAGAAAGTAACCCCTAAGGTATCTGAGAACTCGCATTTGGGGGATGGGTGGTAAGGGCAGGTGGGAGTCTTTACAGATGTGGTATTGCTGCTTGTGTCCGATTTAACCAGTTCTTGCTGTAAAGGTAGCTGAGTCCAGTTGATATCTGGGTTAACATGTATTTCCAGATAAAGAAGCTAGAACAAGTCACAACAAAATGTTAACTATAATGAGTGGTAGAATTATGGATGGTGGTTTATTTGATCTTTGGGTTATTCATGACTTCCAAAATGTCTACAATGAATATACATCAACTTTTATAATCCAATAAAGTTTTAAGTTTCCTTAAAAAAAAAAAAAGTCCTGCTACGGAATCATATCTGGGAACTCTCTTCAATAATTTTCAACTCCTTTAATGTCTTTGTCAATTTCTTCTACTACAAAATGTTCCAAGATGCATGAACAAAAGGAAAAGATAAAAATGACTCCATCCTAGCCCTCGATTCTCGAATCTTCCTTAAAGGGCTCTCCAAAGCTTCAGTATGATTCTCTAGTGTGTGACGTGTGCAGGTAAAGGAGTCTCATTTCTTAGTGCTCAGTTCCTGCCTTACTCAGCTTACTGTGACTCATACTGAGTGGAATTTGGTCTCCTCCCTTATGCTTCCCCTATCAGAAGAGCTGCTGTCCTCCAGGGAAAAATAACAGAATGCTGAAGAGCACAGGTATTTCAAAAGAGGACAGTATATAGGCTTCATTGGAACAGAAAAGGGGCTTCCCTGATAGCTCTGTTGGTAAAGAATCCACCTGCAATGCAGGAGACCCCAGTTTGATTCCTGGGTCAGGAAGATCCACTGGAGAAGGGATAGGCTACCCACTCCAGTATTCTTGGGCTTCCCTGGTGGCTCAGCTGGTAAAGAATCTGCCTGCAATATGGGAGACCTGGGTTCGATCCCTGGGTTGGGAAGATCCCCTGGAGAAGGGAAAGGCTACCCACTCCAGTATTCTGGTCTGGAGAATTTTGTGGACTGTATAGCCCATGGGGTCGCAAAGAGTTGGACATGACTGAGAACAGAAATAATATAAGAGATGGATCAAGCATTCAAAGTTAGACAGATAATCATCCTGAAAGAAATAGGGATGATATTAGCAACTTGAAACAAGAATAAGAAGAGGCTGAGAGAACCAAGCAGAAATAGCTGGCTTAAAAAATGCAAAAGTTGAAATTAAAAAAAAAAAAAAAAGAAATCACATCAGATGGATGAAATAATAGAATGGATACAATTGAATGAATTAGATTTCTAGACTGAAGAAGTCTCCCAGAACAAAGGAGAAAAAGACAAAGGAAAAAATATATAAATGAAAAACTAAAAGATAAGGAGAATAGATATAGGGGTACTCACATATGAATAATAGGAATCTTCAGTTCAGTTGCTTAGTCGTGTCCAACTCTTTGAGACCCCGTGGACAGCAGCACGCCAGGCCTCCCTGTCCATCACCAACTCCCAGAGCTTACTCAAACTCATGTCCATCAAGTCAGTGATGCCATCCAGCCATCTCATCCTCTGTCGTCCCCTTCTCCTCCAGCCTTCACTCTTTCAGCATCAGAGTCTCTGCCAATGAGTCAGTTCTTCACATCAGGTGGCCAAAGGATTGGAGTTTCAGCTTCAGCATCAGTCCTTCCAATGCATATTCAGGACTGACTTTGGGATTGACTGGTTGGATCTCTTTGCAGTCCAAGGGACTCTCAAGAGTCTTCTCCAGCACCATAGAAATAAGAAATGAAAAGGAGGAAGTATTGAAGAAATAATGGACAAAAATAGTTCTCTTTTAGAATTAAAAAGCAAAAAGAAAGCCCCTAGATGGAAAGGTTTCTTGGAGTGTTAAAAATGAGAGGCCCAGAAAAACTCCCTTGTTGGGCTTCCCAGGTGGCTCAGTAGTAAGGAACCTGCCTGTAATGCAAGGCATGTGGGTTTAACCCCTGGGTTGGGAAGGTTGCCTGGAGGAGGGCATGGCAACCCACTCCAGTATTCTTACCTGGGAAATCCCATGGACAGAGTGAGTAGCCTGGCGAGCCACAGCCATGGGGTCCTAAAGAGTCGGACATGACTTAGCGAGTAAACAACAGAAACGACAAAAGGAATCTCATGACTCTTCTTGAACAACAGTTTAGATTCACAGCTACCCAGATTTCTAATACTCAAGGGGGCTATGTGGGCTCCAATAAAAGTATTTCACAGAGATGGGAAATCAGGTCGGGAAAAATTACCATATAATCACCGCTATAGTATATTAGTGTTTTACAATACATTACAGTCATACAGAGGCTGGGACTTGCTTCATATTTTTATTTCAAAGCTCTAGCTTAGTCACAATGAGAACATTAAGAGCAACCTTTATTACATCAAAATTCTGAGGACACCCAGGACCCTGTGCTCCTAAGGCAAGGTTTAAATGTATGACAGGAGGCCAGCAGAGGGAAACACAGAGGAGCGCAAGGATTATTCTTCATTACTCAAGTGGTTCTCAAAATAACTATTTGCAGAAATTCTGAAGATTAAATAGTTGCTGCTGCTGCTGCTGCTGCTGCTGCTAAGTCGCGTCAGTCGTGTCCGACTCTGCGACCCCATAGACAGCAGCCCGCCAGGCTCCTCTGTCCCTGGGATTCTCCAGGCAAAAATACTGGAATGGGTTGCCATTTCCTTCTCCAATGCATGAAAATGAAATTGAAAGTGAAGTCGCTCAGTCGTGTCCAACTCTTAGCGACTCCATGGACTGTAGCCTACCAGGCTCCTCCATCCGTGGGGTTTTCCAGGCAAGAGTACTAGAGTAGGGTGCCATGCTGGCACGCTTAAAAGATTACAAGATAGCCAATAAAAAAGAAGTTAACACTAAGCAAAATTCAATCACTACCTAAATACAAAATTGACTCACTCTGTCTACAAAAATATTCCCTGTCACGGCTACACTCACATGGCTCCCGTCATCTTTATATGTCACTGTTCCAGGAAGTACTGGTATATCGGTTAAGATTAGAAAAGCTGTAAAAGACCCTGGCGGGGGAGGGGGGGGAGCCATAAAAGATAGGGGGGAAAAGCTGTAAAAGACAAGGGGAAAAAGATACCAGGTTACTTCTCTCTCTGGTTAAGAACCATCGACAGCCCAGGGCTCATATGGTGGCTCTAAGAGCCCGAGAAACCTGGGACCTTCCATGACAGCATCCATCTCAACTCACGGTCCAAACACACTTCAGCAAAGAGGAAGACTGGAGGGAGGGAGCACTGATCCCTCTAAAGACACTTTCAAAACACCCCACTTGCATCTCTCTAGATGGAACACAGTCACATGGCAATAAGGAAAGCTAAGAAATGAAGCCTTTAGGAAGGTGGCCAAGGATCCAGTGAAAAGTACAGGGTCCTGTTACTAATGAAGAAGAGGAAAGTGAATACAAGAGATTTCAGCAGTCTCTGCAACAAATGGGGACTACCCTGACCCTGTGTCTTGGATAATCAAGAGGCAGAGTTCTCAGCGGTTCCCGTAACTACCTCACAGTTATATAACTTTGCACTGTGCCCCTTACCTTGTACTTAATCGGCTTTAGCTCCGTTGTACATTGGAACACATGAAGAGCTTGGCCGAGTATCTTTCCTGACATTTCTCATGGTACTGAGAGACTATCAAAATGATGAAAAATGAAATAATGAAATGTTCCAAATTTGGGGCCTGCTCTAAATGATTTTATGGCACCTTTGCCTTTTATATTGGGCTTTCCGTGATGGCTCAGTGGGTAAAGAGTCTGCCAGCCATACAGGTGACACAGGAAATTCAGCTTTAATCCCTGGTCAGGAAAATCCCCTGGAGGAGAAAATGGCAACCCACTTCAGTATTCTTGCCTGGAAAATCTCATGGACAGAGGAGCCTGGCAGGCTACAGTCCACATGGGGTTGCAAAGAGTCAGGATGGTTATTTCCTCTGAGTCTTACTCAGTCTTCAGGGCAAAGGCATCATTCTTTCCTTAAATCAACAAATATTTTTTGAGCACCCCAAGCTTAACCATCTTTAGGCTAGGTATCAGAGAGTGCACACATTTCAATTAGCCATCTTCCCTGTTATCAAGGAGTTTATAATTCCCCAGATAGAAATACACACAAATAACTTTCTGAAGTTCCCTAAGGACAAGTAAAAAAAAGTCTCAAGATGAATCAGGAAACTACTGCATTAAGTTGTGCAGAGACCAGAGTGAAGATGAATTAAAGAGATAAGAATTTAAGCTTGTCCTTAGAAATAAAGGACATATTGCAGGTGGAGATGGGCTTTCTTCTTCTTTGTGGTCTGCCATGCATAATTAGTCATTTGTAACATCCTCCTGCTATTATTTTCTCATGGTGATTTAAGTGGGAAATATGTGTAGAGTGTGATCATTTCTCATTCTTAGCTTCTGGGTATTGACTCACAGGTTCCCCTTCTGCTGCTTGTCTCATCTCAGGCAGTGAGGTCAGCTGGGATAAGAAGGCACCTATTTGTGAGTCAGTAAGTTTTCCCATAACTCCCTCCACGTGATCTTGATTTGTTTCCAGGGTTAGAAAGAAAAATTCTAATTCTTCTTCCACAGAGTAATCTCTCAGATATTTGAAAATTGCTGTAATGTACTGCATGGCCCTTCTAGTTTTGTTTGTTTGTTTGTTTGTTTTTTTAAGGAGGAAATGTATTAGAAACTGTGGGTTTAAAAAGGAAAAATTGCTCTGCTCTGATAGTAATCCTTTCCAGTATAAATATCATTCTCCTTAGTGACGAAATTAAAAGATATTAGAGAAAATTAATTGTTTGTGTAATTTCTTAAAATAGCAATACAAGCCCAGGAATTATACTACTCACTTCCTCATTATTCTTCTCCAAACAATGAAATAATTTCCGCAAGCCTCTGGTCATTCTTCATTTTTCATCTTCCTTCACATTTTTATTTGGGCTTATAAGGGGTCATTCTCTTGGCTGCATTTGTGGTTGACCAGTAGACAGTCCCTCTCGAGCTTTTATTGAAGTATATTAATTTATGATATTACTGGTTTCAGGTGTACAACACAGCAATTATATTGTACGCAGTATTTTTATAATTTATGAATTATATACACTATGAAATAAAGAACATGTCTAGTTACCATGTCACCATACAGATTCATTACAACATTATTGACTATGTTCTGTATGTTGTACATTGTATCACCACGACCCATTTATAAGTGAAAGTGCATACCTCCTAGTCCCCTTCACCTATTTTGCCCATCTCCTCCACTCCCTTTCCTCTGGCAACCCTGAGTTTTTCTCTGTATCTCTGAGTCTGTTTCTGTTTTGTTGTTTTTTTTTTGGTTCACTTGTTTTGTTTTTTAGATTCCACACATACATGAAATCAGAGTCTGTCTTTCTGTAATCTTTCACTTTGCATAGGTCCATCCATGTTGTCACAAACAGCAATATTTCATTTTTTATGGCTGAGTAATATTCCATTGCTTACCTATACCAATTCCATTCATCTGTTGATGGACACGTGGGCTTCCCTGATAGTGAGGCTGGTAAAGATGTTGCTTGGTTCAACTGGGTCAGGAGGATTCACTGGAGAACGGATAGGCTACCCACTCTGGTATTCTTGGGATTCCCGTGTGGTTCATCTGGTAAAGAATCTACCTGCGATGCGGGAGACCTGGGTTTGATTCCTGGGTTGGGAAGATCCCCAGGAGAAGGGAAAGGCTACCCACTCCAGTAATCTAGACTGGAGAATTCCATGGACTATATAGTCCATGGGGTCACGAAGAGTGGGACACGACTGAGTGACTTTCACTTTCTTTCTTTCACCAGGTTGCTTAAAGACTAGATCAAATAATGCTTCAATGAACACAAGGTGCATATATCTTTTCTAGCATTCTTACCTTTTCTAGTAAATACCCAAAAGTGGAATTGCTGGATCATATGGTAGTTCTATTTTTAATTTTCTGAGGAGCACCCCTACTGTTTTCCATGGTAGCTACACCAATTTATAATCCTGTTAACGGTGAATGAGGTATCTTTCTTCTTCACATCCTCACCAATCACACGTTTTTGTCTTTTTGATAATGGCCGTTCTGAAACATATAAAGTGATATCTCATAGTGGTTTTGATTTGCACTTCCGTGATGGTTAGTGATATGGGCCATTTTTCATGCTGGCCGTCTGTTTATCTTCTTTGGAAGAATGCTCAGTTTCTCTGCCCATGCTTTAATCGCATTTTTATTTTGTTCTTGGATATTAAGTTGTATTCCTTCTTTATATAATCTGGATATTAAGCCCTTATTGAATATACACGATTTACAACTTAGCAACTGAACAACAACAAACATTTAACTGAGTCAATGTTGATTATATACATTTATGGAACCATGCTATGCTAAGTCACTTCAGTCGTGTCCGACTCTGTGTGACCCCATAGACGGCAGCCCACCAAGCTCCCCCGTCCCTGGGATTCTCCAGGCAAGAGTACTGGAGTGGGGTGCCATTGCCTTCTCCATTATGGAAACATACATGTAACCAATTATGCCAATATTTTAAATGTATTATGAGAGAACAGTTTTCATTATAATTTTATTACCCCTGATTCTGTGATTATAATTTCTCTTGGCTTCTCTTTTATTATATTTTCTTTTCTCTGTTTTCTTCATGAGTAGTATCAAAGGCAGTATATACGTCCTGCTGTTCCTTCAGTAATCAATCACAAAAACAGTCCAGCAGTAAGAAAATAATAATGACAGAGATTATCTACTGAAAATCACAAATCTGTAAACCATAATAGATATATTTACACAGAATAATTATGTACAGAAATTAGTCACACACAAAATTTCAATGATGTTAACAACATGTCTGAATACTATCAAATATTAGAAGAACCATACTTTAATTATTTAGGCAGTCATTTGATTGATTTTGTTATTTTAATTCATAGTAAAATCATTCATAATTTAAAAAAAATTAATTCTAGAATTTGGAGACAATAAAAGCATCAGTGGTTGCCAATGCTTGGGTCGGAGGAGGGGCTAACAGGCAGAGCACTGAGAAATTTCAGGGAGATACAAATGCCCTGTAAGGCACGGTAATGACGGATGCATGTCACGTGTCTGTCGAAACTGAGAACCTCTGCAAACCAACAGTGAACCTTGATGTAAACTGTAACTTTTGGTGGTTCTGATGCGTCAGTGTAGGCTCATCAATTACAACAAATGTAACTCTGGTAAGGGGTGCTGATAACGAGACTGTGCTTTTATTGGGGTTGTGGGTATACGAGAAATCTCTGAACATTCCCTTCAATTTTGTCCTGAACCTAAAAGGCTATAAAACGGTTAACTTAAAAAAAAGTCAAACTAAGCTATTGCTTTCTACTCTCTCTCTTATGCCTGGTATGTCTTCTTTTGTGGTTTGATGACTGTCTTTTATGGTATGCTTAAATTTCCTCTCTCTTTATCTTTTGTGTATTTACTATGGGTGTTTATTTTTTGGATATCTGATGCTTATGTACAGCAACTTACACATAACAGTCTAAGTTGATAACAACTTAAGTTGGATTCCACTGTAAAAATCAGCATTTTTACTCTATCATGTCACATTTATGTTTTTAATATTGCATATTGCATCTGTTTATTCCCAGTATCCTTTAAGTCATTGTTGTAATCATAGCTGCTTTTACTAATTTTGTCTCTTAAAATTCATACAAGATTTATAAGTGATTAACTCACAGCCTTTACTATACATTTACCTTTCCAGCGAGATGTATCCCTTCACATATGTTCTTTTTACTAATTAGCTCCCTTTCTTTCAGCATAAAGAAGTCCCTTTAACATTTCTTATAAAGCTGATCAAGTGGCTTTTGCTTGCCTGGGAAACTCTTTATCTCTTTTTCATTTCTGAGTGATAACATTGCTGGGTAGAGAGTAGTCTTGGTTGGGAGTTTTTTCCTTTATCACTTTGAATCACTTTATATTGTGCTGTTCCTTTCTGGTCTGCAAAATTTCTGCTGAAAAGCCAGCTTTAGTTTTATGGGGTTCTCTTGTATGTAACGAGGTGTTTTACACCTCTGGACACTATAATATTTTCTTATCTGTAACTTTTGACATTTTAATATGATGTGTATTGGTGTGGGTGTCTTTGGGTTCCCCTTATTTGGAACTCTCCCAGCACCATAGAACTGGATGTTGGTTTCCTTCCGCGGGGTAAGGAAGCTTTCAGTCATTATTTTTCAAATAAGATTTCTCCCCTTTTCTATTTTTCTTCTCCTCCTGGGATCCCTATGATATGAATGTTAGTCTTCTTGATGTGGTCTATGGGTTCCTTAGGTATACTCACTTTTTAATTTTTTTTTCTTTTTGTTGCTCTGCTTGGGTGAGTTCCACTGCCCAGTCTTCCAACACACTGATTCTTTGTCTCCTTCATCTGGTCTGCTGTTGAGTCCCTCTATTGTATTTTTCAGATCAGTTATTTTGTATTCTTTAGCTCTGTGACTTCTATCTTATTTACTTTCTTCTCTTTTCCAAACCTTTGTTGACATTCTCACTACATTCATCCATTCTTCTCCCCAGTTTGGTGAGCATCTTTATGACCATTACTTTGAATTCTTTATCATGTAAATAACTCACCTCAATTTCATTATTTCCTGAGGTTTTATTTTGTTCATTCATTTGAAGATATTCCTTTGTTTCTTCATTTTGTTTGGCTCTCTGTGTTGGTTATTTATAGTAGATGAAATAAACACTTTTCTCAATATTGAAGGAATACTTTCATGAAGGAAATAAACCTTGTTCAACTCTGCCTCAGCTCCCTCATTTTCTCTCAAACCTCTCTCCTTGTCCAAGCTTCCTATTATATTCTTAATGCCTCCTGGTATTTAAGGCTGTGCCTGGACATGCCAGTGACCTAAAGGGAAGGATCTCCTCCCTTTCAACTATTTCATCCTCATCCCCACACCTTGCTCATCAACTGGAGGGTCAAATTCCCAAGTCTAACTGTTGACTTGTTTCACCCAGGTAATTTAAGATCATATGCTCGTATTAGTCATCCACAAACATAAACACGATTCGATAACCGTTTCATAAAAGCACTTCTTTAGAAATCATTATCTTATAATCTTATTGATCAATCTTAGATCACATACCATTTCTTCGTGTATTCCATCTCTTAAGACCTGCCTGCTGTTTTTTTCAGGTTCTATAAACATGTAACATCCATGGAGGAGCATTCTCTCTCTGACAAATGGCAACCAGGAGTGTGGCTGGGGAAAAGATCATAGTCCTCTTTGATCTTAAAGGTCAGAGAGCAAACCTCCCAAACGTGTAAACATCTCATAATGAAACCTATTATGTGTAATTCATGAAAATTTCAAAACATTTTAAAACGTTTATTTTTGGCTTGTTTCACTTTTTGGGATAACAAGCAATTCAGAATTAGACCTATTAAATTTTGTTTATGAAAATTTCAAAATGTTAAAAAAATATTTTTGGTTTGATTCACTTCTTGGGATAACAAAATGTCGTTTATTTTCATCTTACAAATAATGCATGACTTAAAGTAGAGAAGGACATTCTAAGCCTAAATAGTCAGAATGCAGAAGTTTCTTCTCTGCCTAGAAGGAGTTTCTGTTCTAGTGGAGGAAGACACTAGAAACAAGACACTTAATTAATGAATTATATTACAGGGGATGCTTGTGTGTGCACGCTGAGTTTCTCAGTCATGTCTGACTCTTTGTGAACCCATGAACTCTAGCCTGCCAGGCTCCTCTGTCCATGGGATTATTCTGGCAAGAATACTGGAGAGGGTTGCCATTTCCTTCTCCAGGGGATCTTCCCAACCCAGGGATTGAACCTGGGTCTCTTGTGGCTCCTGCATTGGCAGGTGGATTCTTTACCACTGAGCCACCTGGAACACCCATATCACAGGGGATAAATGCTATGAATAAACGAGCAGAGGAGGAGACGTCAGGAACACGGGTGTGGGCGACATGCAATCTTTAACACAATGGTTAGAGTAGACCTCATTGAGATCTTTCTGGGTGTGTGTGTGTGTATTTATTTTTTCTCATTTTAATTTCTTAGTAAAACATCTAATTGCTTATGTTTTTGTTTTTAAGGAGATACTTTTTCATGCCCTGTTTAGAGAGGATGCTAGGAATGAAGCAGCCAGACAGCGATGTTAGCAGGGGAAATACCAGCTACAAACACTGGGCAGTGAGCTCAGTTGTGTTTAGTATCCAGAGGAAAGCAGCGTGGTGATCAGTTAGCAATGCCTTCTAGGGGTTTTGTGCCCTGAGAGTGAAGGGTTCTGATGGATGAAACTGCCACTCCTGACCCTCAGGAAATGCTGCCCCAACTTGCTGCCATGTTAAACGGTACACCTCCAACTTGTCCTAAACTCACCCCAGGTTTCACTGTTTTACTCTACTAACAGTGAGCTGAGTGAGCAAACTTTGTTTTAGATACATCACATTATTGAGGATTTCACATGCCTCCTCAATCCTCAGCTTTCCCAGATTTGGGATGTCTACTTACCCTGTGTATTTCCCACCCTCTGCTTTGGGTTTTTCCACACTCATCAAATCCTCTGTCATCTTTTTGGTCACCACCAAACTCCTTACCCCGAGCCCTACCACTCAGGACAATGGTGAAAAAAAATACTGTTATCAGCATATTTGATATTTTACTCTGTATTTACTACAATACATCAATAATTTGTGACGAGTGTTAAACAAGATAAGTCATGCACTGATTACTGAGAAATAATGTTAGACTGCTCTGCAGAGCCTGTTAATCTCTGCCTCTGTTTCCGCCTTGAATCCACTCTCATTTCTATACAAAACACTATCTTGTCCACAGTCAGATAAAGCCATAGGTCTTCTTTAGTATTATGTGTAGAATTCAAAACTATTAAGGCCGCTCTTTGGAAAGGCTTTCTGCATTGCCCTATATTCACATTCAGTTCCACTGTTCAGTTGTGTCTGACTCTTTGCGACCCCATGGACTGCAGCACCCCAGGCTTCCCTGTCCATCACCAACTCCTGGAGCTTGCTCAAACTCATGTCCATCGAGTTGGTGATGCCATCCAACCATCTCATCCTCTGTTGTCCCCTTCTCCTCCCGCCTTCAATCTTTCCCAGAATCAGTGAGTCAGTTCTTCGCATCAGGTGGCCAAAGTATTGGAGCTTCAGCTTCAGCATCAGTCCTTCCAATGAACACCCAGGACTGATCTCCTTTAGGATGGACTGGTTGGATCTCCTTGCAGTCCAAGGGACTCTCAAGAGTCTTCTCCAACACCACAGTTCAAAAGCATCAATTCTTCAGTGCTCAGCTTTCTTTATAGTCCAACTCTCATATCCATACATAACTACTGGAAAAAAAAAATTCGCATTAGCCACCATCAACCATCTGCTTAGCCATTCTTTGAACACATACTCACTACAGTTGTATATTCTCACACCCTGCGTACCTCCCAGCACCCAAGACCACTTTCGTGCCATTACTCACCTAAGCACTTAGTCACTGCTCCTTGGAAGCCCACACCCCATGGCTGTCCAGCCTTCTGTGCTCCCTCACGCCTAATCTCAAGTTGACCTTCCTTATCCTGTGGAAACTTTGCTCCCAACTCACAGTCTCCGCTTCCATCTCAAGTGATGCCATCATCTAACCTCCACAGGAGGGAGAGAGTAACTGAGGAGTGAGGACGTATCTGGAAGTGGTGGGGTGAGGGAACTTCTTGTGCTTCTATTCTTAAATCTCTAACACCAACCCAGACTTGAAGTCGAAAGGTACTGGTATTGCATGATTCATCATTTCACTTATGTAAAATGAAGTGCTTATTAAACGGCCCACAAAGAGGCAGAGGAGTATAGGTAAGACGCTGGGCTTTGCAATCACTAAGACCCGTGTTCACGCCCACTGACTAGCTATGAGACCATCCAGATACTTATCCTACCTGAATTCTAATTTCCTTGCTTATAAAATATGGAAAATTGAAGTTTCTACTTCATTTAACGCAGGATCTCAGATGGATGTTAGAAAAAATTACTGACATTTAAGAGTGCGATTAAATACAATACTTCTATTTGCTGTCAGTTCTCGTATACCTTCAGGACAACTACTGCTGCTCTCCTAACTGTGGGTATTAACTGTACAGAAAACAGAACTTGTATCTTCACTACAGGGGAAGAAGGAAGCCTTGTAAGATTGCAGTGTAACAACATCCACATTGTGAAGCCTACATGTCACAATGTTGCGGTGAATACTATTTAGTAATCACATTACTGTGGTAATAGTGAAATGTGTTGTTTTAAGGCATGGGCCCTGGTCTAATAGGCAATTTAGATTCTTCTAACACAGTGGATTGCTGTTCTTTAGTACTAAGTCATGTCTGACTGTTTCAAGACCCCGTGGACTCTAGCCCACCAGGCTCCGCTGTCCATACGATTTCGAAAGCAAGAGTACCAGAGTGGGTTGCCATTTCCTTCTCTAGGGGATCTTCCCGACCCAGGGATCCAGCCCATGTCTCCTGCATTGGCATGTGGATCCTTACCACTGAGCCAGCAGGGAAGCCCAGACACAGTGGATATGGTTTTATTATTATTTCCTAATAAGTATTTAGCCTTGAAAGCTGGGATTTAGTCATGTTTTTCCTTTTAGAGACTGCAAGTATTTCAAAAACTCAAGGCAAATTATGCTCTAAATTTAAAAATGAAAGCTACTATCTAATTTCTTTTAAGTTGTTAGTTCACTCAGTCGCATCTGACTCTCTGTGACCCCATGGACTGTAGCCTACAGTCTGAAGCTCCTCTGTCCGTGGGATTCTCCAGGCAAGAACACTGGAGTAGCATGCCATTTCCTTCTTTAAGAATTTATTTTAAGGAATTATAAGAAACATATAATTGAGAAACTTTTCTTATTTTTTTATCCATCGCCAATCAGCAATAACAGATGAAAAATCTAAAAAAGTGATTATCCAATTACATTTCAAAGAAAGCAGTAGTGTTCATCCTCAAACTCTGCAAATCAAGAAAATATCAAGTACCTAATACACACACTGAACTAAAATGTTTTTCAACAATTCAAATGTTGGAAATGGAAACAGGATTTGAATATGATACGTCATTAGTTGGACAACTGGTAACAAAGTGTTGCTGTTGTTTTCTTGGACTCTTGTTTTTTCCAGTGATTAGGGGTGATAACTCTGTCAGGGCTGTGCACAGGCACTGTGCTTTTGTTTTTCTTTTTTTTTGCAAAACATTCCTATACTTTGCATTTATGCTATAAACTTGGAGAAATAGTAAGCTTTTCTTTCTCGTGTCTAATCTAAGCATTGACTCCTTGGGTGAGTTCCCAAGCCCTCCAACTCCCTTAAACATGCAGGACCTCTTAAGGGTCCTGTGGAGACTCTGGCCTTACCTCCTCCCCTGCTCTGACGTCCACTGAATTCTTGGCCTCTCCTGGCCTCCGGTGACTGCTTTCTCCTTTCTGTCCTCCCCCTCTTGGGCTTGTACCAGACCTTATCCATCATCCCACCTATTGAAAGTAGCCATACCAGAAGCTGTTGTAATAAACATGCTCCTGTTTGCTTAGGGTTTGGAATGGAAAGGGAAATCAGGCTACAACCAAAAGTGGCACATGCCTGAGACTGAATAGCAGAAATCACTGAACTAAACATCACTGTTTGCAAATATCTATCCTGAAACACAGGCACATACATTCATTACTCAACGTCTATGGCTCGTTCACATCACAACAGCAGACCTGAGTGCATGCCACAGAGACTGCATGACACACAAAGCCAAATATTGACTTATGGCCCATAAAAGGACAAGTTTGTCAACCCTTGAACTATATCATATCAGCCTATCAAGATTTTTCTCAAGGCTGGTCCTCCTTTAAGCTGTGGCTTTACACCCTTTTCTCAAGAAGGTCTTTCTCCCAACAGACACTCATCCCCTCAAATCTTTTCTGTAATCACAGGGTATCTCATTTCAATTCTTGGTTTTCTTGTAAATGCAAAACTTCAGTTGCCTTTATTATACAGAGTAATTCACCAGGTCCTGCCTTACTCCAGCTATGGCCAGGAGTCTTAAAATTTCCTATCCATAAGATCCTTAGGGCATTTTCAGAAACCATACCAAAAGCACTAGAAAGGGATTAGGCCATTGCTGTAGAAGCAGAAACAAAATCATCACGTTTTAAAGTAAATTTCCTTTCTTTATGACCTACCCTTTTCCCCTATCAGTGTGCATTAATCCAAATCTGGATTTTATATCTACATACATGTCTGAAGTTATAAATTTAACAGAGAACAACAGAAGGGGCCACAGGAAAAGATAAGGAAGTGGGAGAGACATTTTACAGTTAAGTTACATGCAATTCAAATTTTTCTAAACAATAATGTACAGGATGAGGTCAATTTCCTCCTAAATAGAAATGAATTTGGAAAGACCTATGTAACAGCTACTTCTGCTTCATCAGCTATGCTAAAGCCTTTGGATGTGTGGATCACAACAAACTGTGGAAAATTCTTCAAGAGATGGGAATAGCAGATCACCTTACCTGCCTCCTGAGAAACCTATATGCAGGTCAAGAAGCAATAGTTAGAACTGGACATTGAACAACAGACTGGTTCCAAATTGGGAAAGGAGAATGTCAAGGCTGTATATTGGCACCCTGCTTATTTAACTTATATGCAGAGTATATCATGTGAAATGACGGGCTGAAGCACAAGCTGGAATCAAGACTGCCAGGAGAAATATCAATAACCTCAGATACACAGGTGACACCACCCTTATGGCAAAAAGCAAAGAGGAACTAAAGAGCCTCTTGATGAAAATGAAAGAGGAGAGTGACAAAGTTGGCTTAAAACTCAACATTCAGAAAATGAAAATCATGGCATCTGGTTCCATCACTTCATGGCAAATAGATGAGGAAACAATGGAAACAGTAACAGACTTTATTTTCTTGGGCTCCAAATCCACTGCAGATGGTGACTGCAGCCATGATGGTAAAAGACACTTGCTCCTTGGAAGAAAAGCTATGACCAACTTGGACAGCATATTAAAAAGCAGAGACATTACTTTGCCACCTAAGGTCCATCTAGTCAAAGCTATGGTTTTTCCAGTGGTCATGTATGGATGTGAGAGTTGGACCATAAAGAAAGCAGAGAACCAAAGAACTGATGCTTTTGAACTGTGGTATTGGAGAAGACTCTTGAACTGCAAGGAGATCAAACCAGTCAATCCTAAAGGACATCAACCCTGAATATTCATTGGAAATACTGATGCTGAAGCTTTGGCCACCTGAGGCAAAAAGCCGACTCACTAGAAAAGACCGATGGTGGGAAAGATTGAAGGCAGGAGGAGAAGGGGACAACAGAGGATGAGATGGTTGGATGGCATCACTGACTTAATGGACATGAGTTTGATCAAGCAATGAGAGATGTTGATAGACAGGGAACCCTTGCGTGCTACAATCCATGGGGTTACAAAGAGTCGGACACAACTGAGTGACTGAACATGTTTACTTTCTGGTTGCTAGTCAGTTTGTTTCTGTTAAGCAGCTTGTTTTTCATGACTGTTAATGGAAAAAATGAAATATGCCTTGTTTTTTAAAAATTCTGAATTGGTAATTTATTTTTTGAAGCTTTAACAATGCTTTTCTAAGGGTGTTTGCATATGTCCTGGGAGTGCTTGACTGCTATACAAATAGGATATAGAAATAATGCAATAAACATGGCAAGGTTTCCTGGGAGAATATTTTTTCTAATGTTATTTCAGTAGTTTAAATGCAAAACAGCATTATTTCTATATTAAAACAAATATATAATAAGGGAACAGAAGACAAATAAGCCAGGATATTCTAAGATGAATAAGAGAGAGAATACTGTACTTCAAGAGATGCTTTAAGGCCTCTAAGTCTCAGGGGTGATGCATTCCTCTCTTTGCTATTGGGATCAGTTCAGTTCAGTCACTCAATCATGGTCTGGTGGTCTGGTATTCCCATCTCTTTCAGAATTTTCCACAGTCTGCTGTGATCCACACAGTCAAAGGCTTTGGCATAGTCAATAAAGCAGAAGTAGATGTTTTTCTGGAATTCTCTTGCTTTTTCAATGACCCAACAGATGTTTGCAATTTGATCTCTGGTTCCTCCGCCTTTTCTAAATCCAGCTTGAATATCTGTTAGTTCACGGTTCACATACAGTTGAAGCCTGGCTTGGAGAATTTTGAGCATTACTTTGCTAGCATGTGAGATGAGTGCAATTGCGCGGTAGTTTGAACATTCTTTGGTATTGCCTTTCTTTGGGATTGGAATGAAAACTGACCTTTTCCAGTCCTGTGGCCACTGCTGAGTTTTCCAAATTTTCTGCCATATTGAGTGCAGCACTTTCACAGCATCATCCTTTAGGATTTGTAATAGTTCAACTGGAATTCCATCACCTCCACTAGCTTTGTTCGTAGTGATGCTTCCTAAGGCCCAGTTGACTTCTCATTCCAGGAAGTCTGGCTCTAGGTGAGTGATCACACCATCGTGATTATCTGGGTCATGAAGATCTTTTTTGTATAGTTCTTCTGTGTATTCTCACCACCTCTTCTTAATATCTTCTGCTTCTGTTAGGTCCATACCATTTCTGTCCTTTATCGAGCCCATCTTTGCATGAAATGTTCCCTTGGTATCTCTAATTTTCTTGAAGAGATCTCTAGTCTTTCCCATTCTGTTGTTTTCCTCTATTTCTTTGCATTGATCATTGAGGAAGGCTTTCTTATCTCTCCTTGCTATTCTTTGGAACTCTGCTTTCAGATGGGTATATCTTTCCTTTTCTCCTTTGCCTTTCACTTCTCCTCTTTTCTCAGCTATGTGTAAGGCCTCCTCAGACAGCCATTTTGCCTTTTTGCATTTCTTTTCCATGGGGATGGTCTTGATCCCTACCTCCTGTTCGATGTCATGAACCTCCATCCATAGTTCTTCAGGCACTCTTGTCTATCAGATCTGATACCTTGAATCTATTTTTCACTTCCACTGTATAATCGTAAGCAATTTCATTTAGGTCATACCTGAATGGTCTAGTGGTTTTCCCTACTTTCTTCAATATAAGTCTGAATTTTACAATGAGGAGTTCATGATCTGAGCCACAGTCAGTTCCTGGTCTTGTTTTTGCTGACTGTATAGAGTTTCTCCATCTTTAGCTGCAAAGAATATAATCAATCTGATTTCAGTATTGACCATCTGGTGATGTTCATGTGTAGAGTCTTCTCTTGTGTTGCTGGAAGAGGGTGTTTGCCATGACCAGAGCATTCTCTTGACAAAACTGTATTAGCTTTTGCCCTGATTCATTTTGTACTCCAAGACCAAACTTGCCTGTTATTCCAGGTATCTCTTGACTTCCTACTTTTGCATTCCAGTCTCCTATAATGAAAAATGACATCTTTTTGGGGTGTTAGTTCTAGAAGGTCCTGTATGTCTCCACAGACTTCATTGAAGTCTTCAACTTCAGCTTCTTCAGCATTAGTGGTTGGGACATAAACTTGGATTACTGTGATATTGAATGGTTTGCCTTGGAAAGAAATAGAGATCATTCTGTCATTTTTGAGATTGCACCCAACTACTGCATTTCAGACTCTTGTTGACTATGAGGGCTACTCCATTTCTTCTAAGGGATTCTTGATATTGGGATTCTTGATATTGGGATGCTAGGATGGAAAAGTTGTGCAAAACTGTTCCATAGGCAGCCATGTTGTCACCAAATATAAACAGAGCAGACCCAGAAGCAATATTGTCTTTCCAAGAGTTCAATGAAAAAATATTTCATAAGCGATCTGAAAACATCACTGGATTTGGTCTTATTCCTGCCAGGTTGCCTGTTTAAAACACATTTCACCTTTCTTCTATCTAAATTGCATAACCAGCTCAGAATTTACTTACCCTCCCAAATAAATCCAGCGCAAACTGATATCATTCTTTGGAACTCAACGCACTCACTTTCTATACCATTTTAAAATAACTTATTTTCTTTAAAAGTAATATGCACTCATTATCAAAAGCACAGAAATATGAAGAAAAATATGAAGAAATATGAAGAAAAATACAAAAAATATGAAGAATATTAAAATTGCCTGTAAGAGCTTCTACCCAGTAATTAGTATTTTTAAGCTTCTTTTTTATTTTACATTTGCAAGGTTATAACTTGAGATTGTATTGACTGTATATTTTTTAACCAAATGTAAAACATTCCCCTATCATTTCCCCTAACATTTATCTAAACACATCTCATAGATTTTGATATTTCATGTCTTTTTTCCTAGTAATGGTATTACATTCATTTGCTTGCTCATGATTCATTCTTTACTCAGTAGTTAACTAGAATGTACCAAACTTTGTGCTTATGTATTTCCTTTCCCATACTAAATTAACTTATGAGTAAGGATCACTTTTTTAATTGTCCCCACATTTCTGAGTATAGACTTAATCAAACAAGAAGTATATGGTAAGTATTTGAAAATGAACTTACCAAAATTTTACTTATCCTCAAAATTTTGAAAACATTCTTTTATACCAAGGTGCATCTCAAATTGTGCGTGTTGACTACTTTTAATAAAAAGTTTCTCAAAATGTTTTCTTTTAAGCTTGCAGTCTTGGTCACAGTCTTCCAAAGGAGCAAGGTCAACTATTTGTGGTAACACATTGTAGACACAAAGTCAGAGTCTGTGCCAAGCTTAACACCTGTGCACTCAGGGCAGGCAGAGGGGCAGAGATGGCAATGCATTGAAGAAGCAGACTCCAAATACACAGCTGTGTTTTGAAGGCCATGAGAATATCCAGTGATGATGCAGGTAACGCATGATGCTGGAAAGCCTTATGAAGTAGAAGTAGAACAATGATGAGCAATCAGTAGTAACTGGGGTGTCAGATCAACTGACAGGCCTCATCATGGGTGTCTGTTGGTGGACAGTGTTCCTGGTCTTACAAAACCAGAGCCAGGCATCAGCACGGCCAAGAGAACATTCTGATATCTCGGACTATACAATAACTTCTTTCAGTCCTGACTGTGAGCGGGAAAAGAGGACATGCTCTCGGAAGCTGACCCTCCTGCAAACTACCAGTTCCTGTTCATTTCCTCTAACAAAACCATCATTCAGAGAAAGAAACAAGAAAATATATTCTGTGTTAATAGGGACCTGTATGTGTTCTAGAATGAGGCTCTTTTTAGTTACTCAACTTGGAGGTCACTTTGTTTTGACAAAAGAACCAAGAGGAAAGGTCAAGTTACTCTTTACTCTCACTTATCTCCTCAGTATTATGCAATACTTTCTCGTTCCCAACATAGCAACCATAGAAGGCAATAAACACTTCCTTTGAACTTGTTATTTATGTTGCTTGCATCATGATTATCAGCATATAAATTCTGGGGTAGGCCAGTTACCGACCATGCTGTCATCTAAATAAAGGGACGTGGGATTTCAGTGTCCTTCTTTGACAAAGCACTATAAAGTTGAGAACATCTCGAAATAAAACACTGACAAGGAGCCGGTTATTCTCAACAGAATAAGATCTGAGATTCCTAAAACCTTAGAAGTGACCACACAGAGATACAAACACAGGAACCTGAGGATGCGGAAGCTCTCCCAGCACGTCCTGAAGCTCCCTCCTCTCGTTTGGTCTCCGGTCACTCCTCCCCTCTCTTCTCTTGTGTTGAAAGCACACATTATCTAGTCAGGGGAAACTACGCTCTGGATGTATAAGCAGTCTCAATTAGTTAAAGAAAGGAGCTGTCACTGAGGATTTCTGTTTACACGTTTGTCCTTTTTCTTTCTTATATTTAAATGTTTATAATATGGAATGGGCTCATGGAAGAGAATTTGGAAAACACAGGAGGAAGATATGAAAATCTGATTAGTTACCTAAATACATTACCTAGTGATAACCACTGTTAATATTTTAATTCATTTTCTGCTAATTTTTCTTCAGATATATTTCTTTATAAACACAGGTATCCTTCTTTTTAAATACCTTCTTTTTCTTTTATAGAGGAGAACCCAATCCATACAGATAGATTGGAGTAAGGTTTATGCTATGCCAGTTTTCACTTTCTCTAGGAAAAAATTAATTTCTGTTTAGTAAAAAGGCATTAAATGATTACAGAGAGTGGGTGAAGGGAAATATCTGTAAGAAAATGAGGAAATTAATATTTCCTAAACTCTAGCTCAAAAGTACTTTGTATTATGTTCTATATAAAAAACACTAATATTTAAATAAAAGAATAATTTTATCATAAAATTAGCTAGCTTACTTTTAAAGGATTCAGAATAAACTAAATTAACTAAGAAAGCATGACTTTTAAGAATTTATCAAATTAATAAACATGTATTGATACTTTCTAAATAAGTGGCCCTGGAGTCTTTTTTTTTTTTTTTTTGTAATCCAAATTGTTTTTATTATTTTTTTAATATAGATTTATTTATTTTAATTGGAGGCTAATTACTTTACAATATTGTATTGGTTTTGCCATACATCACCATGAATCCACCACGGGTGTACATGTGTTCCCCATCCTGAACCCTCCTCCCACCTCCCTCCCCGTACTATCCCTCTGGGTCATCCCAGTGCACCAGCCCCAAGCACCCTGTATCTCACATCAAACCTGGACTGGCGATTCGTTTCATATATGGTATTATACATGTTTCAATGCCATTCTGCCAAATCATCCCCCCCACCCCCTCCCACAGAGTCCAAAAGACTGTTCTATGCATCTGTGTCTCTTTTGCTGTCTCACATACAGGGTTATCATTACCATCTTTCTAAATTCCATATATATGCATTAGAATACTGTATTGGTGTTTTTCTTTCTGGCTTACTTCACTCTGTATAATAGGCTCCAGTTTCATCCACCTCTAAGAACTGATTCAAATGTATTCTTTTTAATGGCTGAGTAATACTCCATTGTGTATATGTACCACAGCTTTCTTATCCATTCATCTGCTGATGGACATCTAGGTTGCTTCCATATCCTGGCTATTATAAACAGTGCTGTGATGAACACTGGGGTACACGTGTCTCTTTCAGTTCTGGTTTCCTTGGTGTGTGTGCCCAGCAGTGGGATTGCTGGGTCATAAGGCAGTTCTATTTCTATGGTCCACATTTTTCTAGATCTAAAATTTATATGGAATGATATTGTGAGACTTGCTAATGACCTCTAGAAAATGTCAGTATATTTCTGAATATTTAACAATAGATCCATGTATGACTACTGCTAACTTCTGTGTAATTCTGGACTTTAACAGTTACTTTTAGAATATACTTCTGCCATATTTACCTTGATAAATATAAAGAATGAACTGGACACCAACTTGAATTTCAATTTGAAATTATGCAACATAGGAAAAAAACTAGCATAAGCAAAGTCAACTGACAAACCGTGACCAAAAAATTGAAATTATATTACAGATAAAGGATAACTGGCTTCTCTAAAGAATTAACTATTCAAAGACCAACCCTTTCCCAACCTCCTAAAGAATGGGTAAATGACATGCAAGCAGGTAACTCAAAAAAGAAAGGCAAGTAGCCCATAAATATAGGAAAAGATGCTCAAACATTCTACTTAGTTGAAATTTAGTAATCTCTGTTTATTCTTGGGTTTCTGAAGCAGTAACATTTAAAGGACCTAGAAATTAAATGCACAGAAATACAACTTCCTTAGAATGAAAATTCTCTATCACAAGAAAAAAATGTTCTGTTTCCCACCCCCCAAAATGGAGTAGGTTGGTGAGCAATTAGATAAACAAATATCTGATACCTGAGACTTTGTAACTGCAGGAATCTGTGTGATTTTTTTCTATTACATCAGCTATCTCTGGGAAATACTGTATATATAAAAGATGTCTAAAATATTATATAGCCTAACTTGCATTATTGAGCAAGTCTTTTCAACCCTGGCCTTACATTTTTCATCTGAAAAGCATGGTCTGGAATAACTGGTCTTGAAAGCTATTCCTAATGTTAGCATTCTAATTTTGTTTTATTTTGCTTGACTTTTTGTACAGTTAAGTGTGAGTTGTAAGTTAGTTTAAGTCTATGATGTCTAAATGTACTATCTCCACTATTATAATGAGAAAGGAATAAAAGATTTTATCTTTGCAAACCTACTTGTGGAATATGGTTTGTAATGTTTACAGTGTGAAGCTTCTGAAAGCCAAGAGGAAACAAAGTGAGTGCATGGTCCTTCTGAGAAATGCCCTCCTCTCTGTGCCTGGCGGGGTTCCGGATCCCTGTGTCTGGTGTGGCTCCACAGTAAAGCTCTTGAGGTCACAGACAAGTAAGGTTAACTGACTGGCAGGTGCCTACCAGGTGCAAGCAGAGATGGCAGAGCTCCCAGGACCAACATCAGAAAAGGTGGTTTAATTATTATCTCCTAATGCACTCAGTATGCCAGCAAATTTGGAAAACTCAGCAGTGGCCACAGGACTGGAAAAGGTCAGTTTTCATTCCAATCCCAAAGAAAGGCAATGCCAAAGAATGCTCAAACTACTGCACAATTGCACTCATCTCATACGCTAGCAAAGTAATGCTCAAAATTCTCCAAGCCAGGCTTCAGCAATATGTGAACCGTGAACTTCTGATGTTCAAGCTGGTTTTAGAAAAGGCAGAGGAACCAGAGATCAAATTGCCAACATCTGTGGATCATGGAAAAAGCAAGAGAGTTCCAGAAAACACCTATTTCTGCTTTATTGACTATGCCAAAGACTTTGACTGTGTGGATCACAATAAACTCTGGAAAATTCTGAAAGAGATGCGCATACCAGACCACCTGACTTGCCTCTTGAGAAACCTATATGCAGGTCAGGAAGCAACAGTTAGAACTGGACATGGAACAACAGACTGGTTCCAAATAGGAAAAGGAGTATGTCAAGGCTGTATATTGGCACCCTGCTTATTTAACTTATATGCAGAGTACATCATGAGAAACGCTGGGCTGGAAGAAGCACAAGCTGGAATCAAGATTGCTGGGAGAAATATCAATAACCTCAGATATGCAGATGACACCACCCTTATGGCAGAAGGTGAAGAGGAACTAAAACGCTTCTTGATGAAAGTGAAAGAGGAGAGTGAAAAAGTTGGCTTAAAGCGCAACATTCAGAAAACTAAGATCATGGCATCTGGTCCCATCACTTCATGGGAAATAGATGGGGAAAAAATGGAAACAGTGACGGACTTTATTTTGGGGGGCTCCATTTTCACTGCAGATGGTGACTGCAGCCATGAAATTAAAAGATGCTTGCTCCTTGAAAGTAAACTTATGACAAACTTAGACAGCCTATTAAATAGAAGAGATATCACTTTGCTAACAGAGGTCCATATAGTCAAAGCTATGGTTTTTCCTGCAGTCACGTACAGATGTGAGAGTTGGACCGTAAAGAAGGCTGAACACCAAAGAATCAATGCTTTTGAACTGTGGTGCTGGAGAAGACTCTTCAGAGCCCCTTGGACATCAAGGAGATCAAAGCAGTCAGTCCTAAAGAAAATCAACCCTGACTAGTTATTGAAAGGAGTGATGCTGAAGCTGAAGCTCCAATACTTTGGCCACCTGATGGGACGAGCCAACTCACTGGAAAGATTGAAGGCAAAACGAGAATAGTGCATCAGAGGATGAGCTGGTTAGACAGTATCACTCACTCTGCCAACTACAAATCGGCACTTGCCAAGAGCATTTGTCAGCGACTGAACAACAAGGGCATTTTCCATCCACCTCTGCAGAGACTGAACCCTCTGTTGCTGCAGCTGCAGACCTTCAACTCTCCCTGAGGGGAATTCAGGGTGGAGAGTGAGGCACCCTGTGCTCTAGGAAACTGGGGGAACATTTCTTCTGGTAGCTAGATATTTTCAGGAACTGATTTCATGATCCCAATCCTTGCATTTCTTCATGGCTAGAAAATCACTAAATCCCTTCATGGTGACATCAGCTCCTCGTGACTAGCAGAAAACCTTTTGTAAAGTAAGAGTTCCATTTCATTGAACTCCCCCTTCACCAAAATCATACACTGACCTTCTCCCACTGCCTCTTTGGAGCAGTCTCTCAGAGCTAGCTGAGGTACTGTCTCCCAGGCTGAAGTTTTCATTTTGCCCCAAATAAAATTTAACTCAGCTCTCCTGTTATGTATCTTTTTAGTCGATGGACATGAATCTGAGCCAACTCTGGCAGATAGTGAAGGACAGGGGAGCCTGGCATGCTGCAGTCCATGGGTTTGCAAAGAGAAGAGGATAGGACTTAGTGACTGACCACCACCAACAACAACAACAAAAAGAGGGGAAAGCCTCTTCCGAGATCATTTACAGGCCCCTTCATACTGCTACCCCACCTCTGAAAAACAAAACGTAAATAAACCAATTTAGGAGGAAAAGGTAACACTGTTTTATGTACTGACATCCCCAGACACCTCCCTCCATGTTACCGCCATTCCTAAAGCTTACAGGAGAGCTACTACAGAGCTCAAAATCTGGTCTACAAACTATCATACTCTCCATTCTTTCCTCATTTTCTTGCTGGCAGTTTGACAAAGTCTTTGGGGAATTTGGAGGAACCACTAGTGTTTAAGCCCCTACTTCACTCAAAGCCTGACTCTGAAGTTCTATGCCTCTCAGAACCTTAGGAAGTTCACAGTCAATACTCTCCCTTTGAACTCTCACTAAAATGATCTCTTCAAGGCTAAGTGTTAAACAGTGGATCCACTTCAGAGGTCAGCTCACCATTCCTGATTCAGGAAAGTTTCCTGTGTAGACACTCCTTTCATTCCTTTCAGAGACAAATCCAGCTTTGCTCCCGTCCGGGAGTCAGCAGTGAGGAGCTCCACATGTGGCAAAGGTCATGAGGAAGGAGGCTCGGCATACGCAAAGGTGGGATCGAGCCTCAGGAGTCCCCCTGGAAATTCTCGAGTATCTACCCCCAAAACCAGAGTCTGCCTACTTTCTGCTTTGTGCTCTCACCTACACCTCTGACTTTACGGGGGGCTGTCCCCCACTACCTCTCTCTGAAAAAAAGAGTTAACTTATAGCTCCAGTTAATAAAGTTCCTGGGTGTGATAGTGTTTCAACCTACAAACTCCTTTGGAAGTCCTGTAGCCTGCCTGAATAGGTTTTTCTGGCCACATGTGATTGCTCAGAGCCTCCCAACTGTGAGAGGCATGAGATGTTCTAAACTGTCTATATACAGATTCCTTTGAGCAGTTAAAAGATTGATTAGAAATTGTATTGGTGAAGGGTTTTTCACTTGTTGGGCCAATGTTTGCTGCTAAGTCTCCGTATCCCTTACCTGCTGTGTCCCTGGCAGTGTATTGATTAATATGATTGGTGTAAGTAGTAGCTTTAATGTTTGTAACCTTGGACCCTTGAGTTAATTCTTTTTCTTGTTATAGCCTACCACACCTTTGCCCTATAGGAATGCAACTTTAATGCTTTTGGAGGGTGGCACCTGACTAATCATCTTTAGAGAAAAATAAGTTTTCTGAAGGAAGGGTCTTAAAATGTTAACAGGCCTCCGGGCCAGAAGATGACGCAAATCACTTAAACTTTTGCATATGATAAGTTTGTAGGAAGAAAGACTGGCTTACTGCATGACTCTACCCCTTACCCCATTATCCTCTATGCATAATATGCCGTCTCCCCTTCGAAACTCCTGACTCCACTGGGGCTGGACCCCGGCAGCTCCAAGTACCTAACATTATTAAAATTAAAATTTCTCAGAATTTTTCCAGCATTTGGTAAATCCTCACTAGGGGAGAAGCAGCAGTAATATGTTAAAAGCACTTGACAGCAACATCCATTTATTTCATTCAGTATGTAATGCATCTTTGTTAAGCACTTAGTATCGGTCTAGAACTGCCTCAACACTGGAAATACAGCAAGAAAACAATCTCTGCCCCATGGCGCTTGTTCAGAAAAATAGGGAACAAGGCTCAAAAACCTTTCAAATGTAGCATCCCTTGAGTCAAATCAAAATAAGTTAAGAAGTCTATGTAAAACTCTTCATTTATATTAAGAATGACTTGATGAACCCCAGAAATATCACTAACCGAAACAAAATTCCAGCAAAGCCCAATTCTTGGATCTAATATAGCACTTGTAACTAGGAAACCAAACAGTAGTCATATTTTTCTCCTTTTAAATTTTCTCATGAGAAAAGAACTTACTTCTAAGACTAGAAATAGATTGGAAGTGTTTTTCAATTTTATTCAGCTATAACTGACATATAACATTATATACTGATAGCTGCAAAGAACAATGAATAGATCTGTTTTCTTAAGTGCCAACACTGAGCCACAAAACATTTCTGTTGTATCACTGTTTTACAACTATAAGAAATGACAAAAACGACAATTCCCCTTCATTGAGTTTCCTATTCCCTGTCTCCTTAATTATACCTCCTTTAATTGTCATCATGGAGTGTCTGAATTTTATAACCCAGGATGCTAAGGTGTTCATTTTATACATCACCTTCACAATTAGTATCTTGTAGGTTCTGCCAAGAATCCAAACATGTGTTGATCCGGGAGGAAGCAGAAATTCCAAAGTTTGCTGAGCCCAGAAAATCTTTAATACAAACTGTTTAAAATATATACAAAGTTCTATAATTACAGAAGATACATTTGAGGTTTACATGAAGAGCTTTCTTTCCTTACCATTCTCTCATACATTAACCTTATGTCATACAGGTTCTATTTCCACCATCCTGTGAACAAAAGAGTAGTTGATATACAGGTTGGATTTTAAAAAAATATTTTTTTTTTACCTGATTCCAAATGTAATAAAGGGTCAATGCAGAAAACTAAAAAACACACAAAAATGAAATATACATAAGCCTATCAACTGTTAATTTTGATTTATTTTCAAGTAACCTCTTTTTAAAAGTGTGTCAATATACTATTTTAATAAAAGGAATGCCAAAAAGCACACACTGATTTAGAGTTTTCTTTTTCAACTTCTGAATATGTCATAGTTTCTCACTTTTTGTACACTTCTTGCTGTACAAAATACCATTTCAAAAAGATACCTATCAAAAAATCTTCTGCCAAATATTTAAGAGTTTATATTTTCTCCAAAATTATACATCTTTGTTTACAACTCTGATGATTTCCTTGGGGTAAATATCAATAACCTCAGATATGCAGATGACATTACCCTTATGGCAGAAGGTGAAGAGGAACTAAAACGCTTCTTGATGAAAGTGAAAGAGGAGAGTGGAAAAAGTTGGCTTAAAGCTCAACATTCAGAAAACGAAGATCATGGCATCTGGTCCCATCACTTAATGGGAAATAGATGGGGAAACAGTGGAAACAGTGTCAGACTTTATTTTTTGGGGCTCCAAAATCACTGCAGATGGTGATTGCAGCCATGAAATTAAAAGACGCTTACTCCTTGGAAGGAAAGTTATGACCAACCTAGATAGCATATTCAAAAGCAGAGACATTACTTTGCCAACAAAGGTCCATCTAGTCAAGGCTATGGTTTTTCCAGTGGTCATGTATGGATGTGAGAGTTGGACTGTGAAGAAGGCTGAGCGCTGAAGAATTGATGCTTTTGAACTGTGGTGTTGGAGAAGACTCTTGCGAGTCCCTTGGACAGCAAGGAGATCCAACCAGTCCATCCTAAAGGAGATCAGCCCTGGGTGTTCTTTGGAAGGAATGATGCTAAAGCTGAAACTCCAATACTTTGGCTACCTCATGAGAAGAGTTGACTCATTGGAAAAGACTCTGATGCTGGGAGGGATTGGGGGCAGGAGGAAAAGGGGACGACAGAGGATGAGATGGCTGGATGGCATCACTGACTCGATAGACGTGAGTTTGAGTGAACTCTGGGAGTTGGTAATGGACAGGGAGGCCTGTCGTGCTGCGATTCATGAGGTCGCAAGGAGTCGGACACGACTGAGCGACTGAACTGAACTGAAACTCTAAATGGACCTAGTGGTTTCAAAGTCATGTCCATTTAAACTTTTAAACCAAGCAAAAGTGATGTTAAAAACTAAAAGTTTGAGGGTACTGGTTCCCCCGGCCCGCAATGTTTACACATTGGTTGACATTTTTATTCTTTACCAACTATTACCAAGAAAATGTCAACTCCTTTGTTTGCTGTTTAATAACGGTCACATTACTTTTCTTTCCCATTGCTAGTCATACAGGTTTACTCACAACTCTACAAATAAATTTTACTCATTCTTCATTTTCCAGCATTGAGAGATTGGTTCATCAGAAAAGTTGTCACTCACTAATTCCTACCCATTCCAACTCTAATGACATTCATTGCTTCCAGAAATATGGCGCTTAAGGCACCCTTTATCCTTGGTTTTTTCATGCATGTGTATTTCATCTTCAATAAAACATTTAGTTAATTCAAAGGCAAGGCCATAGAGTTGGGGCCTCATATGCTAACGGCCTGGTGTTATTTAATAATTTACCTTCCCAGGGTCCTCTCCTGGGAATTACAGGGGAGACTAATCAACTTTTGGCAAGCTGCAGTCCATGGGGTAGCAAAGGATTGGACATGACTGAGCAACTGAACTGAACTGACTTTAGCAGTTGGGAGAGCAATGGCCAAACCTTTTGTGATTTTGATATCTATCAGGCCAGGAGAAACTTTCAGTAGCAGACGTTCAGCCATGGAAATCTCAATTATTGTCCCAAATTATGACTGATGTCAACTAAAAAAAGATGTACAACTTAAGAGTCGTGAGTTAAGTTTTATTTGGGGCAACATGAGGACTGCAGCCTGGAAGGCAGCACCTCAGCTCTGAGAGACTACTCCAAAGCAGCAGTGGGGGAAAGTCAATATATAAAGTTTTGGTGAAGGGGGAGCTCAATGCCATGAAGCAGTTATTTTACAAAAGTTATTTGTTAGTCATGAGGATCTGATGTCACCATGAAGGGATTCAGTGTTTCTCTAGCCACGAGGAGATGCAAGGATTGAGATGATAAAACCTGTTCCTAAAAACATCCAACTACCCAAAGACCTGTCCCACCAGATTCCCTGGAGAACAGAGAGCCTCACTCCACCCTGAACTCCCTCAGGGGTTGCTGAAGGTCAACAGTTTTAGGAGCATGGGGTTCAATCTCCCTAGAGGCAGGTGGCAAATGCCTTTGCTGTTCAGTAGTCAGCAGGGCTCTTGGTAAGTGCCAACTTATAGTTGACACTGACACATGCCAAAGTCTGAGCAAGGGCAGAGGTGTCCTGACACTCTGGATCCCAGGGTCAAACTGGAGTCTTGAGGGGGTGTCTGCTCCCCTTGCCCGAGCTCTAGGGTTCTATTTTTAGGTCTCTGTCCTTTATTCTTTAATCCAGCCTTCCGGAAAACGGACACCGATGACATCGCTACCGCGAGTTTCCGGTCCACCCTTCCTGCACAGGGCGTTAACAGTCCCTTTTAACAAAGCTCGGCCCGGGGGAACCAGCTATTTCCCGCAAGCCGCAGCGGCTTCCGGGTAGGTCCGCAAGAGGGCGGAGCTAGAGGCAGTCAAGGGGCGGAGCTAGAGGCTGTCAGGGTCCCCGGACGCGCGGCCCTCCCCGCTCATGGGCGAGGCCTGAAAGCTTGTGGGAGGGGGCCGCCTGCCCATCGGCCCCGCCCCTTCTCCCGAGTCACTTCCGTCCTGGGTGCGCCACGGGGCTCTGGGTGCGCCACGGGGCTCTGGGTGCGCCGCGGGGTCAGGCTGCCCGCGCCGCCGGTGCGTTCGGGTCTTGTATCGCGAGGAGCTGGACTCAGTAAGGTCTCTGCGGAGCAGTCTTGGGTGTCCCGCTGGTCTCCCCGAAAATGAGGGAGTCTTGCGCCCCGCGGAAGGCGCCGCTCCGCCGCCCCGAAAGACTGGCTTCTTCTGGGCGCTTCGCCTGGGTGCTTCTGCTGGCGCCGCTGCTCCTGCTGCCCACGTCCTCCGGTAGTGTGTGCGCCCTGGCCGGGGAGGGGGACTGGAGCGGGCCCGGGGAGCGTGGGGGCCGGCCGACTGGGAGCTGCTGGGAGCCTTGGTGGCTCGGGCCGCAGGTGCGGGGCCGGGTCCCCCGCGATCGTCAGGGGTTGGGGTGGAAGGTGTACCCAGGGGTGGGTGGGGTGGGCACCACGGAGACGGCTTTCCTTGGTGGTGTGGCTGGCGGGTTTACCTGGGGCCGGGTTGCCCCGCGCCCCCCCCTCCACCCCACCCCCACTCCGCGAAGCTTCCAGAGTGGTTCTGGGACTGATCCAGTCGGTAAGGCGAGAGCAGACCTGCAGGGTGGTGACGGTGTCCGGGGTTGTTGCTAGGCTGCTGCTGTGTCTGCTGGGAGAGTTGGCCCTGTGTTTTTTTTCCGGGGCGGGGTGATGCCTGGTGTCCCGCGGAGCTTGTCTAGGATTAGGGGAGTCCGGGCCAGGTGTGCCCAGGTATGTGCTTTGAGGAAGTGGCCAGTCCACCTGGGCCAAATGCGGAACAGGAAAGCTTCCTGCCTTTAAAGTGGGGGCCTGCGGAGCCCATGCGGTGCCCGTTGTCTATGCTGAGAGCAGGCCCTGGCTAGGGTTAGAAGGTTTGCAAGGGGAAAAGGCGCTTTTTGTAATTTAGGTTAACAGGCAACTTGGTACCCAGTTAATATAGGTAGCAAGGAAAGAGAGCTTTTCATGCATGAGGGAGCTAAGAGAATGATCAGTAGCTCCAGATGGTACAGGCAGGTTAACTCTTAATTACTGAGGGACAGAGAATGAGGCTGAATTTACCTAGAAGGAGGCTGGCTATTTGCTTGAACCTGGTAGATGTTTTGTTTGTTGTTTGTTTGTTTTATTAAGGTCTAGAAATGAGGAGAATGTGAGATAAAATGGATAGGTATAGATGTTAAAGCCTCAGTTTTGAGGACGCAAAGGAAGGTTAAAAATAGGTTGTGTAGACAGAAAAGGGAGTCTTCCGGTTTCACAGAAGTTCTAGTTTTGGTTAGAGACGGTGATTATCCAAAGGTACCACCTGGGCAGGGATGTGGGCCTATGCTTGACTCAGAGACTTATTTTTATAACTTTGGCAAGCAAGTAGGGAGTGTTTACACAACTTTTGTAAGTGTACGGAGGTGTGCAGTTCTCTTGACCCATAGTAGAGACTATTTCACCTTTCTGAAACTCATCTGGAAAACTGGAGAATTTTCTGAATGCAGCCTATCGAATTATATAATGACACCTGTTAAAGTATAGCATTGTGTGTGCGTACTCAGTGTTTTCCAGCTCTTTTGCGACCCCATGGACTATAACTCATCAGGCAAAGCATAGCACTGCAGCCCGGTAATGTTTACATTGTAAATTCTCTAGGAAAAATTGAGTCAAGATACGATTTTTTGATGCTGGCAGTGTTTGAAAATCCTTATAGGAAAAAGAATTCAGTATTCTGAGAAAGAGAGGAAATTTGATTATAAAACAAATACGATATTGGACTCAGTCATTACAGTGTATGAAGCTTATAATCCACTGATTTCCGAAGCAAACGTTCTAAACTGCGTATTGTTGAAAGCATATTTTTCATGATGCATGTTATTGGGAAGAGATACTTGAAGTTAGTTGAATGGTTTAAAAAAACCAATTGACATTTGTTTTTCCATACACTGTATTTGAGAGTCATATCAGAAATTCTCCCTTCTTTTTATGCTTTCAAGATAGTTACTGAGATTGAATGCATAAAGCAAAGAACACATATATAATTTAATCATATGCATGGTCACTTGAGTTCTTTCTTGGTGCTTCCAGGATATTCTTGAATGATGATGTGTGTTTTTCTCTAAAATGGAATTATATAACATTTCTAGCCCATATTCTTTTCTGTTATAAAAAATAGAATCTGTGCCTCAGAGTATTCAGTAAATTTAATATTAATACCTGTGACTTTTTGATTTTGGTTTGTTATGGGCAGTTAATTGAGGAGAATTCATGTATCATGATTAGCAAAGTAGAAATGTTGAAAACATTTGATAAATGTTGAAACAATTAACTTGACATGATGTAAGACATGTTATAAGTGAAATGTTGGACGAGTATTAAGAGAGAAGTTTAGAATTTAGAATATGATGGAAAAGAATTTAGAGGGAAAGGGAATATAGAGGGAAAGGGAATATAGAATATGAGGGAAAGAACGGTGATATTTCACTTGTTTGGAATTCTCTCAATCTGAAGTAAGACCTAGATCCAGGGAGTAAGTAAGTAAATGTTCCTCAGGGATCAAAACAGGTCTGTCTCTTGTTTTCCTTGTAAGCGAGGCCTCTGCTTTCCTTTAGCCCTTTAGGACTTGATGTGTCTCCATCACATTATTTTATATAATTTTTCTAACAGATCTGTTAGGTTGTCAAGTGCCCAGGTACTTAAAAGGAAGAGGACTTGCTGAAATAGAAATGACATTATTCTAGGGAGAAAAAATTTTCCCCCAACATTCCCCACAAAAACCCCAGAAATAAAAAACTCTAAAAGTGTATCAGGAGAGTAGCTTTACATCAGGATATATTGGATAAACAACCCAGCTACCTTAGGGAGCTTCTGAAGGATTGATCTGTGAAGGAAAATGAAATTATATTTAATATCCAGGAGAGCACGTTTTTTTTCATGTAATGCTATCCAAATATTATATTTTGATATTTATAGTGTCTCTATATATCACTTAAAAAATGTTCAGTTCACTAATAGAAAACAAATGAAGTATTTTGAAATACTTTGGTCGCTATTTATTTTGATTTATTAATCCCTCAATGCGTATTTTGTATTCACCTCTTACCACAGCATATCTTGAGTTACAACTGAGTATACAGTTTAGTAGAAAAAGAAGGCATCTGATTCCTGGCCTCTGGGCCCATGTCTTCTGAGAGAAAACAGCCTGATATGTTTATGTTTCAAACTCTGGAAGAATAATCTGAGCATAGTGCTATAGGAGACTTCTTAGAAGAGAGGTGAGTTTTGAGATGATGAATTTAGAAAGAAGTGGGGAAGGATACGGACCTATAAACATATTTACATTTCAGAACCAGGCACATTGATGCTGTCTTTTCCATTTACTGCTGAATTAAAATTCATCTTATTCTCCAACAGGCCAGAAGCTCATAGGTTGTTATTTAAAGTAGGCAAGGCACATACAAAATCTTGCTAAGAACTTTTCCGTTTGTCCTGTACTACCTGTCTGTTGCCAGGCCACAGTCCCTGTCTGGTGAATAAGATAAAACGATTTATTTTCATGCTCTTATTCTCTCTATTCCTAGATGCCTGTGGTGATCCACCAGGATTTGCCACTATGAAGCCCCAGGGTGCCCTTAAACCCAGTTATAGTCCTGGGGAGCAGATTCAGTATGGATGTCTTCTGGGTTTCCAGCCAATAACTCCTGGTCAAGTCCTGGCTCTTGTTTGTCAGGATGATAATACATGGTCGTCTCTCCAGGAGGGCTGTAAAAGTAAGTAAACAAATTTTTTTTAATTCAAAAAGCTTTTTATTGCTCTAGAGATTTTCACACATTTTAGAGTACGTATTTTACTACTGAAATGATCGTTTTCTCGTGTGAATGTAGGTTTTTAGATAGCCGTGCATTCAGGCTTTGAAAAATCTCCAGGGAATTGTTTTTGTCACAATTGGTTGCCTGGGTAATTAAGAATCTTATGTGGCATTATAATAGTTAAAGCAAGAAAATAATAATAAAAGTAATGATATTCCCATGAGTTCAAACAAGCCATATAGAATTTTGAATTTGATTCAGATCTATTTTGAAGTGGGTGTAAAACAAGTTTGATCTTTTGCTTTTAGGAAGACGGTGTCCTACCCTAGCTGATCCCATAAATGGCCAAGTTATCTTTGTAAATGGAAGTATTGAGTTTGGTTCACAGGTTCACTATGTTTGTAATAATGGGTAAGTAGGCTGCTCCTTAGAGGAAAAAAGATTGTGTGTGACTAAGTCCATTTTCATTTTGCCTCTCTTAAGCATTGCCGTAAAGTTGATTTCATTTTGCTTTATCTGTAAGTCATACTGTAGCCAAATAACCTTGGGCTTTTTATGAAGATTGAAAAGATGAGTAACTAATAGAAATTTAAATTGAATGAAAGTGAAATATTATAAAATTTAAAATTTAGTATACAGGTGACTACAGATGACGTTGCTCAGTCGTGTCCGGCCCTTTGCGACCCCATGGACTGTAGCCTACCAGGCTCCTCTGTCCATGGGATTTTCCAGGCAAGAGTACTGGAGTGGATTGCCATTTCCTTCTCCAGGGGATCTTCCCGACCCAGGGATCAAACCCGGGTCTCCCGCATTGTAGACAGACGCTTTACCCTCTGAGCCACCAGGGAAGTCCACAAAATTTACTATATGTATTAAACATTGAAAAATCACGGTGACTGTGTCCTTGACAACACAGTGCACTCTTTTTGTCAATAAAATGTCCAATTCTGGGATTTGAAATAGGGTTTATGAAACTGGGAAGTGGAATAGCCAACTATAGTTGTTCTTACATCGAAGTAATCTGTAAGATGTTACCAGAACAAAGTTGACCTGGCTAGCTTAGACAGTAATCCTCATCAGGATCTTTTAGTTGGAAAACCTTATTGTTGAAACTACTACAAAGGAGTGAAGCATCTCAAAGAGGTACCAAGTGTTTAATAACAGCCTTTGTTCTACAGGGCTCTCTTAATAGTATATATTAAGCATACTGAGCCTTTTTTAAAAATGTGAATTTAAAGGATAAATGTGATATCTCTGGAAATGCAACTGGTTTTTTATTATTGTCTATGTATCCTGGTACTTTACTGAGTTTATTCAGTCAGTTCAGTTGCTCAGTCGTGTCTGACTCTTTGCGACCCCATGAATCGTAGCACGCCAGGCCTCCCTGTCCATCACCAACTCCCGTAGTTCACTCAAACTCATGTCCATCGAGTCGGTGATGCCATCCAGCCATCTCATCCTCTGTCGTCCCCTTCTCCTCCTGCCCCCAATCCCTCCCAGCATCAGGGTCTTTTCCAGTGAGTCAGCTCTTTGCATGAGGTAGCCAAAGTATTGGAGTTTCAGCTTTAGCATCATTCCTTCCATTGAACACCCAGGACTGATCTCCTTTAGATGGACTGGTTGGACCTCCTTGCAGTCCAAGGGACTTGCAAGAGTCTTCTCCAACACCACATTTAAAAAGCATCAATTGTCCAGCACTCAGCTTTCTTCACAGTCCAACTCTCATATCCATACATGACCACTGGAAAAACCATAGCCTTCACTAGACGGACCTTTGTTGGCAAAGTAATGTCTCTGCTTTTGAATATGCTATCTAGGTTGGTCATAACTTTCCTTCCAAGGAGTAAGTGTCTTTTAATTTCATGGCTGCCGTCACCACCTGCAGTGATTTTAGAGCCCAAACAAACAAAGTCTGACATTGTTTCCCCATCTCTTCCCCATAAAGTGATGGGACCAGATGCCATGATCTTCGTTTTCTGAATGTTGAGCTTTAAGCCAACTTTTTCACTCTCCTCTTTTCACTTTCATCAAGAGGCTTTTGAGTTCCTCTTCACTTTCTGCCATAAGGGTGGTGTCATCTGCATATCTGAGGTTATTGATATTTCTCCCAGAAATCTTGATTCCAGCTTGTGCTTCTTCCAGCCCAGCATTTCTCTTGATGTACTCTGCATATAAGTTAAATAGGCAGGGTGCCAATATACAGCCTTGACGTACTCCTTTTCCTATTTGGAACCAGTCTGTTGTTCCATGTCCAGTTCTAACTGTTGCTTCCTGACCTGCATACAAATTTCTCAAGAGGCAGGTCAGGTGTTCTGGTATTCCCATCTCTTTCAGAATTTCCCACAGTTTATTGTGATCCACACAGTCAAAGGCTTTGGCATAGTCAGTAAAGCAGAAATAGGTGTTTTTCTGGAACTCTCTTGCTTTTTCCACGATCCAGTGGATGTTGGCAATTTGATCTCTGGTTCCTCTGCCTTTTCTAAAACCAGCTTGAACATCTGGAAATTCACAGTTCACGTATTGCTGAAGCCTGGCTTGGAGAATTTTGAGCATTACTTTACTAGCGTGTGAGATGAGTGCAATTGTGTGGTAGTTTGAGCATTCTTTGGCATTGCCTTTCTTTGGGATTGGAATGAAAACTGACCTTTTCCAGTCCTGTGGCCACTGCTGAGTTTTCCAAATTTGCTGGCATATTGAATGAAGCACTTTCACAGCATCATATTTCAGGATTTGAAAGAGTGCAACTGGAATTCCGTCACCTCCACTAGCTTTGTTCGTAGTGATGCTTCCTAAGGCCCACTTGACTTCACATTCCAAGATGTCTGGCTCTAGGTGAGTGATCACACCATCGTGATTATCTGGGTTGTGAAGCTCTTTTTTGTACAGTTCTTCTGTGTATTCTTGCCACCTCTTCTCAATATCTTCTGCTTCTGTTAGGTCCATACCATTTCTGTCCTTTATCGAGCCCAATAAACTCAATAATAAACTGAGTTTATTAGTTTGCACATTTGTATATTTGTTTATGTGTGTGTGTGTGTGTAATCTTTAGGGTTTTCTATGTAGTAGAAATATATATATATATTGTTTCTTGCTTAATTGCTCTAGCTAGAGCTTCCAGTACCATGTTGAATAAAAGTGGTAAAAGTAATTGTCCATGCCTGTTCTGATCAAATTCTGTCAAGTTTTTTTTCTGCCTCAGTTGAGGTGATCATGTGCTTTTTTTCTCTTTCATTCTTTTGATACGGTTTATTACAGTGATTGACTTTTTTATGTGTTGAGCTATCCCTTGCACTCTCGGGATAACTCTCACTTGCTCATGATGTTTAATCCTTTTAAGATGCTGTTGTTGTTTACTAGTATTGTGTTGAGGTTAATTGCATCGGTGTTTTTAAAGGCTGTTGATCTAACTTTCATTGTGTCTTTGTCAAATTTTGCTATCATGATAATGTTCATCTCATAGAATGAGCTCAGAAGACTTCTCTTCACTTTAGTTTTTTGAAAAAGTTTGGGAAAGATTGGTGTTACTTCTTTAAATGTTTGTTAGATTCACTAGTGAAACCATCAGATCCAGAATTTTTTTTTATTGAGAGATTTTTGGTTACTGATTCTGTCTCCTTACTGCTGCTCCTGCTGCTAAGTCACTTCAGTCGTGTCTGAGTCTGTGCGACTCCATAGAGGGCAGCCCACCAGGCTCCTCCGTCCCTGAGATTCTCCAGGCAGGAATACTGGAGTGGGTTGCCATTTCCTTCTCCCATCTCCTTACTAGTTAAGGTTCATTCAGCTTATCTGTTTGGGTGATTAAGTCGTGGTAGGTTTTGTGTTTCTAGGAGTTTGTCTGTTTTATCTAGTGCTTCCATTTGTGGCATAAAATTGTTCATGGCACTCATAGTATTTTTTATTTCTGTCAAATCAGTAGTGGTGTTACTACTTTTATTTCTGACTTAGCAATTTGAGTCTAATCACTTTTAGTGTGTTGAAAGGTTTTTCAGCTCTTGTACTTTTTGAAGAACCTACTTTTGGTTTCTTCGATTTTTCTCTATTGTTTTGCTCTTTTTTTGTTTGTTTATCTCTGTTCTAATATGGCAACTAAACCATAATAAATGTTTATTATTTACTTCCTTCTGCTAGCCTTGGATTTATTTCTTTTTCTGGTTCCTTAACTTGTAAACTTAGTTTGAACTTTCAGAGGTACCATTTCTTAATGTAAACATTTATAGGTATAAATTTCCCCTTTGGCACTAAATCCCATAAGTTTTGATATGTTATATTTTCATTCCCATTTGTCAAGGTATGTTTTAATCACTCTGATTTCTGCTTTGAACCATTGGTTGATTTAAAACATACTGTTTACGATGCACGATACTGGATGCTTGGGGCTGGTGCACTGGGACGACCCAGAGGGATGGTATGGGGAGGGAGGAGGGTTCAGGATGGGGAACACGTGTATACCTGTGGCGGATTCATTTCGATATTTGGTAAAACTAATACAATATTGTAAAGTTTAAAAATAAAATAAAATTAAAAAATAAATAAATAAAACATACTGTTTAACTTTCACAGTTTCATGAATTTTCAGTTTTCCTTTTGGTAATGATTTTTAACTTCTTCCTAGTGTGGTCAAAGAATATACTTTGTGTAATATCTACCTTTTAAAATCTATTACTTAAAATTAATTTGTAGCATAAAATAAACATAGTATTATTTGTTAGATAATTAATTACATTTGAATAACATTGTTTCCTTATTTATAGCCTAGCATATTGTGTATCCTGGAGAATGCCCCATGTGCTGCTGGAAAGACTGTAGAGTCTGTTTTTGTTGGCTCGAGTGCTTCGTATGTCTCTGTGAGATCTGGTTGTTTTCTTATTAAGGTCCTCTGTTTATCTCCTGTGTAGTCGTTCTGTCCATTATTAGGTATTATAGTCTCCAACTAATATTGGAGAAATGCTTATTATGTAGGAATGTTTTTTTGCTCCTTCAGTTCTGTCATTTCTTGCTTCATATGTTTTGATGGCAGGTCATTAGGTGCATAAATGTTTATAACTGTTACATCTTCTTGCAGTATTGAACCCTTGTTAATATAAAATTTCCTTCTTTGTCTCTTGTAACCTTTTTTTTTTTTATTTAAAGTTTGTTTTGTCAGATTTTAGTATACCTACTCAACTGTGTTACGGTTAGTACTATCTTTTTCCAGGCTTTCATTTTCACTCCATTTATGTCTTCTGTTGTCAAGCGAGTCTCTTGTAGACAGGATTTGGTTGGAGCAAGGAGGGACCTATTTCTATTATTGTTCTATTTGTTTTCTATATACTTTATAGCTTTTTTCCTAGTCCCTCATTTCCTGCATTACTGTCTTCTTTTTTGTGTAGTTGATTTTTGTAGTGAAATATTTAAATTCCTGTCTCATTTCCTTTTATGTATATATCCTATGGCTGTATTGTTTGTTGTTACCCTTGGAAATTACATTTAACACTGTACGTGGAAATTCCCTGGTAGTCCAGGGGTTCAGACTCTTCACCCCCACTTCAGGGGGCACAGGCTCAATCCCTGATTGGGGAGCTAAGATCCAAGCTATGAATCCAATAAGATTCACAGTGTGACCAAAACAAAGCAAAACAAAAAAACATTGTATAGTTACAACACTCCAGGTTGAATTTATACCAACTTAAATTCGATAAATTACAAAATCAGTCCTTTACCGCCCCATACTCGCCCTTTTTGGTTGTTGATATCATACTGCTGTCTACACAGTTAATTGTAATACTAACTTCTACTTTAATAATCTTATTTATTTTATAATTTAGTCTTTTAAATCACATAGAAAACAAAATTTGTAGTTGCAAACCACTTTTTCAGTAATGCTAGCTTTTATAATTGCTTTTATATTTACCTTTGCTGAGTTTCTATGTTTTTTTTTTATGCATAAGACTTTGAGACCTTTCATTCCCTTTTCAGTACTCCCTTCACATTTCTTCTTGAGTGTATAGTGGTCACAAACTTCTTAAGTTTTTAATTCTTGGGATGTCTTAAATTCTCCCTCATTTTTGATGCTCAGTTTTGCTGGATAGAGGGGCTTTGGTTGAGGTTTTTTTTTTTTTTTTTTTTTTAATTATATCAATAACTTTCTTCTGAACTCTGAATTTCTAATGACAAATCTGCTGATAATCTTGTTTACGATGCTTGACATACGATGTTTCTCTCCTCTCCTGCAGTTTTCAGTATTCTTTGTCTTTGTTTTTTGAAAGTTTGATTATTATGGCTTTGTGCAGGTCTCTTTGTATTCATCTTACTTAGGATTTTGAGCTTTTGATGTATTTATATTCATGTCTTTTATGGAATTTGGCAAGCTCTCAGCTGTTATTTCTATAAGAATTCTCTCTGTCCCTTTTCTGAGAGCCCTATAGTGTATATATTGGTCTCCTTGTTGGTGTCCCACAGATTCCTTAGGCTTTATCCATTTTTCTTCAGTCTTTTTTCTTTCTCAGAGTCAGTAATTTCTGTTACCCTATATCAGTTCTATTAATTCTTTCTTCTCAAATACGCCTTCAGTTTTTCTAGTTACTTCTTCTTTTCCATTAATGTAAGTTTCAACTCAAGAATTTACTTTTGGGTTCTTTTTAGTTTTCTGTCTCTAATTGATATTTCCACTGGGTTCACATATTGTTCTCTAGACTTTCTACATTTCTTCCTTTAGTTCTTTGTCCATCTTAATGGCTGTTATTTCTTCCCAGTTTCACTGAGGCTCCAGGTCCCCGGGGCCAAGGTAGGGGGCCGCCTTGTGGGGCAGAGATAAGCCAGTGAAGAGGCTGTATTTGGCCTTCTTGGGGCACAGGTTGTTGGTCTGGCCTTGCTTCCTGTGGCAGGTGACAGCGTGTGTGCACAGCGCTTGCGGAGATTGTTTTCTCACAGTCGTACTTCTGGGAAAAGCTGGCAGAGGAAAGGTTTGATGATGCCACCCAACCAAGGGCAGGGTGGATTCTTTCTGGATATTATAGTCTGAGAGAGCTTGGCCCCCTCAGCTGTCTGTCTGCAAAAGTCAAACTCTTGGTGAGGCAGGATGCCCCATGTCTTTGATTTTGACTTTGACCTTCTTCATGGTGACACTCGCCTTGACCTCAGGAGTGATGGCCTTGTCCGTCAGGCTCTTCACAAAGACATGCATCTGTGGGTCTGCTGTCTGGCTGCTTTGTTGACAAAAAGTGGGGTGGCAGAACCGGCACCCCCCTATTTCCAGAGAGAGTGACTTCACAAGACACCCCCTTTAAGGTCTTTGTTTAATTGATCTGTCATAAGGTCTCCTTCAGAAAAAAAAGCTCTTTTCATTTATCTTTCCATTATATGAGCCATAGATTCTTTTTCTGTTTCTTTGTATGCCTTGTGACTTTTTTGTGGAATCGATACATGAAATCTAACAATGTGGTAACTCTGAAAAATCAGATTCGCCCCTCTTTTGTTTTGATTTTGTTTTTGATTATTGTGTGGCGTCTCAGTGCCGATTCAGGTCTTTTCTGAGCCTTTCTCTGGGCGTACACAGTCGTTTTCTATTTTTTTTTTTCCCACGTGGCAATTATTTTGGAATATCCTAGTATTTAATGTCCAGCTTCTGCTAGTGGCTTCCCTGATAGCTCAGCTGGTAAAGAATCTGCCTGCAATGCAGGAAACCTTGGTTCAATTCCTGGGTCTGGAAGATCCGCTGGAGAAAGGATAGGCTACCCACTCCAGTATTCTTGGACTTCCCTTATGGCTCAGCTGGTAAAGAATCTGCCTGCAGTGTGGGAGACCTGGGTTGGAAGATCCCCTGGAGAAGGGAAAGGCTACCTACTCCAGTATTCAGGCCTGGAGAATTCCATGGACTGTATAGTCCTGACATGACTGAGTCACTTTCGCTCACACTTCTGCTAGTGGGGGAAAAAAAGTGAAGGAGGCCGCAAGGGTGCTGGATTTCAAATCTCTTGGAAATCACTCGGCCAGTGTTGAAGGAGCTTGAAAAAGCTGGCAGAGGCGTGACGACAGTGGCTGCCCGTCTCTTTTTTGCTCCTCTGGGATCAGAAGCAGCAGTGATAAGAGCGTAATTCCCTGCTCCTTGGAGGGCAGGCCCCTTTTTTCACCCTAGCTCCTGCAGGCTACTTATAAGCTGCTCCAGCCGCGTGTGCACAGAGGGCTGCTGAGATGGGGGGTGGGGAGCTGCCACTGTGCTGAGAGCTGATTGACTGAAATTAAGTTAACTTACCTGTCCAAGTCTTCTCCTCAAAATTGCAAGCCATGAAGAGATTCTAGATTTCTGAAACAGTGGAAATTAGGCAGATTCTATCAGTGACTCTGTCGTCAAGGTGGGGAGACAGATTCCTGTTGCCACCTGTTTTGCCGTCATCCCAGAGTCCTTTACTTAACGTGTCATAATGTAGAGTCAGTGCGTTAACCCTTGGAGAAAAGTCATCTGGAAGTGGGCACAGGCAGATACACTGGGTATTTTTTAACTTGATCAAGTGAAAATAGTGGGAGATCCAGTGAATGGATAGAAAGAGGCTGCTAGGTACCAGGAGACTCCAGGAAGTTGTAGACTTCTTGAGAAACACTATATAGAGAAGTGTCAAAACAAAATAGTAAATGAAAAGCACCAAATAGATCATTTTCGTGATCTTTACCATGAGAGTCCAGGAGAAGAGTGTAGTATGAATTTAAATGATCAGAGAAAATTTCACTGAGTAGTGTTGCTAAACCACTTTACTACTAGAAAGATATAGGCATACCTTGGAGATAACCGCAGGTTCACTTCCAGGCCACTGCAGTAAAGCAGATCAAATGAGTTTTTACATGTGTTTACAATACATTATAGTCTGTTAATTGTGCAATAGCATTATGTATGAAAAAATGTACGTTCCTTAATTTCAGAATACTATGTTACCAAAAAGTGCTAACCATAATCTGAGCCCCAGAGAGTCATAGTAGTAACAAGAAAGACACTAATCATAGGTCACCATAACAAATATAATAATAGCAGTAAAGTTTGAAATCTGTGAGATTTACCAAATGTGACACAGAGACATGAAGTGAGCAAACACTGTTGGAAAATTAACACAAGTAGATTTTTCGGTGCAGGGTTGCCACACATCTTCAGTTTGTTAAAAACTCAATAAAGTGAGCAGCAGTGAAATGAGGTATGCCTATATGTCGAGTATTAATACTCTAAAGACTATTAATAAGAACTAAAACTTACCTAGTACTCACTGTGCCAGATGCTAATTCACACAATCCTTAAAACAGTCTCATGAGATATGTACTATTGTCTCCCTTTTCATATATGAGCAAACTGAAGACGTGAACTTTAATGGACTTTGCCAAGCCCAGGTAACAGGTTGATCTTGGGGCTGGAACTTGAACCCAGGCAGGCATCTGTGCACACCCCGCTAGAGCAGCTTCTGAGTAGCCTGTGGGGGGTAGGGTGGGCGAAACCCAAGCTCTAGGGCCTCCTCTGTCTGTCCAGTTCTTACGGAGTAGAAAGGTGTGAGCAAAAGCGTAGACGCGAATGTGTCATGCATTTGCCAGATATGGCAAAGATGCCAGACAGCATGACAGAGCAATTTAGACATTTTGCTGTGGGCCAATGTGTATTCATTCAGATGCAGAGACTTTTATTTGATTAAGTTGCAGATTTAGTGAGCATTTCCATTATATTTTGTTTAAGGAACTTCTTTCTCCAGTTACTCTAGTGCAGAAAAACAGCCATGTGAAATTGTTTTCATTATTATGTTCACCTTGTAACTACTAAAGAACATAGTAACTTTTCTTTTCTCATTTAGTTATTACTTACTGGGGACAAGTATTGCTTATTGTGAGCTTTCTGCAACTGGTGTGGACTGGAGTGATAATCCTCCAACATGTGAAAGTAAGTATGTTGTCGGAATGTAGAGCAGCAATTCTCAAACTTTTGGCCTCAGGACTCCTTTATACTTTCAAATTAACATAGACACCAGTGAGCTTTTGCTTATATGGGTTATGTCTATTGTCATAACAACAATGTGTATAGACATAACTCATATAATGTTATGGGTTATGCTGTGTCGATTCTATTATATTAATCCTGAAAAGTTTTCAAAATAATTATTTATTAATTCATTTTTAAGAGTAAATGTGTACCTATTAGTATATAACACATATTTAATGAAAAAAAAATTCTAAAACAAATAATGGTTTTGTTTTACATTTTTGCAAATTTCTTCAATGTTTGGCTTTAAGGAAAACATCAGGATTTAGTCACTTGAAAAATCACAAAATTTATAGCCTCTGGAAAATTTCACAATATAGTTGTAAGGATGAAAGTTAAAATGACAGTAATAATTCGTATTAATGTGAAGAACTGACTTAGCAAACAGATACATTTACAAATTATGAAGCATTTCTCAACTAGCACTGAGTTCTGTTTTTAATCAGGATCATATTATATCTTTAAATTGTCAGCATCTCTTATGATGAGAACAAAACTTAGTTTGGCCTTACAGGTAAATGTATGTATCTCATGTAGATATTTCATGACTTTAAGAAAATGAGTTTTATTCTAGAAATTCATTTGTAGATTAATAGCTTGAGTTTAGGATAATATATTTTCTCATAAAAAGCTTCTTCTAAATGGATAGTGGATTCACAACTAGCATATAGCAATCATATGGTAATGAATTTATTGAAGGCAATTCATAGGACTTTACTAATGCTGTTTAATCCTTTACCCTTCCCTTTAGTCTTTCATGTTCTCTTTTTTTTTTTCTTTTTAAGAGATTTTGTGTCAACCACCTCAAGAAATTCAAAATGGAAAATACACCAATAGCCACAAGGAAGTATTTGAATACAATGAAGTAGTAACTTATAGTTGTGATCCTTCAAATGGACCAGATGAATATTCACTTGTTGGAGAGAGCAAGCTTACTTGTATTGGAAATGATGAATGGAGTAGTCAACCCCCTCAGTGTAAAGGTAATAATATTTCTATTTATTTCCTTCTTAATTTGTAAATACTGTAGAAACTGTGTAAATAGTTTTACCTATAAGTAAAAGCAGTCATATATGCTGGAGTCTCCTGTTAAGTTGGTTTCTAATTTGATTTAATATCAGTCAAACAAAATAAAAACTAGTTGTGGAGTTTCCAACCTCTCACCCGGCAGGTTCTTGGCATTCCAATTGATACATGGCAAACCACTGTGCGTTTGCATGAGTTAAGACTGTTTTCCATGAAAGCATCAAAATTCAACACACTTTTTTTAAGTGTTGTCTTGTATTACAAGAAGTGTGACAGTGTGGCTGCAGGAAATGGTAGTATTAATTGTAAGAGATGTAAATTGTCTCATAGATATGATTGATAAATGCTTGGGAAAATCTTTTTTGTAAAGAATATTTGAGTTGTTAGAGCTTGATCAAAAAGCAGGGAGACACTGGAGGGATTTTTCCTCTTGAAAGAAAGGATCTGCTGAATAATAGCAAAATATTTTCTCAAGTGAAGAGAGACTATTCTTATTACCATATTCTAGACAATAAGAAAATTTTTACAAATCTTGAAGAATTGAAATCATTTGGAGTACATTATCTGATCAAAAACGGGGTGAATGTATAAATCAAAACATAATCTAGTATATCCCCAAAGATTTGAAAATTATGCAAGACACTTAAAATTAATAAATCAAAGACAAAATAACAAAGGAAATTAGAATTTCTTTAAGCATAGTAAAAATAAGATACAAAATATCAGAACCTGTTGGGTACAACAGAAACATTGCTTCAAAGGATGTTTAAAGCATGAAGTTACTTATATTGGAAAATGAGAAAGGTCTCAAATCAATAACCTAAACTTCCACATTAAGAAACTGAAAAAGAGCAAATAAAACAAAAATAGGAAATAATGAAGACAGAGAAAAAGCAAGGAAATTGAAAAGAGAAATAATATAGAGACAGTCAAGAAATCAACACCTGCTTCTTGTAGAAGATCAGTAGAATTGATAAACCTATATGCAGTTTGACGGAAAACAGAAGATACAGATTACCAGTATCACAACTGAAAAAGATGTCAAGAAATATACTGTAGACATTTAAATGACAATAAAGGAATAAAACAAACAACTTTATGCCTGTAAATATAACAGGTTAAACCTTTCTCTCATGAAGATTTTGTCTTTTGTTATTATGGTATATCACGTGGACTGATTTGCTTATGTTGAACCATGTTTGTGTGGAAAGAAATTTTGTCAAATGAGTCAACATCCATTCATGATAAAAACTCACCACATTGAGTACAGCAGGAACATATCTCAACATAATAAAGGTCATTTACAACAAGCCCACAGACAGCATAATACTCAAAGGTGAAAAGCTGAAAGCCTTTCTGAAATTCAGAAACAAGACAAGGATGCCCACTCACCATTTCTATTCAACATGGTATTGGAAGTCCCAGCCACAGCAGTCAGAAAAGAAAAAGAAGTAAATTATCCAAAATAGGAAGGAATAAGTAAAACTGTCACTATTTACAGATGACATCATACTCTATATAGAGAATGCTAAAGTCTTCATAAAAGCTCTAGTTCAGTCACTCAGTTGTGTTCAACTCTTAGCAACTCCAAGGACTGCAGCATGCCAGTCTTCCCTGTCCATCACCATCTCCTGGAGCTTGCTCAAGCTCATGTCCATCAAGTTGGTGATGCCTTCCAACCATCTCATCCTCTGTCATCCCCTTCTCCTCCTGCCTTCAGTCTTTCCCAGCATCAGGGTCTTTTCCAGTGAGTCAGTTCTTTGCATCAGGTGGCCAAACTATAGAGTTTCAGCTTCAGCATCAGTCCTTGCAATGAATATTCAGGACTGATTTCCTTTAGTATTGACTGGTTTGATCTTGCAGTCCACGGGACTCTCAAGAGTCTTCTCCAATACCACAGTTCAAAAGCATCAATTCTTCAGCACTCAGCTTTCTTTATAGTCTAGCTCTCAAATCCATACATGACTACTGGAAAAACTGTAACTTTGACTAGATGGACCTTTGTCGGCAACAATGTCTCTGTTTTTTCATATGCTGTCTAGGTTAGTCATAAAAGCTACTGGAAGAACTTAATATATGAATTCAACAAGGTAGGAAGATATAAGATGAACATGGAGAAATCTGTTGTGTTTCTTTACCCAAATAATGAAATGCCACACCAAGTTAAAAAAAAAAAGAATTCCATTTAAAATTATATCCAAAATAAATAAAAAGCACCTAAAATTGACTTAAACAAGGAAGTGGAAGACCTATATACTGAAAACTGTAAGATATCAGTAAAGGAATCTGAACAATTTTTAAAGAAATGGAGAAATATACTGTGTTGTTGGATCTTGGATTGGAAGAATTAATATTGCTAAAATGACCATATTACCCAAAGCAATCTACAGATTTAATGCAATTGCTTTCAAAATACCTATGACAAAACAAATAATCCTAAAATTTATATGGAAAAGATCCAGAATTGCCAAAGCAGTCCTGAGAAAAAGAAACAAAGCTCTAGGTATATCCTTTCCTTAACTTCAGGTTGTACTGCAAAGCTACAGTAATCAAAGCAGTGTGATACTTGGCACAAAAACTATAGATCAATGAACAGAAGAGAGAGCCCAGAAATAAATCCATACACCTGTGATCAATTAACCTATGACAAAGAAGGCAAGAATATACAATGGAGAAAAGACAGTCTCTTCAACAAGTGGTGCTTCAGAAGCTGGACAGCTACATATAATACAATGAAATTAGATAGAACCATATACAAAAATAAATTGCACATACAAAACAAACTCAAATGGTGTAACAACCAAAGTGTAAAACATGACACATAAAACTCTCTGACAGAATTGTAGTAATATTTTCTTTAAGTCAGTTTGCCAAGGCAAAAAAAAGCGGGAGGAATAAATGGCACATAATCAAATTTAAAAGCTTTAACACAGCATGGGAAACAATCAACAAAACCAAAAGAACCTATGGAATGAGAGAAAGTACTTGCAAATGATGCAAATGACAAGAGGTTAATATCCAGAATCCACAAACACCTCGTGTAAGTCAGTATTGAAAAAACAAACAACACAATTAAAAAATGGGCAGACCCGAATCTACATTTCTCCAAGAGAGACATACAGATGGCCTACATGGACGTGAAAAGATGCTCAGCATCATAAATTATTAGAGAAATGCAGATCAAAAGCACAGTGAAGTGTCACCAGTCTTCAGAGCAGCTATCATCAAAAAGTCTATAAATAATAAATGTTATAGGGGGTGAGGAGAAAAGGGAACCCTCCTAAACTGTTGGTGGGAATGTAAAGTGGTACAGCTAGTAAAGAAAGCAGTCTGGAGGTTCCTTAAAAAACTAAGAATAGAACTATAATCTGCAGACTCACTCCTGAGTATACATGTGAAAAAGCAGTCTCTAATTCAAAAAGGTGCATTTACCCCAGTGTTCATAACATGACTGTTTACAAGACAAACAACTCATGTGCCCATCAGCAGGCGATTGGATTAAAATGTTTTCTGTTTTTGTGTGTGTATATTGGCCTATTACTTGGTTTTTTAAAAAGAATAAAACACATTTCAGCAACATGGATGGACTTAAAACACACACACAAATATATGATATCACTTGAATGTGGAATCAAAAAAATAATACAAATGATTTCAGACTCAGATGTAGAAGACAGACTTACAGTTACCAGTGGGAAGAGGGGAGGGAGCAGCAAGTTAGAAGCATGGGATGGTTAACAGATACAAACTGCTATACCTGAAATAAATAAGCAACAAGTATTTAGCAACATGGACGGATTTAGCGAATATTGTGCTTAGTGAATTAAGTCAGACATAGAAAGACAAATACTATATCACTTGAATGTGGAATAAAAAAAATACGAGTGATGCTACATACAAAACAAAAACAGACTCAGATGAAGTAGATAAATATATAGTTACCAAAGGGATTAGGGAGGGACAACAAATTAGGAGTAAAGGATTAACAGATACAAATTACTACACCTAAAATAAGCAGCAAGTATTCTACCATATAGTACAGGGAATTATCTGGAGTTTGCCTGGCTCAGTGGTAAAGAACCCATCTGCCAGTGCTGGAGACACAGGAGACACGGGTTGGGAAGACCCCCTGAAGGAGGACACGGCAGCCTCCTCCAGTAGGCTTGCCTGGGATAATCCCATGGGAGAAGGACACTGGTGGGCAAAGGGTCAGACCCGACTGAGCAGCTGAGCATGCACGCACAGGGAATGATATCCAATGTTTTGTAATAATCTGTACTGGAATATAATCTGGGAAAAAAACAAGTAAGCAAATCGCTGCGCTGCACACCTGAAACTAACACGAGATAGCAAATCTACTATATTCAATAAATATTTTTCCAAAACCTCATGAAGTGTGGTGCAGGCCCCAGGTCCTCACTAGGGTATTATTATACCGAACATTTAAGGAAGGAATAAATAGCAGCAGCCCTATACAAAGTCTTCAAGAAAATTAAAGAGATGGGAATACTTCTTAACTCATTTCATGAGAACAGTGTTGCTCTGATACCAAAACCACAGAAACACTGCAAGACAAGTGTTATACAGTATCCAAAGTGGGCTTACAACTAAAACTTTTTAACAAAATATTAATAAATCAAATCCTTTCTTAAAAAAACAAGAGTGCATCATAATCAAGTGAAGTTTATTCTATGAATGCATGAATGATTCAAATTTAAAAATCAGTGTAATTTACCATATCAAGAAACTTTGAAGGAAAAAAAAAATGACCACCTTAATAGACGCAGAGAAAAAACATATGACAAAATTCATCATCTTTTCATTATAAAACTCAGCAAATGAGGAATATAAGGGAACTGCCTGAAGCTGACAAAAGGCGGCTATAAAAATTCCCCAGCTAATATTATAATTAATAGTAAAAGACTGGTTATGTTTAAGGTAGGAACAAGAAAAAAATGTCTTCTGTTAAAACACTACTCAGCCTGGTATTTGGAGTTCTTAGATAGTAGAACAAGCCATACATATTGACGAGTAAAGGAATAATATAGACTTTATTCAGTTACAAGATTGTTTTTGTAGAAAACTTGAAAGACTGAAGTTTTACCGGGATCAGCACACAGATATCAACCGTACATCTATACACTAGTAAAACACCAATAGAAATTGAAAATTTTCAAGTACTATTTACACCAACTTGAAAACCCAAAATACTTGTATGTAAATCTAGCAACAATGTGAAATATTTAAATGGTAAAAATAACTAAACCTAAGAAATTAAACAAGACTTTAATAAATAGAGAAAAGTCAGTGATTATGGGTTAGAAAATACAATATAATAAGGATGTCGATCCTCTATGATTGATCTATAAATTCAGGACAATCCCATAAAATCCCAGCAGAACTTGACAAAAAGATTGTAAAATTTATTTAGAAAAATAAAAGAACTAGAATTGTCAATAGAAATTTAGAAGAAAGAAAAAAGTCATCTCGTTCTACCTGCTGTCAAGACTTCTGATAAACACTGCTGTGAGGACTGTAATCAAGACAGAGCAGTATTGGTGAAAGGTCGGCCATGTAGAGCGTGGAACAGTAGTGTCCAGAAATACAACGTTTCAAAAAAAACCCCAAACAAACCCTCAACACTATGTTAGCACCATTTGCAAATATTTACTCACAGTGAACCAAAAACTTAAATGTGAAATCTAAAACCAAAAGATTTTTGCTTTAGCAGATAGGAAATATTTGTGCCTTAGTCAAAGGCACAAATACAACTCTTAAATACAACTCTAAAACCATGATTCTTTAAAGAAGAAATGTTAATATACTGCTGCTGCTGCTAAGTCGCTTCAGTTGTGTCCGACTCTGTGCAACCCCATAGACGGCAGCCCACCAAGCTCCCCGTCCCTGGGATCCTCCAGGCAAGAACACTGGAGTGGGTTGCCATGTCCTTCTCCAATGCGTGAAAGTGAAGTCGCTCAGTCGTGTCCGACTCTTAGTGACCCCATGGACTGCTGCCCACCAGGCTCCTCCATCCATGGGATTTTCCAGGCAAGAGTACTGGAGTGGGGTGCCATTGCCTTCTCCGGTTAATATACTGGACTTATTAAAACTCGAAACTTCTACTTCAAATACATTATTAAAAGAAGGAATAAAATGAGCCATAAATTGGGAAGAAACATTTACAAAGTACATATCTGCTAATGGACTTGTATCTACAATATAAATAACTCTCAAAACACAATCAGAAAACAACCCAGTTTTTTAAAATGGGCAACATGAATATAGACCTATTGCACCAAAGAAAATATATGGATCCCCAAATACATGGAAAGTTGCTCAGTGTCATAGTAAATTACAGAATGGACTTTAAAACTACAATGAGATGTTAGTAAACAGCTATTAAGAATAGCTGAACAAATAACCCCAAAACTAAAGACTAACAATACGATTAATAGGCAAGAATATACAGCAGTTGGAACTCTTAAGGCATTGCTGGTAAGAATACAGAGTGATACGAATATTATGGAAGACAGTTTGGCAATCCCTTATAAGGTTAAATATACACTTACCATACAACTCAGCAATGTAAGTAAAAAGATGTATGTTTATATAGAAACCTGCATGAGAATATTTAAAGCAGCGTTAGTCATAATCATTCCACATTGGAATTAACTCACATGTCCTTCAGCTGGTAATGGATGAACAGCCTAATCTGTATCCATGCAATGGAATAATACTCCGCAATAAAAAGAAATGAGTTCTTGAATCATGCAACAAAGGAATCTCCAGTGCATTACACTAAGTAAAATACCCATACTCAGAGGCTGTGATTCTATTAGGACATCCTGGGAGAGCAACGCTATCAGGCAGGAAACAGATGAGCGCTTGGCTGGGTGGGGAAGGTGGTTGAGAACTGGAGGGTTGATACAAAGTGACATGAAGTATGTGGAGATAATGGAATTTTTGTTATTGTGTTGGTAATTACATGATTATTTTGGTGTATGAAAGCTAATACAGTTGTACACCTTAGAAAAGGGTGAGATTTACTGTCTGCACTTTGTATCTACTAAACCCAACTGACAAGAAAATCATTAGGTGCAATTAGGAGCATATTGGCCCAACAGTGAAAAAAAAATCAGGGAACCTGAAGACAGGGCAATAGAAATCGAGCATGGTTTGAAAAGAAAGATTAAAACAAGAGAGAGAGACAGAAACCTTTGGGAGAAAGAGCAAACAGCTGAACATACATCTAATTGGAGTTTCAGAAGAGAGAACAACGCAGGAAATCATTTCAGAAATACTGGCCGAAAATTATGTAAATTTGATCCCAAACAACAACCCCACATATCTGGGAAATTCACTGCCCTTAGCAGAATAAATTTTAAAAATTTACCAAGAAACCCCCAATTAAGCTAAGCACAGCATGTTTGAACTCCTGGAGACAAAAGAGGCAGCAGCCAATGAGAGGGAGAAACAGACAGGAAAGCTTGTCTTTTTCTGCTCACCCCAAGGTGAGAGTGACAGCTGACTTTCATGGAACTATTGAAAGTAAAAGACAATTTCTGCTAATATGCTGAAGGAAAAACAAAACCCCAAAAAACAACACTTAATGTAGAATGCTGTGTGAATTTGTCATTGGTCAACTTGGATTATCCTGGAAAAGGGAAAGGCTACTCACTCCAGTATTCTGGCCTGGAGAATTCCATGGACTGTATAGACCATGGGGTCATACTCAACTGAGCAACTTTAACAACCTGGATTATAAGAATTGATAAGGAAGTTCTTCTGGCTGAAGAGAAATGATACCTGACGGAAATTCAGACCCAAAGAAAGAGAAAGAACACTCTTCTGGTTTAAAAGGCTGCATATTATCTGCCCCTTATTTGTCATTTGGATTTAATCTCATAAGATGTTCTCTTGAACTCACTACTCAGGCAAGTGTTTTCTTGATTTTTTTTCCCCCAATTCTGCCAAACCCATTAATAGATACTAAAGTCAACTAAGACAGGATGAGTACTTTTTATGAGTGGAGTAGAATGGGACAGGAGAAGGCAATGGCACCCCACTCCAGTACTTTTGCCTGGAAAATCCCATGGACGGAGGAGCCTGGTGGGCTACAGTCCATGGGGTCGCTAGAGTCGGCCACGACTGAGCGACTTCACTTTCACTTTTCACTTTCATGCATTGGAGAAGGAAATGGCAACCCACTCCAGTACTCTTGCCTGGAGAATCCCAGGGACGGGGGAACCTGGTGGGCTGCCGTCTCTGGGGTCGCACAGAGTCAGACACGACTGAAGTGACTTAGCAGCAGCAGCAACAGCAGAATGGGACATACCATTACTAAGATTATTTCAGGCCTGTTGGTTTATATACTGGTTGACAGCATAAAATGCGTTTCTTGATCTCTGATTGTAGCCCAGAATGTTTGGAAAACACTGCCCTAACTCCACTGACCTTTATTTCTTGAACTTCCTAGCTTCTGTGTGCTGTTGCCTCCTGAAAACTTTCTTTTTCGTATCTCGGCATGGCTAGCTTCTTTGCAACTTAAATTTGAGCTCAAACGTTACCTTCTCAGAACAGCTTTTGCTACCTTTCTAAAAGAGTAAGGTATATAATCAGTGTCAGAATGATCTTAAAAAAAATCCTCAAACTGAAGAAAATTACTTTTGACCTTACCCTGAGTTTGTATCTGGTAGTCAGACGGTTCTCAAAACTTGTCAGTAATGGAAAGAAAATGTAGAAAAGCAAATGAACTATGACAGTCTGTTCTAGGTTTTTAAAAAAAAAAAAAACACATTGCTAGATTTCTCTAGATCTCTTTACCTGGAGTTCAGATGCTCAAAGGTTTCTTTTTTCTTTTTTTCCCCCAATTAGTATCTTTTCATTTCTTTCCTGTTTCTTCCCCCTGGAATTACTTCGCACTAGTTTTTCTGGTCCCGTGTAGAAGCGGCTTTCCATTAATTCTGGAATTTCTCAATTTTTCAGTGGTCAAATGTGTATATCCAGCCATTGAACATGGAACGATAGTCTCAGGATTTGGACCAAAATATTACTACAAAGCGACGGTTGTACTTAAATGCAATGAGGGTTTTAACCTTCATGGCAACAGTATAGTTGTCTGTGGTGAGACCAGTACTTGGGAGCCTGAGCTACCAAAGTGTATTAAAGGTAAAAATACTATCTTCCTTTTGTTTTTGTTCTTTATTTCTTTCACATTAAATATCAATGATGCAAGAAAAACTGAAGAGAAACAATGTTCATATTTAACTGTGTTGTATTCATTTCTATGATAGTTGTATGACTTCAAATTCACAAGAAATCTGCTGCAGCGATTTTCTGCCTTTGTAGGGTCTTAGCATTTCATGTACATAACACAGGTATATAAATGTCTCTTGCTAGGCATTCTTAAATGTAAAAATGGATAGCAGTCATTTTTCAGAGTAAACTGAAGCATAGGGAGTTTTACCTAAATAAGTCAAGAATGAAAGGCATAATTCATGTGAATGAAAAGACAGTATTAATGCCCAAATTTTTGATTCAGTCTCCATTATTTTGTTTTCTAGTGTTGATTCCTTCCAGCACCCACTCTCCAATTCCTAGTACCCAACCTCCAGTTCCTAGTACCCAACCTCCAGTTCCCAGTGTCTCAGGTTTAGTAACTTCCTACATATATTTTTTCAAAAATCTTTTAAATTCCTGGTGAAAATGCGAGTAGTAACTCCCAAATGTTTGATCCTATCTGCATTTTTTTTTTTTCCAGTGTCGACTCGCAGCACCCAACATCCAGTTCCCAGTGTCTCAGGTTTAGTAACTTCCTACATATATTTTTTCAAAAATCTTTTAAATTCCTGGTGAAAATGCGAGTAGTAACTCCCAAATGTTTGATCCTATTTGCGTGTTTTTTTTTTTTCCCAGCGTCAACTCGCAGCACCCAACATCCAATTCCCAGTGTCTCAGGTTTAGTAACTTCCTGCTTATATATTTCAAAATCCTTTACATTCTTTTGATTTTTTTTTTCAAAATCTTTTAAATTCCAATGATTTATACTCATTTATCAATTTTAGTAATGAAATATTCACAGCCTTTTTAGTTCTTAGATTGAGTGATTCTGAAATTATGTGCAGTCTGCAGATATAAGCAGATAGCAAGTTAAGTAAACTTTAATATGTTTACTTATGTGTAAAATGATTTCTAACCTTCCTTACTTGAGTTCAGTTCAGTTCAGTTGCTCAGTTGTGTCCGACTTTTTGCGACCCCATGCACTGTAGCACGCCAGGTTTCCCTGTCCATCACCAACTCCCGGAGTTACTCAAACTCGTATCCATTGAGTCGGTGATGCCATCCAGCCATCTCATCCTCTGTCATCCCCTTCTCCTCCTGTCCCCAATCCCTCCCAGCATCAGAGTCTTTTCCAATGAGTCAACTCTTCGCATGAGGTGGCCAAAGTATTGGAGTTTCAGCTTTAGCATCAGTCCTTCCAATGAATACCCAGGACTGATCTCCTTTAGGATGGACTGGTTGGATCTCCTTGCAGTCCAAGGACTCTCAAGAGCCTTCTCCAGCACCACAGTTCAAAAGCATCAATTCTTCGGCTTCCTTACTCAGTGATAGTAAATTTAAAGTGGGATTCATTTAAAGCACTTAGCATAGCCCCTGGTATCTATAAAGCTCTTAAAAGGCAGTTTGTACCAGTTACACTCAGATTAATATTAGTGTAGAGGAAGGTCCACAGGTTCTATTTTTTAGCATGTATGTTTTCTGTGTCATCAACACGGATGATTTATTCATTTTAAAAGTGATCTCTTGACACCTGTACAGGGTGTCTTCTGGGTCCAGGACTGTTTCCTTTCCCAGGCTGACCAGCTTGGTTCTTTTTTATAAACTGGGAGATTACCATTGTCTCTAGAATGAGACTAGTATTTCTACCACCTCCGTCACTCCCCCACTCCTAACAATTATTGTTTTTCTCTTTACTGAGCGTTTTTTGTTTTGGATGTTTTTGTTTTTGTTTTTTGAGGGGAAAGGGGGAATTGGCAACAGAAAGTAAGTGGTATAACAACTAAAAGGCAGAAAAAGCCCTTGTTTATTGGAATGAAATGGAGGAATTCTAGCAGGGACTGCTGATCAGCTCCTCTGCCTGAGACTTGAATGAGTATTTTGATATGTTGGAAGGAATTGTTTTCCTAAGTTCAGGGCTGCTATCTCTGGCTTGTATTTAGTTGCCGCAGAAGCTAGAGACTAGAGGAAGGGTGGAAAGAGCATCAGTCTGGGCAGACTTTTAAAGAGTTGACATAAAGGAAAGTGAAAGTCAAGTCGCTCGGTCGTGTCCAACTCTTTGCGACCCCATGGACTGTAGCCCACCCGGCTCTTCCGTCCATGGGATTCTCCAGGCAAGAATACTGGAGTGGGTTGCCATTTCCTTCTCCAGGAGATCTTCCTGACCCAGGGATCGAACCCAGGTCTCCTGCACTGCAGGCAGACGCTTTAACCTCTGAGTCCCAGGGAAGAGTTGACATAAGCATTTCATAAAGGATTTATAAAGCACTGATACAGTTTAAAAGAAGAATTCTGAGGACAGATGTACAGTGAAGATAAAACTATGGATTATTTTAAAATATCAATAATCAAAATTCCTCATGAGACTGTCAATCATTTTCTGTCATCAGTTAGTATGAAAAACATCATTAGCAACATATAATGGTGGTCAAGTAGATCAGATTTTGCAAATATGAAAAACTGTAGGCAAAATACTAACTGGAGAAGGATACAAGTTATGCAATAGGAAACTATATGGATGGTATTTTTTTAAAGAATCATATGTTTATTCTGAGCACGTTATTTTTATGGTTTGTTATTAGTTAACTTGTAGGATTTCCATTATATACAAAGGCACAGTGAACGTTCCCATGCAACATTCTTGTGCACTTGGGTAAACATGGGTTTAGGTTAACTTTACAGAAGTAGAATTGCAAAATTTAGGGAGTATATGTATTTTTCATTTTGAGAAATAATTCATTTTGAGAATCTTTATAAAAAATCAAATACCAAATTTAAATCCATAATTTTGTATGGATAAGGCTGGAGAATTGAATCTAATTTTCTGCTCCAGATTCCAAGCCCACTTCTCTAACCATGACTCCAGGACTAAGTCATCCAGGTTCAGTGGCTGAGCTTTTTTTTCATCTACACTTATTTATTCATGTCCTTCTTTAAATTGTTCTACATAGCTTCTGAAATTTCTTCAGTCTTTATGGGTTGTACCTTCTTTTTTCATTCTGATTTTGTTAATTGGGGCCAACTTTTTCTTGATGAGTGTGGCTATGTGGCTGTAAACTTCCCTCTTAGAACTGCTTTTTGCTGCATCCCATAGATTTTGGATTTGTTTTCTTGTTTTCGTTTTCTCCAGATATTTAAAAAAATTTCTTCCTTGATTCAATCAGTGATCCATTGCTTGTTTAGTAGCATATTGTTTAGCCTCCACAAATATACTTTTCTGTTTTAGTTATAAGTATAATCACATCGAATCCATAGGGTTATTCTGACACCACAGTAATGATAAATTTGCTTGCTGTACCACAGAATATTGTCCTAGGAAATGTTACTGGACAAGAAGTAGAATGCTTTGGTATTGAATATAAATTTATAATATTTTGATACTACTTTTAATGACAAACATTAATGTAGTTTATATAAGGAGAATGAAATTATAAGAGTTTTTGTACAAAGTGAAAAAAATCAAAACCTGTGAACTTAGAGGACATTAAGCTCTATTGTTTTTTCTTTTCTTTTTAACTTGCATTTTTTTCCTTTCTTCTAGGACATCCCCCCCGTCCTACTGATGCATCACCCCCTAGCGGTGCTGAGGGTTTAGGTATTATTTTGTTACTGATTATAACCCTGTGTCATAAGGCCCTAGTTTTCTGTGTGGAAATATTACCATTGTCTATAATTAGAAAAGAAAAACATGTTAAAAATTGGTGATAATTGTTCAATTTGTAGTTGTAAAATTGCACATTTTAAGGAATTTTAAAGGTGCAGATCCTATGACATATTTAAGGGGTACTTTTAGACACATGTAGATAATACAGATTTTAGGAGGTTGCTCAACTTAGGATACCTAATAATAAGTTTACTTTTTAAAATAATAATATGGCTATACGTAGTCTAACACATATAACATTTAAGTTATTTTCCATGTAATAGTTTTACTTTGTAATGGCAATTTGTAGATGAATTTTCTTTCTGTTGGTACCTTGTGAACATAAGCCTTGAAGTACTATTGTTGGGTTAGTTTTTCTGTACAAGGGTGGGGTAGCACACTTAATGTTTGCACACGTAGTTCACACAGTATGTGTAAGAGAACTTGATGGAAGTATAGTTGTGGCAGTTACATGAACTATAAAGATTTACTGATAAGGAAATGAAGAAAAATAGCTTACTATTTTTAGACTAGTTTAGTTAGTCTTTTTATAAAATGCACTTTAGGCTTGTTATAGTTTCCCTGTGAAACCTGTGCTCACACTGGCACTCTGCCAAGAGAATCCAGTGCCATCTCAGGATGTTTACACTCGGTAATGTTTATGAAATAAAGAGCAGAGCTGTACAGGACATTGTACGCTGTGTTACCTGCTATACGTTACAGATAATAAAAGTATTGGCAGTTTAGAAGCAGAGGTGCTACTGACCAACGTTTCTAAGAATTAAGATTTGGTGGTATATTCAGTGCCCTCTGGATAGTCAAAAATGCATGTTTACGCTTCTGTGCATAGTGTTATCCATGTGCCCTGGTGTTCCCTTTACAGTCTTAATTTGCATTACTTTCAGCGAGTCTCCCTAGGGAGTTAGGGCCACGTCTTCATCTGGGGAGAAAGTGGGGTAGGAGCTGTGGTGATACAATGAAGACTCTTCATGGGTTCAGATTTATCCCACAGACTTCAGGGAAAAATAGACATTAAATGTCTAACTTAAAGTCGTAAGTAATAAAAGAACTGAATGTCGAACTAAACCATCCATAGTTGGATACTCACATTTTAAAAATGGTTTTCCTCCAAACTAGTGAATTCTAATTGTTAACCTTCACGAAATAACCTGACATGGTAGCCAGAGCAAACAGCAGTGAAAAGTGTTATTCCTTTTTAAGAGTGTCACAGAGTTAGTGTCCTAACTCTGGAATCTGATCAGAAGGGTTCTGTGGTGCAGATAACCTGGAAACACCAGCAGTTGTGCTTAAACTAGATTGACAGTTTTTTTCCTTTGTGGTTACGGATGGTCTGGTGAAAAAAAGTGCAGCCCCTCCTAGGAGATGCCAGATACTTAACTTATCTCCCAAACTGTTTTCATTTTTCACAGGTGCAGGATACATCGTGCTAATCATTGTGGCTGTACGTAAGTGTCAATAAGTTTGATACCAATGGAATCAAAACATTGCTCTGAAGAAGTGTAGTTTTGTGTTTTTTTTTTTAGGGTTTTTCAATATTTATAGCTTTATAGCTTGAAATTAAGTAAAACAGGAAAACCTGACTTTTTACATAATACACTACCTTGTATTAGTGTTACTCTATTCCTGTCTATTCTGCCTGTCCACATACTAACAAACTCTAAATAATATATGTTGTTTCAAAGGTGAGTTTTCTTCATATGAGTTTTCATCCCAAATATGCTTTGGGTAATTTTGTAAATTAATCAAGAATTTCTCTGACTTACTGTATACTGTTTAATCCAAAGAATACAATATACTGAAGAGTCCAAATGGAATAGAAATGTATATGTGCTTAAATTAGATACCATTTTCTGGCCATGGGTATCTGAAAGCCGAAAATGAAAGTGTTAGTCACTCAGTCATGTCTGATTCTTTGCAACCCCACCAGGCTCCACTGTCTGTTCTAGTCCAGGCAAGAATACTGGAGTAGATTGCCATTCCCTTCTCCAGGGGATGTTCCCAACCCAGGGATTGATCCCAGGTCTCCTGCATTGCGGGCAGATTCTTTACCATCTGAGCCTCCAGGGAACCTCTGATCAGCATTCATTTTCTTCTGCTAGATTTTGAGTCTTGGCAGTGATTTCTCCTGGTCACGTGACATTTGTCTCCTGATTTCTCGTAGTTATTGGCATTGGATTATTGCTCTGCCTGTACTGCTGTTTTTGCAGACAAAGGAAGAAAGGGTAAAGTACAGCATGCTCCTTCATCTGTTGCTCCTCCTCACTGTTGACACTCTTTCGTGCAGTTTTTGTTTGTACTCTGTATTATGTGTTTTTTAAAAATTGCTCCTGCTTGAGTGTGCTGTGTGAATTACACATCTTCGCTGAAAATGTTTTCACCTGTTTTTAATATCACTGCTGTAAGAGTAATCTGTGCAGGTCGCATCAACTAATTATGATGTAAGAAAAATTTCTGTGGGATTTGAGGTATAAGTGCTGAAATGAATCATGGACCGCTTTGGGGTCTTCTCTACTCTAGGCATACCCAACTTCCTAGATTGGACTAATGACCAAGATTACATATAAAATGATTCCCTGTGGAGACTTTGATAGCTGTAGTCACTGCAGTTTTGACGGTGAAAGTTTTCAGTTGTCTGTATAATTTAGGTAGGTAGTTGTAAGAAGCTACATAGATGTCTCCTTCAGATACCAAATTTGTTTTTTTTCTTTTAGATTTGTTATACAGTTAAACTGGAGAATTTAAAGCAACATCATTTGATTTCCCTCTTATGTTCTCTTAATTTACTAGGTTGAAGTAAAACTGATGGGGTTAAACTAAAAGTTGCTGAGAGGGTAAGATTTACAAGGAACCTCATGAACTTTGTCTTTTTATCTATAAAGATGAAATAAGGGAGAGAGTTAAAATTGCCAAAAGGTACAAATATATAACTTGTACCTTTTAAACATCATTTTAAATTTTAATGAAGTAATTTAAAATCTAATGAAAGACTTAGAATAAAACTGGAACATAGACCAAAATTAGTGCTTTGATATTTCTAATTTTTAGTGATTTTTTTCCCTATTGCTTTGTAAATCAAACTAATAATTAAAAATGAATGGTATTAATGGCTTTATGATATTTATATTCCTTTTATTTTAATCACTGCATTTGGACTATGTAATAAAAGTACATTCTTCACTCATAAAGAGCTAAATATATATTTTTTTAATTTCTTGGTCATCTTTTAAAAATATCCACAGTGCCTTCATTTGAACCTTGAATCTTATATTTATAGAACATATAATATGCAGGTTTGATTTCTCTATCAGTAGTATATTTTTAAAACTGCATATACACAGGCGGTATAACATGGAAACACCATCAGTGAAATATTTGACAAGTCTAAAATTTGTTAACTAGAAGTAACCTCTAAAGAAAGCAGAACAAAATAGCTTTCTGCTCCTTACTGGCCTTTGTGTAAAACATCATTACACGAAAATACAGTTTCCTAACAAATATTAGCCAAACTCTGTCTACCAGTGAATGAGTCTTTTAAAGCTAAACAAGTATCTGAGCATCACACCCCCAGGTTAAGGTATCAGGGGCATTAGAGTTCTGAGATCCCATTTCTAAAGAGTTCCCCAGTGAGGCTGCTGCTGCTGGGCCTGGAGGACACTTAGAGAAAGCAGAGTGTAGACTGTTACCGATGTGCCCATCTTTAGCTTTGAAGAAGCACCATCAAGCTTATTGGGAAATGGTTCACCTGTTCAAGACAATGAAGTGGATTGTTTAAAGACTCCACATTTTTGTTGCATGCCTTTTTAAAAGAATGTGAAATAATACCTAGCTTTAGTTTGCTTTTCTTTTAAAAAGGTAATTATTTTTATTATTGATATATTTTTTGCACTATTGAATGTCCATTCTCCCCCACCCCAAATTGCTTTCATTGCTTTGGAAACTCCCTTACAAGACTGTAAACTATATGCAGTTCCTTCTCTATTTGTAGGGATAAATCTGGAAGCAGGATACCAGGCGCAAGAATTGCTGTTAATGGGAGTTCCCTGGTAGTCCAGTGGTTAGAGCTCACACTTTCACTGCCTTGGGCAGGAGTGCAGTCCCTGGTTGGGGAGCTAAGATCCTACGAGCCTCAAAACAAATCAAAAACACAAATTTGCTGTTAAAACTTGATACAAAATGGATTCAATATGAACTTGTATTTTCGATAATTTGGGAACACAGTTACCGTCCTACAGGATTTATACCAAAGCATGAAAATAAGTAGTTTTTTTTGTGGAGGGGATCTTAGGTCCTTGACCAAGGATCAGACTCAAGCTCCCTGCATTGAAAGAGCAGAGCCTTAACCACCGGGGAAATCCCCTAAGTAGTGTTTTGTGTTTTTTTTTTTTAAGATCATTAAATTATGAAAAATGGCCACAAGGTTAAAGCATTCTGCTATAGTTTTCTGTTTCTTAGCTCACAACAAAGAGGATAGGGTCCCAGGTGAGCTGACAGGCTCCATGTGCACACGCCTTCCTTTTCCCGCACAGCTTCCTTTCCTAACCAGCTCTTCTACCACACTTTCCAGACTTGGATCCACAGCCCTTCGCTCTCTCCTTTGCTCCTGCCTGAGTCCTGTTTGCATGTCCTGACTATGTGGTTCCAAACACCAGATGTCTTTTGTTAACATGAATGTTTTCAATTATTTGTGGTGAATATTTTTTTTTTCATAAATGGATCAATTTTCTCTGCTTGGGTTAAATCATCACGGGATAAGTGAGAGTTTGCTAAGTTCAGTAGAATTATTGAAATAATTTATGTATTTTAGTAATAGTAACTAAATACCTTTTTTCTTTTTTTCCATTAAGTATATTTATTACTTGTGCAATTGTAAACTATGTTATCTTAATAAAGATTGATCGAGAAATGTTGTAATTTTTAAGTTGTCTGCTTAAATGCATCTTACTGAAGCTTTTTTTGGATATACTGTAAATGGTAAATCCAGTTCAGCTGGTGGTGAGTGTAACGACACGGTCCAAAACTTGAATGGTCAAATTAACTTGAACATTTTTCTGCCTGGTTCTCAAATTCTTAACCATTCAACAAAGGCCTTAAAATTTTTAAGCAAGAACTAGTAAATAAAAAAGATTTTGTAATTAGTTGAGAGAGCGTATTTACAAAATTTAGAAGCATCCTAGAAAAATGGGAAGTCATATAATGCTTTATAGAGGTCTTCCCTCAGGTGGAAACAGTTGTGCACAAGAAGAAACTGTCCTTGATGCAAAAGATGCATCTGAAAATGGAGGATGTCATAACATCAGTTTCTGAGACAGTGTTACATGGGATTAATACAGGCCCCATGTATCGCCTCAAAGGCTGTGCTGCTGGAGACCAGGACTGTGTCTCCCCATACACTCTCATTCTGAGAAAATGAGTGTACATTATTCACTTGAGACTAGGCGGTTTCAGAAGTAAACATTATATGCAAATTTAGAGTCTGTTTACCTGCTGTATGATCTATAAGACTGCAAGGGTAAAGTTGCTTCTTGCACCAAATTCTTGGTTCAACTTCCTAATGAGAATCAGAAGAGACATAGTGTATGGGCCTAATTGTCAGCTTTACTTCCCTTCTCCCCCCTCATTGATTTTTACCCCATTTTTATGCCACTCTTGCTCCTTTTGGTGTGACCTCACTATTTTATTCAACACTTTCCCCTTCCTCTGTTCAGCACATACGTAACTGGTGAGAGCCACAGACAAGACATTTTATTTCTCTCTGAGAAGAGATGAGAGAAACGTTTGCTTTTATCATTAAAAGGTATCTGCTTTCTGTTGCATTTCTTTTCAGAGATGTCCTTTCTTCTGTAAAATACTTGATGAACATTTAGATATCGATATCCTGAGCTGAGCTAAGTAGACAGTAGACAGCAAGGAGGACATTTGGATTCTGGTTCCCCTCTTTGAGATTAGTGGTATTTATATTTTCTCCTTCCCTGTTTTAATGTAAAATAATATGCACTGACAGGCTTTTGCTTTGACATAGGCACCAACAGAGAGTAATGACCCTTTGACCTTTGGTCAGACTGTGACAGGTATTTTATATAGCCATTTCTTCAGGACTGTTGTGGAGAGCAATTCAATAGTTAGGCCTATCAATGAATCCTTGAAGATCACTATATTCTTCTATTTGAAGTGAATAAATACACTTTTTTTTCCCCCCTAGTAGTAGTGGAACACTTATTTTCTTAAACAGAAATGCAATATATGAGAAGAATAAATAAGCATTTATATAAACCTAAAGAAACAACTCAGCTCTACCTTCTAGCAGCTGTAAATCCAAATCTGGGGGAATTTTTTTAGTCTAATGGGAAATAATCAGATAGTAGGTCCACTTGAAGTTCACTTTTAGGTTTTTTTTTTTTGACAGAAACCAAACTACATTTTATGTAATTTTGGTAAAGAATTTCAGTTTCAGCTTGTAAATATTAGTTCTATAAAGGCATTTAACTGTTTCCCTCAGCCACTATATTTTTAGCATATAAAAAAGTAAATAAATCAGCACCAGCAAAAAGCCTCAAATTTTATGTGAAATGCATTCCCTTTAGCCATTTAATCCCCTCCATCTCTGGCTCTGAATGAAATGAATTGGAAGTTCTTTTTCTGCCTGAGTGTCTCTGCATAGCTAGGAAGAGAGGAGATAGACTTCCACACTCACGTGCAAGGCACTACCCTAGGTGACAGTCATGAACTTGAGAGCAGATTCCACAAAGACCAATAAGATGGGCAGTTCCTTAGTAAAAGCAGAGCGATGTCTTTGATCACAGGAGCAGAGGGGAAGACAAAAATATACCAACTACCCCGCCCTATGTATCTGCTCAGTTCTCTAAGGAGTCCTTTGAGGCTCCAACCAACCAGGAAAGCAGTTTTCAGACAGTCCATGAGCTTTCAAATTGTCTGTAAACGCTTGAAGTTACCTTAGTGAATGCTGAAGGTAATATGACATAACTGTAAGTAGTAACTCACTTTCACATTTTAATCATCTTTAAATAGCTTGATGTTATATCCAATGAGTTGTTTCTTTAACTTTATGTAAATGCTTATTTATCCTTCTCATATTGGATTTCTGTTTAAAATTCTATTTAAGAAAATAAGTGTTCCACTACTATTAGAGAAAAAAAAAAAAAGTGTATTCACTTCAACAAATAGCAGAATACAGTGGTGTTGGAGGATTTAGTGAGAGGCCTGACTGTTGAATCGCTCTCCACAACAGTCCTGAGGGCATGGCCAAGTAACAAGCACCGCGCGGCAGCGCTGGCTGGCTCATAGTGAAGCATCCCCCTCCAGGGGAATAATGAAGTCTCCGGCGTTCACACGGTCAGCTCGTCATGAGGCAGGCACCCGAGGGTTCGCTGGGCCGACGCGTCCGCGTTGGGTTGTAGTCTGTCTGCTGTAGTCCGGTTCCGAAGCAGGAGTGGAGCTGCTTTTCCCAGCTCCAGAGCCGGTGGTCCTGCATGGCTGCTGCGAATGTCAAAACTGGCTCCTCCTACGTAAAGTGAGCTCGAGTGCACAGTTACACATCAAAGACTTCATGGGGAAAAAATGTACAACCCATGGATGTTGGGTTACGTAAACTCTATGAAAGTTAATTTTCTTTTCCCTTTTTTAACGTGGCTTCTAGAAAATTCAAAATTCCCTGTGTGACTTGCATTATATTTCTTTGGAAACCGCTGGACTTGAATAACAGGGTTTAGAAAGATGTTCCTTGTTACCAAAAAACAAAAACAAAAACAAAAACACCAAAACAGTGTGATGTGAGTTTTAGTTACTTAGGAGACTCTAACCAGAATATGTGATTTCCTTGACAGTGAGGGGTAAATGAAGCATTATTGAACGTGAACACTCAGAATCATTCATTACCTTTGTATAAGTTTCATCTCAAAGCTGGATTTTAAATTGAATATTACGAAAACGTGCTTCTCTCTATTCTCTCCCGTTGGTCCTAAATTAAGATAGGAGGATATTTACTAAGTATATGCGACTGCCCTATTTCTTGTCTTGGAGGAAATCCAAGCTACAATACAGAATTAGAAAAAAGTTTGTAGAGTGAGCCTGGTTGAACATTGGAATAACTTTAAAAAATCATTTATTTCCTAGTTCACTGACTCTTACTAGTATGTAGCTTTTTTTTTTTTAGTCTTCCCTATTCTAAATGGGCTTCTGGAATTAATGTATGTACTTCATTATTAATTATGTTCATCTCTGATGCTGTCTTCTTAACCTTGCTTCTTAGGAAACCAGAATGTCACGGTACATACTGTTCTATTCCCTTATAGGAAAGCAGAATGTAGCGCTACGTACACCACTTATCAGGATAAAGCAGCCACTCCAACAGAATAGATGAACTGAACCGTTTCCAGGAATGCATGTATCATTCAGCCATGAAAAGGAAGGAAATCTTGCCATTTGCCACAATACAGATGGACCTTGAGGGGATTTTGCTGGGTAATAAGTCATATAAAGAAAGACGTGTGTACTGTCTGATCTCACTTATATGTGGAATTGAAAAAAGCTTTCACAGAAGAAAAATGAGCTTTGTCGATGTCAGCGGTGGGGGACTGGTGGGGGTGGGTTTGAGTAAAGGTGGTCAGAAAATACAAACCTTCAGTTATAGGGTGAGAAAGTACTGGGTGTAATTACAGCACAGTGGCTACCGTGAGTTACTCATACTGTATTTATATTGGCAAGTTGCTAAGAGAGTGGATCTTAAAAAGTTCTAATCACATGGAAGAAAAAAGCTTTTTGTAGGTATTGACATTATCGAATCATGCTGTACACCTTAAACTTAACGCAATGCTCTCTCTCAATTTTGTCTCAATACTGAAGGAAAAAAAGTATAAAGATTATTTGCTGCTTTCTTACACTGTCAGAAATAAAACTGCTAAGCGATAGCCATAGGAACATTAAAACATTTTAATGTGGCAGAAGTATAGTCACTATTCTTTAATGCTTCTTTGAAACATGTATGAATTAGGTTTAAACGCCTTGCCTGTTTTTCCTTAAATAGCACTGGATTTATGGGGTAGGTCAACATGGCATTCCTGGTAGTGTTAAGGTAGGGAAATGTGTTTGTTTTTTTTTCTATAAGATCTCCAAACTCAGAGAACTATATTGCAAAATGACATTACATTTCATTTGCAAAGAAAGTGATTTTGGAATCTTTTTTTGTTCAGAGGTGATTACCAATTCTTAAGGTTCATTCTTTGAGTTTCTTAACTAAGAATATTACTGGAAAATACTCTTACATTGAATAGATTAAAATGCTATTTTTAAAAATGTGTAACCTCTTGGTAATTTAGAGATACTGTTGAGTTTTTATCTGGCATTTGTTCTTCACCCCTTTTATTTATAATAAGCCAGTCTGAGAAACCAAGAATTCAGCATCAGTTTCAGGCTTCTATACAAAGTTAGAGTACTCTTAGCACCCATGGCAATAATGCCAGCTCAGGACAAAGTGAACGCTGTGGCCTTATAGTTTTCTTAAGAAGAATTCCACTTTATTATTATTATTATTGTACTATAGTTTTGTTTTGTTTTGTTTTGTTTTGTTTTACACAACGTTGTGTCTGTTTCTGCTGAAGAATTCTACTCTCTAAGAGAATTAGAATCCACTCTAAAGTCTGGCTCTAGGGGCTTTTCTCTGCCCACTTGGATAAAGATATGTCTGTCTTTACACATGTCATCAGAATGTAAGCAGTTTTGTAGGGAATAAATTCATCAGATAACCTCAGGTTGTATCAGAATCTTAAGTCTTTGTGGGCTCCTCACCTCATCTGTAAAGGGCAGAGTAAAAATGAAGCCCTGTATTTCAGAAAAGCAAACTCAACTCCGTGGATTAGCTGTAGGTCACGCAAAGGGAAGGAAAAAGGAGACAGCTCAGGGGGGTCTGGACACTAGGGTGGAACAGACCCCAGCCCGCTTCTCTGTCCTCACGCCAGGGACCACAGAGGAGGGACTCTGCTCTGACTCAGATTTCTACAGGTTTTGTTTTACACCTTAAAAAAAAATTTTTTTTTTTTTTTAAATTTTTTGGCCATACCTTGACATGCAGAGCTATCCAAGCTGAGATCAGACCTGTGCCCCCCACAGTGGAAGCAAAGAAACCCAAGCACTGGACCACCAAGAAGTGGAAGTCCTCACACTTCATAGTTGGTAGCACAAACTGGGCCAAAGAAAAGTTGCCTTAGAAAGGTACGAATGAGGACTCAAGGGTAAGCAAGAGTAAATGCAGGTTTTCTCCCTGAGAACATGTTTGTAAGGCCCTCTGTTAGTGGTCCTTCCCTTTGTAATCTTGGGTAAGGCATGTGGAAGAGAAGTTTGAACAGAATACATTCAGGAATTCTGAGACAAATCCAGAGTTGAAGTTCTGCTGCACCCTTTTTATCACATACTCTTTAAGAATCTAACAGTTTCTCAGAAGCATGGGGGTGGCTGTAGTACATATTTCTTAAAACCTCAAGGAAATGCTTTCAACCAAAGTTTATTGTGCTTACCAAAATAGACTTTCACAATAGTTTCCACTTCAAATTTAGTTTTTCCAGTGTAACATATGTAAGATTGAAATATGTGTACATATAAATAATGTTCTGTCAGCAAATAACTTGTCAATTACTTAAATATATGGAGAAACCATTTTTTTTCTAGAAATGTCTGTCTGAATGAGAGGGAAAAGTGTATTTGAATTTAAACTTAAAACTGCAAGAGTGAGTCCCCAGTGGAATGAGACGTCTCATGTCTGTATTGTTTTCTGAGAATTGAACCTTTGAGTCTGTTTAAAAAATAAAATGTCATTATGGAGAAGTTTCATTTGTGATGGTGCATTTATTTCCGGAGTGTTTTATCTCAGGTGAGAGTGCGCCTCTAATCGGGCCCACCTTCTGGAAGTGTTCCCCTCCCACAGTCACCCCTTCTAGCCCTCCAGTCTCAGAGCCTGAAGTCTGTCCAGGCTTCTCCCCTCCCAGCCTGCCTCGTGCCTCCCCTGCTCATGGCGTTCAGTCCCACCTTGTTACCCGCAGCATAATGTCCATTTCATGATGCTTGAAAACTTTCTGCAGTTAATGCCCAGCTTTTCTCCACCTGCAGCACTTCACATAGCCTGCTCTCAGCCAGCCAGGCCACCCATCCTGTACTCACTGCTGTACCCCTGGCTCGCTGTTGCCTGAAGGCCTCTGGTCCTGTCTGATCCTGGGCATCACTCAGGCCCAGTTCACAGAATCCATCGTGTGCAGCCCTTCCTGATTCCCGCCTGGCTCTCAGCCTTCATGATTTCCTGGCCTTGAGGGAACACATACGTCTATGTGTGTGGTAGAAGACGTATCTTCCACATCACTTTTACACACGGGTGTAGCTGAGTAAAAACCCGGGTCCCAGCCATGAAAGCATAGCATGTTTCTGAAGCACGGCTGCACTCTGGAATCCCCTGGGGATTTTTACTAATGCCTGGGCGCCCCCACCCCCTCCCCCTGTCACGCTGTTGACCTGGGGTGTGCCTGGGCATTAGGCATCTGTAAAGCTTCCCAAGTGATTATAATATCAGCTAAGGGAGAACCTCTGCGTTAGTGGTTCTTCAGCCTCAGAGTCCACGTCTGCAGGTGAACTTGCACATACAAACTTGTAACGACAGAGGTAAGTGTTTATATTTGCAAGAAAAAAATGTGTTTTTGTAATTCAGCCTGTTAAGTCAGAAAATGACTACGACTTGAATTAAGATCTTGTCACCCAGCTAATCCGAGGAAGCTATCTGGTTAAAAACAAAGGAAACAATCTTTATAATGCCAACGCTGAGAATTAGCTTGGCTATAAAGAAAAAACATTTTGCCAAATTTTATTTACCTGTAACCTGAGATCCAACCAGTCCATCCTAAAGGAAATCAGCCCTGAATGTTCATTGAAAGGACTGAAGTTGAAGCTGAAACTCTGATACTTTGGCCACCTGATGCGAAGAGCTGACTCATTTGAAAAGACCCTAATGCTGGGAAAGATTGAAGGCGGGACGAGAAGGGGATGACAGAGGATGAGATGGCTGGATGGCATCACCGACTCAATGGACATGGGTTTGGGTGGACTCTGGGAGTTGGTGATGGACGGGGAGGCCTGGCATGCTGTGGTCCATGGGGTCACAAAGAGTTGGACATGACTGAGCGACTGAACTGAATTGAACCTGAGGCTACTGTACTATTTTTGGCTGGGCTGGGTCTTCTTGCTGCACAGGGCTCTCTAGTTGCAGAAAGCAGGGGCTCCTTTCTGGTTGTGGTGCACAGGCTGCTTCTGTTGCAGGCGTGTGCTCTACGGTGCACGGGCAGCATAACTTCTGCCACGTGGTCTTGGTAGTTGTGGCGAAGTAGCTTAGTTGCCCTGAGACGTGGACTCTTAACCAGACCAGGAACTGAACCCTGCACTGGCGGGCAGATTTTAACCAGTTGTCCTCCAGTTGCTGTATTTTTTTTTTTTCATAAGATATACTGGGAGAGCTTTTATGGTGATAATGAAAAGTCTTCGTCTTCCAGAAATGATACAAAACTGCAAAGTGTTAGTCGTTTATTCCTGTCCGACTCTGCGAGTCCATGGACTGTATACCCTACCAGATGTCTCTCCATGGAATTTTCCAGGCAAGAATGCTGGAGTGAGTTACCATTTGATCTTCACACACATTTGTGGATGGGGTGGGGTGGGGATGTTGTTTGCTTTTCCCAGTCTGCATTGCTTTCATCATTTCCAGGCTTATCTAGAAAACCTTACCCTGGCATGGCGCGGGCAGACTTTAAAGCCACCACACTGCTGCCCTCCTGTGGACTGCGAGGGCATCTGACACATTCTCTGTGTAGTTCAAACTCAGAGGTTTTAGTCACTGCTGGGATACCTAGAAGTCATTTTCAACTTGAATTAACTAGCTCTTTCCTACTTACCTTCTAAAGAATTACCTTTAAAAATGGCTAACTTCAGTCCCTTATGGCTTACATATGGGGGAAGCATAATATAGGGGTCTGTGGTCAATAAACTATTTTCCTTTCCTCTGGTGTTCATACCACCAGAAGGTGACCACATCGATCCACGTCCGGATGACATTGAGAAAGTTCCCCACCCCGATTCTTCACCTGCTGGTTCGAGAAGACCTGTTTGGGGTGATAAACAAGTGGTGGTTGTGGTGTAGTCAAGTCGTGTCTGACTCTTCCAACCCTATGGACTATATCTGGCCAGGCTCCTCTGCCCATGGGATTGCCCTTTCCTTCTCCAGAGAACTTCTCAACCCAGGGATCAAACCCAGGTCTCCTGCGTTGCCGGCAAATTCTTTACTGACTGAGCCACCCAGAAAGCCATAAACATGTGGTAAAACTTAGATAGACCCATGCCTGGCAAAGCATTTTCTAAGTTGAAAGCATGGTCACAAAAGCAGACTCAAGCTGTCTTCAAAATAAACACTGCTCAGCAATCTATTAGCACAAACCACCTTGGGATGCTAATTTTAGCTAAAAAGCTGTCAACCTTCAGATGAATAAAGAAAAATAATCCTCCATGAGTGGCCCTTCAGTTACAAGCAAGGGGCTTTCATTTTGCTTCTCATGACACAGCCATGAGCACTTGTTTAAAATTAAGCATTCATGAGAACTCCAGAAACTACTTTCATGGAAAAGATGTCCCAAGTCATTGTTTTTATGCTTTCATGTTAAACCCAGATCTTCTGGCACTTTCTCATTTGGGGACTGGAATCATAGCAACCTGCTGGCAGAATCCACGGGTGACTTGCTTTATTGGCAATACCTAGCCCACTCCAGTGTTCTTGCCTGGAGAATCCCAGGGACAGGGGAGCCTGGTGAGCTGCAGTCTATGGGGTCGCACAGTCAGACACGACTGAAGCGACTTGGCAGCAGCAGCCTGGAGCCAGGGACACGGTAGGTGAATCAGAAGCTGTTCAGTTTCTTACAGTTGACCCAAAGCTTTTATGCCCATAGGTCTGTTGTAGCTACCTCAGCAGAGAAGTGAAGAAAACAATCCAGGGTCTTAACTGTTCCCACCACATCCTGGGAACCAGAACCTGAATTCTCCAGTCAATAGCCCCAAACAGCCCTACAGCTACAGTGGGAGGTGCCCCCCATTCCCAGGGAAGTTTTCCCAACAGAGGCTTCACCCACCTCACCCCACCCCACTGGGCAGGGCAGCCAGCTGGGGGGAGACTGGCAGGAACTGGACCTCAAAACGCTTCCCAAGTGGTTGAGGTGCCACCATGTATGGAGAACAGATGTGAAATCAAAGTCCTGCAGGTAGATCAGGGCTGGCCTTGCACTTTCTGCTCAAAAAGGTCAATCAAGGGGACACAGCTCTCCAACCTGAAGACTCCCGAAGTGAAACCCCCTGTGAAATCAAATCTGGCTCATCTCTTGAGAACCTTTACAGAACTGGTTCACTCTGTCTTCAAGGGTTGATAGAAATGAAGAACAAAAGTAGAGAACGTCTGCATCTCCTAACATCGCTGAATTTATCAGTGCACCTCCCTCTAGGGGCCACGTGAGTATGGGCTCAGTTAAGCGAACATTTCTGCGGGAATGCTGACTGCAAAGGCTCCGGGGCTGCAGCCTATTTGCGACTGAGGTCAGTTTCCCCTTCAACTCAGGTCTGCAACACTTTCCTATTATTGTTTTTCTCCTTTTATTTCTTGGCTCACAGAATTTCATTCTTAACGGGCTACATTTTTAATATCTGTTTGCTGTAACCGACTTTGAACTCTTTATGAAGTAGGTAACATTTGCATGTAGCAAATTAATTTTTCAGGGCTCCACTTATCATAAAATTATGAATGGAAAATAATCTATGAAAAACAAACACATGGTAAGTTGAATACAGTAAATATTTATTAAGGTCAGGATGCATGAACAGAAAGATAATTTAACAGAAACCAATTCGGAGTTTACAGCACTATCACATTTTAGCAAACTGAGGACATTAGGTACACTACGGTGATTTGTTTCTAAAAATCCACTAAATGATCTATTACCTGTGCATAAAGAATTGTAGATGTATTGACCCAAAATGGGTCAATACCCATTGTAGGAAAAGGTGTAACCTCCCTCCCCCTCTCTCTGCCCATCCATCTTCCAGGAAGCCACAGGCTGCTGCTGACCAGACTTGGCACGAGACCTCGAGGCTGCTGCTTTTCCCCCTACATCATAACCGATTTCAAATGGTGCTAGACAAAAACAGACTCTGAACACCAGGAGAAATCGGTCAGCCTGTGTAAGAGATGGGTCCGGTGGTGCTCAGTGGGGTCCACACCTTGATGGTACAGGTGGCAAGTCTGATTTCACCTACTCAGCAACTGCAGCTGAATGTTCCACGGCGCGTAGGAGCAGGTGGACAGTGCAGGTGTGGTGAGAGAGTCCTTCCAGTCCATGGCCCTCCCGCTGCCGACTGCGGTCAAGTACCCAACCCAGCGCTGCCCAGTCACACGCTGAAAGGCCCCACCAACAGGTTCCTGCTGGTGGCTGCTGCTACCTGTCCATAGGAAGACTATCACAAACCCTGGCTCTGCTCAAGCCTCTGAGTTTCTACTGAACACAGCCCCATCCCTGCACTGTCCCCCTTCCACAACCCAACATGTTCAAGAATATACTTTTCTTCTCAAATTCTTCTTTTCTTGAACCAGCTCAGGTGGCAGGAGGAGGGGAGCTGGTCCCAGGGCAGCAGCTCCTCTGAAGGTGGCCTTTGGCTGTGCTGCAATTCTTACTCCTAAAACACTGATTTCAAATGGTGCTAGATACAAAGATGGAAAAATCTAAGCCACCATGTGAAACCAGCTTCCAGAAGAAGAGGATCTCACTGAAGAAAGGAGGGAGATGCGATCAGAAGACCCAGCCTTTGCCTGAGCAAAAAGATGTCTTACTGCAGTTATACTTGCCACGGGACATAAGGGTCCCTTCAAAAGGCACAGAGAAGAGTTACAAAGTGATGCTCAAAGAACATGAAAGTCAAAGCTGGTAAGTCACATACACAATCGCCATACAAAAGTCATGAATTCTAGGCTAATTTATTCAATTCCACAACCAGTTCCTTCACATTATTATATATATGATGAAATTAAATAGTGAAAGTTATCATTGAACTGTGTGAACATTTACATTAGTTTTGCCCTGTTTCATAAACTATTTCACGGTCTGCAAAGCATTTTCTGATGTTATCTCCTTGCATCAGGAAACAAGCACCCTTTCTGCCTGGGAGGCTCTAACCACTACACACAGGTGGGTTTCACCTGGGCCAGGGACCCTAGTAAGGAAGATCACGGGCTCGCCCTTCCCCATCACAGATGAGCGGTCAGGACGTTCAAGTATGACCCCGTGAGCCACCAATCTTATTCTCTACTGGTGTCCTAAAATTGTATTAAGTAGACAACTCTCTAATACAAGAATGGACTTTTGTTTTGCATTGTTTTCAAATTCAGCTTGAAAATAAGATGTGCGAACAGGGTTCAAATCAGACTTCCATCTCCTGTGGGTGAAGCTAAGAAAGTATGTCTGTATTTCCTGATACCATAACCGAGAGAAACAAGAGACAGAATCTTTACCTCTCAGGTTCCCTACCAACTCTTCAAGACTCCAGATAAAAGCGTTGTTTTTTCTGCCTCCTGTAAATAACGTGACATGCTGCTCTAGGGAAGAGAAGGAAATAAAATGCGAACACCGAGCTGTGCTCTTCAATTCTCACCACGAACCAGGGATTATTCCTGTTTTTGCAGAAGAAACTGATCCTCAATGTGGTTCAAAAACCTGTCCACAGTCTCATGACTGGTGAGCCGGGTCCAAGCCGGGTCTGACCCCAGCGTCTGTGCTCCTGCCCCTCTGCCCACCGCCACCTGCTTTGTGGTTTGCCGACTGTCTCCCTCTGCCCTTGCCCCTGATTATGAGCAAGACTGAGGGCAGGTGGGAATCCTAGGCAGTGCTTCTGCATGGACGGCGGGGTGTTGCTGACTGTCCAGCGTGTTAAACTTGGGTGGAGATGGGAGCACACCCGGTTCTTTGATACTGGTTTCGTTCTCCCTCAAGCCGTGCCTGGTGGGTCTCCACTGCGCGGCTGCGGCAGTGGGGAAGACGCTGGGGAGGAAGGCCCTGCAGCATCTGTGGTGGACGCCTCTGCAACCTGTGGGGCTCTGCAAGGCCTCAGTCACAGACGGGGGCGTCTGGGCCAGGCAGGGGTCGGCACTGCCTGGGGGGAAGGGCTCTAAGTATGGGCACCTGCGGTCAACAGCAGAGGTGGGGTCAGTGGGGTTGGGGTGTGAATCAGGTCATCACTGAGGCTTAAGGTCAAGACTAAACGTGAGTCATGACTACAGGATACGAATAAAATATAAAAGGAGGGGGTTGAAGGAGATCTGCATTTGGCAATTCTCAGCTTTGCTGCTTTCTACTGCAGCCAAACTCTTCTTCCTTAGTAACTTCCAGCTGCCACTATCCACCCCCTTTCCGAAGGTATTACAGGAGTCCTTTGGTGACCCAGAATGTCTCTCCCCCTCCAGAAGGCCTCTCTGCACATGCTGCTCCCTCTTGGTGGAATATTCTGCATCTACTGTCCCAAAACTCCCAGCCCTGAACCACCCCAGTCCACCCGCACAGTAAGCCTGGTGGTCTCAAGCCCTCCTTCAGGTCTCAGCGGAGCTACCCCATCCTCAGAAAAGCACCCCAGTCTAGCCCGGCATTTGGTTAAGCTCCCCTCACACTCCACCTTGCTCTGGCCCTTCAGAACACACTTGGGTCGTCAGGTCATGAGGGTGACTAATCCCCAGCTCCCCGGGAAGTGTCAGCTCTGAGTGCAGAGCACAGGCCACGCATGGTGGACAGGCAACTGTCACCGAGGGAGCTCGGGGGCATGAACCCAAGTGTATGCTCCCAACTCTGGAGCTCTGAAACACTCAGTGCCCTGGAAAGAGAGACGAGAGATCATCAGCAACGCACTGCTGTAGCACACTCTAAAAGGGCACGGGGGGAGTTACCTTAGGATCCAAAGCTTTTGCGCTCCCAAGCCCACCAGATAAAAGGGTCTGTTGAGGTCTCAGACCTCCCGACAGAACCAAGCTTCTTTCTCCAAGTCAGTCAGGCAGGGAGCGACTCGCTTACCTGAACCCAGCCGCTGGTTCTGTCCCCAAGTTGCATGCAGCCAGGTGATCCAAGGCGGCTGGAAGCGGCATGCTCTCCCTGGCACCCAGCCCGGAGGCCTCCTGGATCTGGAGGAAGGCAGCCTGGGAAAGCCCCAGCATGCTGAAGCCTCCAGGTTTTCCCACCGCAACCGAGCAGCCCTGGGCAAGCCAATCAGTGGACAGGGGCTTAGCGGGCTGCCCAGGAGGGAGAGCCAGCCCTGGACGAGTGGGGACATTGGCCCTGGAAGGTGCCACCTCGCAGGAGGCTTTGGGGGCCTCAGGGCTGCTCCAGGCCACTTCCGTGTCCATGTTCTATTTGGAGGTTTTTCCCCACCCCCCTCATGCCTACGAAAACTCCTCTGCCTGGGCAGGGACCCAAGAGTGGAGGAAAGGTCACCGCACAGTGCATCAGAACACAGCGGCAGCTTTAATTTCTGCTCAGCCCAGGTTCTGAGAACGGGGGGCCTGGACTTTTCTGGAACGGGCCTCAGGGTGCTCATCCGAAAAGAGAGGGGCAGGGGCAGACTGGTCACTGCACCTTCAAATGTAAGGAGGGCCAGGCAGGAAATAAGACAAGCAAAGCAGGGACAGTGTGCAGCAGAAGTCCGGTGGCCCCGCTCAGTCTAAAGGCACGCAGAGTCAGATGCAGCTAAACAAGAAATAAGACACAAAAACTGCACAGGCCAAAACCAAACATCTGAGGGTTAAATACAATTCATGGGCCTCTGCTTCAAGAACAGTCCAGAGATGGCAAAGACAGTGTCTACTGTATTCTGTAAATGATGCTGTCTGTGTCATTTAAAGCCCTAAGAATCCTATGCCCAGTATGGTGACCCCCTACAAAAAAAATAATAAAGGAGGAAAACAGGAAGGAGAAGAACCCTTATTTATGAGATCTGTAAGCAGAGACACAGAATACACAGGAACCAGGGCTACCAGCCATGTCCTGCGCCACCAAGGCGTGTTCAGATCCAGAGCCGGTAAGGTTCCTGGGAGGCGGCAGCCTCCCCCTCCCTCCGACCCGCTGGGTGCTGAGTCACAGCTACTTACACGACTGACGACTGACGCAAGTTCCAGCCGGAGCGGGGGAGGAGAGCCGGAAGTGGAGGCCAGCTCATCCATCTTCCTGCCGCTGGGAATGCTGGTTTCGGGGCTCCGGGTAGTGAGGAAGAGTCATCTTGGGGAGACAAGGGCCCCAAGAAGGCCCTCCTGGAGAACGGGGAGCGGTCTGCCCTCGAGGCACTCCTGGACCACTGTCCCTCTGAACACTGAGGCCCGGCCCAGCTTCCTGCCACCCTCAGCTCCAGCCCCGGCCCAGTGTCCTGAACATTTTGTCTCCAAGTGATCAGGGTGGGGCCTGTGGCCAACTAGCTTGTGGTTAATGAATCAGGAAAGGGAAATAAAACGACAGGTATAGGGACGGGGGGCGGGAGCACGAGAGCATGGAGGGCTCGGCGTCGGGAACCACCACACTTCACCAGCCCTGGATCCCAAAGCCGGGGTGGCGCGGACCCACTAACCATCACCCCTCCCCATTGCACACGCACATCACCCTTGAGATAATGACGCCAGAAATCACTGCCTTCTCAGCTGGGATGGGCCCAGCACCTGCACTTCCGGTTTCTCCTGGGGCTGGGGTACGGGGGACCTACGTTCTGAGGCTTCCGTCCCTTCCTTGACACCACCACCAAAGACTTGGGTCTGGAAATCTCCCCATGGCCTGGACTCAGGACAGGGCATGGAGGCCCTGGGCCGGGAGGACGCACAAGGCTACCCTGCCTGGGGATGCCGCGGGGCCTGAGGGGGCAGCAAGAGACGGTGGGGCGGGGGGCGTGAGGATGGGGTCAAGGATGACTCCCTGTTGCCCAGAGAGCGGCTCCGCCTGGGTGCGGGTGGGCACAGTGCTGGACTGCCTTCACGGAAGCTGGCGCTTTCCACAAGCAGGAAAGGGAGTGTGCGGATGGTCTGTCACACGCACGATGCCCACCACAGTTAGCGGCTCCGTGCCAGAGCGGGTCCCCAGGAGAAGCTTTCACCAACATTCCCTGCTTGTCCCCCCAACATCATTTACTGACCCGGTGAGGAGGCACTCGGAGGTGAAACTTCAGGCTCAGGTTAAATCTAACCCTGGAAGCTGGGGGAAGAGACCCCCAGAGCCCAGCGTCCCTGCCACTGGGAGTGAACAGGAGGCGAAGGCCACCCCCCAACCCCCTGGGAGCCCCATTCACAGGGCTGCATGCCTGCCTGTGGGGAGAAGCACTGTGTCTGTCAGCAGGAACATGTCCAGAGGCATGCCCAGCCTCTGCGGCGCTGCCGGACTCCTCTTGGAAGGAGAGCGGGGCCTCTCCCGGAGGTGGACATCCTCCCGGGAGCGTGGCCCCTGTGGGCACCAGGAGGCCCGGGGAGCACCCACAGACCTCCCAGTGGCAATTCTACCTGGTACCTGGGCCCACACCTGGCAGAGCATGTGGACCGGGGCATGCCCCTGACCTGGTTCCACTTCCCTAGGTGGGGGAGGGCAGGCAGGGGGTAGGTCTGCAGTGCCGGGCGGCCCGGAGAACCCTCCTCTCCTGACTCGCCTGCAGCTGGCCCAGCAGGTAGCTGCACCTAAACTGCTTATGCCAGCCTCGGGACCTGGGTCTGCCAGTCCAGGACCTGCAACAGAGAGTGGTGGGAGGAGGGAGGGGGAGGAGGGCAGAGGGAGAGGAGGAGGGCGGGGAGGAGGGCGGGAGGAGAGTTTCACAGTCTAGTGCATTCCCATCAGATCGGAGAGGGGAACACAGGCTACTTCCCCTTTTCAAGTGCTTCTGGGCCCCCACTTGCGTTTCGGTTCCTTCCCCTCTGGACCGGGGATGGCACGGCTGGTGGGCCAGGCCCGGGCGGGCGCCCAGGTGCCCAGCCAACTGGGCCCTCGCCCGGCTCCATCTCGGGCCTGGCAGGCTCCCTGGCAGTTACCCGGCGTGCCCTTCCCTTGTCAGGGAGGCCTCGCCCTCTTGTTTTCCAAGTTTTATAACAGTATTGTTTGTTGTCCGGCAGATTAAATTCTTCTGGAGGCGGGGGAGGGAGATGAGGGAGAGAGAGGAGGGAAGAGAGAGAGAAGGAGACAAACACAAATAGGGCCGTCAGGGCCAAAAGATTAGACGCGTTCCTTTCTGAACAGAGCTCACCTGGTTCGGAGGGAGCCCCGTGGCCGGGAGCCCATGTTCACTTCCTCTCTGACCCTCTCTGCTGGCACTGTCAACCTAGCAGGGGGACGGGGTCTCAGACTTTCAAGGCTGCTACTCAGGGCTCAAGCTGAGAAGAAGCAACAGCTAGGATGGCTGGGGGATTCACGCCTGAGCAACGCCCACCCCAGACAGGAAGCCTGGCGCGGGGGGCCCCCGAGCTGGCCCCCACGTGGGTACCCTTGATCCCCTCTCCTCAGGGGTCTAGACGACCTCCTCCAGGAGCAGGCGGGAAGCCGCCCCGTCTCAGAAATGGTTCACCTCTGCAGCAAGCCTGCGCTGTGTTCACATGTGAAACGAAGGGAACACCATTTACGATGTCAGAGATGCTGGAAGAACAGGTCCCCAAGGAAACGATACCACGGGCGTGCGGACAGATATTCCTGTATGCCTAAGGAGTGAGCAAGGGTGGGAAACAGGCAAGAAGAGAGTCCGAAAACTGACACAAAAGCAGCAGGAGCTCACAGACGTGGTGGCCGCGGGCAGAGGCTCGGCAGCAGAAGGCTCCTGACTTGTCGGGTCTTTCTACGTTAAACATGCAGGCGGTTGTAATACTAAAGGATATATGATTCTCTGTATTTAACACAACCCTCATTTAGACATTAACTGGTTGATTTTTGGACTTTGGTCCCTTCTAAATAGTATGTTAGGTGTGCTTCAACACACCCCCATGCCTTTAGAACAGCCAACAATGCCGGCGGTCCCAGAGCTGTGCACCTGCCCCGAGAGCTCCTCTTCCCTCTCCTGCCTTTCTCCAGCCAACAGATGTATGGCCCTGCCTCATGTGCCACATTCACAAATACACACACACACACACAGTCTCTCTCTCCCCCACACACACAAAATTCACATATACACACTCTCCCACACACACAGTTCACAGTCACACACACACACAATTCACATATACACTCACACACACAGTCTCTCTCTCCCCCCCACACACACAATTCACATATACATACTCTCTCTCCCACACACACAGTTCACACTCACTCACACACACACACACTCCCTCACACAATGCATCTCTGATCCCTGTCCGCGATCCCTAGAGTGCAGAGAAGCCAGCCGGCAGGATGGCGGCGGTGCTGATACAACTCAGGATCAGAGAGCTCAGCGCTCTCCCGGCAGGGATGAGGGGCGAACGTGCCTTTCTCCCTTTTTATTCGCAAATACAATCAGTCCTACGCAGTCGGTGCCAGAAGTCCTCTCTGCAAAGGGAAACAACGTTCGCGTGTCCCCCATCCCGAGCTCAGGCGTGCCTCAGAGGCAGAAAGGACTAGCGGAGCCCACGGGGGATCCTAGCACCCGCACCTCCTGCTGCTCCCGGCGTCCACAGACGCAGGCCCGAAAGACTCTCCCAAGGACCGCCTGGGTCCCCCTCTCAAAGAAGCCTCGTCTCTCCTCGGGAGCCGTCGGGACGCCATGGTGGTCCTCCCCGGGGTGTAGCCTAAACCCCCTCCCTGTGCCGGTGCAGACCTCCTCCGCTCCATCCTCCAGACAGCCAGACTCCAGAATGACAAACGTTCACACGTCAAGTCCCTGAAGTCTGTGGCCACCAAAACAGCTCCCAGGTGGCTTCCCCATCACAAGGTCTCTCTACAAGCCGGGGCTGCACTCAGGGGATACGAACGGCCAGATGGTACAGACGTGTGAAGTGTGCTGCCCCCCAGCCAACCCCAATCCTTCCTCAAACACCCTCCAGATAAAGCCTAAGTCACCCTGGTTAAATATGCTATAAACAAACACCCCTTCCCCCTTCCTAACCAAATGCAGATCACACAGAGGGCCACATGGCCAAGGAGTCTTGCAGCCCACGCTCTGCTTCAGAAGCTCTTGTGGAGGGTGGGGGCTGGGCTCAGTACTCAGAACACACGGCTGCCCAAGGATTCTCTGAGCACCTTCTTCTCCACGGGAAAGGTCTACTTCTTCCAATCAGTCATCATGCAAACAACCAGAGCTGAAGTGAGTGTTCCCATCACACATCAGCCGGCTCTTCCAGCAGGTGCTGCATGTTAAGCAGCGAGCAAACAGGTAACGAGCAGCTAGGCAGAGCTCCATAAGCAACGCTTCCAAGTCCGATGGGAAAACAGTCTCAGAGACCCCACCATGAGGCCTCATTTCTGAGAGAGCTACTTGGCAGAAGCAGACCATATGCACAAGCATGAAGTGCTGTACAGACGTGTCAGAATGGTCGGAAGCACAGCATATTCCAGAAGCTTCCAAATGCAAGAAACCTCACCAGAAATGCATGGTGCATGGCTGGCTTCCCAGAGACAGAACACACGCCAGTCTTCACGAGAGCTCCGAGAGAGTTGAAAAAACAGAGAACCCAGATATTCTGAGGTTTCCTGCCCCTTCAATATATAGAGAAGAGACCTGAGACCTGGAATGGCCAAGTCAACTGCCCAAGACCCACCGCCGTCCCCACCCCACCCCTGGGTCCCCTATCTAGAACACTCAGAGTCAGGGGACCTGGATGCACGGTGGCCCAAATTACGCAGGTACAAGCAGGATTCTCTCCAGTTCAGGGTCATCAGGCACGGGGCTCATACCACCCACCCGCCCTCACAGGGCGTGGAGGTCAGAAGAGCTAGCAAACGTGAACAGAACCGTGAAACATCATGGGGTGCAGGTGAGACCACGGTTACCAGGCAATTCCTCTCCTGCCTGTATCCGAGCCCCAATCCCTGTTCCCACCACCATTTGGGGAGTCCAGGAGGCCGGATTCATAGTGACGAACCCCAGGTAAAGTGTCCTGGAGACTGGCGAGCAGATAGCATCTTGGGAGAAACGCAGCTATTTTTAAAGCTCTGCATTCTGTCTAGCGGGTTGCACAGCATGCGCCTCTGCCTCGGGGCTCCTGCCCACGCACCCCTGGAGACGCAGTGGACGTCAGAGACCAAGGCCACCATGGAGCAGGGAGGCCGGGGCCCCGCCACGCCTTGCCGCAGCCCGGCTCTGCACACAAGTCCAGAAAGGCTGGGGACCCTGCGCTTTGCCATACGTTTCATTTTTGCTGTCTTTTAAGGAGGGGCTCAAGACTAAAAAGCCAAAATGGAACTGGTGGCTCTGAGATATTTCTGTTTTCTTTGCTCCTGTCTTTTTTTTTTTTTTAATGGAAGGGCTTAAACAATCACATGAGAAAAGAAGGCTAAATATAAAGGGAAACTTTCTGACAGCAACAGGGGCACAGACCCTGAGAAGTTTCAGGGAAGGCAGAGGACACAAGGACCCTGCAGACCTATTTCCTCTCCAGGATTTAGGGCCAAAAAGGGAGGGAAAATCTCTCCGGAGCATGGCGTGTCAGGTCACCCCCCTGCAGCCCTGCAGCAGTTCCCACACGGCCTGTCTCTAGACAAGCTCCTAGCAGGTGCTGGAGTCCATGTCCTTGGTTACCTGGAGGGTCCTCAGCAGACACTTTCATGGTCTTCACCTTTCGCATTTACTTCTGGGGTATTTTGAAAAGTGCCTCCACCCGCCCACCCTAATTCACTCCAACCGTGTCCCTTCAGGAAACACGGTTACCGCTGCACTCAGACACGTCTCTGGGGTCCCTCCCCTCTCCTCGTAACGCAGGTCCCGAGTTTCTGGCTAAGAAATACCTCCATGGGGCTTCCCTGGTGGTCCAGTGGTTAAGAATCTGCCGGCCAATGCGGCGGGGGGACACAGGTTCAATCTCTGGTCCAGGAGGATCTTACCCCCCCACCCCCGCGGTGCAGCTGCACGCATGTGCTGCAGCTCCTGAAGCCCAGAGCCTGTGCTCCGAGGCAGGACAAGCCACCGCAATGAGAAGCCCAAGCAGGGCAGTGAAGAGTAGCCCCCACTCTCTGCCACTGCAGACAGCCTGCACACAGCCACGAAGACCCAGCACAGCCAAAAAGAAATACATAATTAAAAAAAAAAAAAAGAAATACCTCCACAAACATCCAGGGAGCCCCCGTATCAGAGCTGACTGGAACCTCCAAAAAAATTCTAGTTCAATCCCTCTCGTTTTTATAGACAATGAAACCGAGGCCCACAGAGGTAAGGCTAGGGAGTACGTTTTTACCAATGCAGCCAGAACCCCAGGCCTGCTGACTCGTCTACGGGTTCTGTGAGCCCCCACAGGCACGCACCACCGAGGCCCACACTCGGTCCCACTGCAACCCCGGCTGCCTGGCAGCAGGTGGCAGCCTCCAAGGCCAGGGTGGGCCGGCCGGCGGGACTGCGGTGCCAGAGCAGCGAGTCACGTGGCCTGCCTCACCCTGGGCCCGGCAGCCGCGGCACCCCCACCGTGTCAACAGGCCCCGGGTCCTGGCGCTGCACACAGGAAACATGCCCTCCCCCATCCCCAGCTACCGACCTGCCTCAACCTCTCGGGACACAAAGCTCCTCTGAGCATCTGATACCAAGGGACTCCCCTCTCTTCCCTTCCCTATTGTGAGGATCTTGGAACCACGCGTGCTGGCAGAGGAGCAGCTCCACGGAGCTCTGCCTCCTGTGGGCACAGGTTCTACCAGTGACTCGGCAAACACTGGCCCCGAGTGTCCCCCGGTGCTGCATGGACAAGACAGTGACCAGGCCCTGGGGAAGATGCCAGCTGGAGCCTGGTAAGGGTGGGAGAGACAAGAGGTCAGGAGTAGCCGTGGCTAGTGGGGGAAAAAAAAAAAAACACAACCCTAGTCTGCTGGTGACCAAAGTTTTGACAGCTATGGCCACCCTGATTCCTGACCCACTGCAAGCTTCTGTGAGCGTCTGTGGGCTGTGGATGGATTTTCCCAGCTGGTGGGAAATGAGAAGGGTTAGAACGTGTGTTAGTTCTCTCTGGAAGTTCAATCAACATGGCTTCCCCAGGGGCCAAAGTCCTTCAGTCTCCCCAGTACCCTCCCCGACCACCATCTGGATCCCGCTTCTGCAGAAGGAAGAGGGTCCTTCTTTTCCTTCTATGTCTATCTTTAAATCCCATTTACTAGCATTAACAGTATCTTCCCCACGTGAGGATATACACCCCTTCAGGGGCAGAAACTTGATTTTGTTGAGTCCAGCAACCCCATGCTGAGCACTGTCCTTAGCACATATACCGCAGAGGCTGAAGACACCATGTGGAAGGAATGTATCTACCTGCCCGTGCACGGGGATCACAGAGTATCTGGCCTTGCCCTCTGGGTCATGTCGGCTGCCAGTCCTCTGAGGGTCTCAGCTCGGGCTTCAGCCTAACAGCGTGAAGAAAACATGCAGGCTTCGGACTCAGAGATGCCCAAGTTTAAATCTCAGGAGTACCACCCACCAGGCTTGTGACCTTGCTTAAGTCACTTAACCAAATCACTGTGTCTTCAATCATAAAAGGATTGTTCTGAGCATGAAATCAGATAAGCAAAAGGGGGCCTAACAAAGGCTGGCTTCCCTGGACTGCATGCTAAGAACAAGGACTCCGAGGCCTGTCTCTGGCTTTCCAGCCTAGTTACAGACCCCAATCCGGGCTCCACGCACGCATGTCCGCTCATCTGATCCTGTGGTCAGATGCTGCACAACTCTTCCCCCACCCCCGTCCCCCCGCCCCGCGTGGCTCTCTCCATCCCCGCCCCCCTGCTCCTCCCCTGCCCGGGTCTCCAGCGACTGCACCGGCCCAGGGGGGCTGCTGGAGGCGTTCTCTGGCCTCATCTGCCTACGAGCAGCTCCCGTGGAGGGAGCTAGCAAGGAACCAAACCGTGTCTGCGCTTCCCTGACAGACACTCCAAGTCCCAGAAAAGAAACACAAGATGAAGAGGGCCTCCCACAGACAGCCGGCGAGTGGAAAAGGCGCTCTAGCATATATCGGAGGTGGGAGGGGGGGCCGGCAACAACATGCCCAATAAAGTGACCAGCACGGAGTACAGATGCTCACTGAAGCCCCGCTGCAGCCCCGGGAGCACTCGTGCCAGGGAACAGAGCCAAGCTGTGCATTAGACAGTGCGCGGTCCTGAGCAGACCAGGAGTCGATGGACAGGAAGGTGCTGACCAACCAGGTCCCCTGGCAGGGCCCCTCCCGCACACCTCCCGGCAAAGCCGCACCAACGCGGCTCCAGGGCCACCAGCCCTGTTAACCTCGGTTGGACCCCAGCCGGAGAGAGGCCCCCGAGCCACCTCCCGGGTCCCAGACTCAAATGTCAACAGAGAAGCGCCGGCTCTGCCTGGCCCCCCTCTCAGGGGAGGATGCCAAATGCTCTGCCAGCCTGGCTCCTGACACAACGCTCCACGGCACGTCTGGAGCAGCCAGGCCGGGGAGCAGGAAGGAAGGAACGCATGAGATGAGGGAGAAAACTGGGCAAGTCGGCAGGGGAGCACCAAGCCCCAATCTGGGTGGATACCAGAGGCCCCAGAGACAACAGGGTCTCAGGGAGCAACGCCAGCCTCTGCACCCTGGTGACCCCCCAACGACAAGCCAGGGGCAGGGCTGTGAGCACGGGCAGTGGGCACCCGGAGCCAGGCCTGGGGACCCGCTGAGCACAGGGAGCCGCGGCTCCCCAGCACGGCCAGCAGCTCCATCTGGCTCCAGCCCGGCAGCCAGCGCTGGCCAGACTCTAGCCGGCACATCTTGAGGGACTTGGCCGGCTCCCGCTTCATCTCCCCAGCTGCACCAGAGCTGATCTGTCTGCTTTATTCCTGTTCCAGGTCCAACACCCCTAGCCATCCCTCACTCCATTCCTGCCAGAGGGGCTGAGGCTTCAGATTCCTTGAAGGAAGACACAGCGGACTCTTCCAAATCCGCTCAGCAAGGATCCCAGGCTGCTCATGGCCAACTCAGAGTCTCTTCTCAGATGGGAAGAGGCAAAGATGAAACAGTGGGAGGCAGCAGGCAGCAGACTTCCCGGGGAAAGGGGTGGGCGGGGGGAGTGGGGGCAGAAACACCACCCAGGTCCATGAGGCACAAGAGGAGAACTGGGATCCCACAGGGGGCCTCGTGATACCATCCGAGAACATCATAAAATTCCCCAGCACCATCCCTTTGGTCTTGAGACCCCAGACAATCGGCTGTCAGCTCACTCCATCCGGCCCTACTGGCCCAGACAGGGCAGGAATCGACTCGACAGGACAGAGATCTCCTGAGAATGTGCACAGCGCCTCAGTCTGCACCATCTCCATCAAGTGACAGACCTCCCAGTTCCGTAGGCCTCATCCTTTTTAATCACCATCGCTATTATTGTGACCAGTATCTAGTGCAGCAGCGAGAAAAACATTCCTGCGTCAACTGCCTGGAGATGCTTTGCAATGGCTCACTGGACCAGGATTATTTTTTTAAGTAAAGGCAATGAGGGCCTAGAGAAAGAAAGTAACTCACTCAAAACAAAAAAAACTTAAGGTAAGGAAAGAACCCCAAAGTTCACTGCCCAGCCCACAGTCCATAAAGTCCAGGCCATGGGCCTAGACTAAGGCCCAGTGAGGCTAAAGATGCCCCGGCGTCCAGGTAAGAGAGGGTATGGGGAAAGGAAGGCCCAGCTCCCAGGCAGGCTCGCAGCCCCTCTGAGGGCTCAGCACCCAGAACCTAGAGCTGGACGCAGGGGCCTGGGGAGGGCAGTGACTGCGGGAGGCCCGACGGTTGTTCTGCCAGGGGCCACTCCCACTGTCGCTGGCGTCCGATCACTTAGGCTGGCCACCCGGCCCCCAAGCCTTCACTGGTTACTAACCCCATTCACAGAAAAGCCAGGAGGAGGAAGATGGAAAGAAGAGAGCAATTGTCTGGGAGATTCTGAATGGAGAAGTCTGAGGCTTCTCCACTAAGGAGAACGCCCTCCGTGGGCAGAGAGGGGCTGGGGGAAGGCCGGACCGCACAGCCCACACCTGACTTACCTGGGAGGCAGGGAGGTGGTGGGATCCTATCTTCCTTCCTGCATTGGGTTTCCAATAAGCAGCCTGGCAGTGGCTCGCTGACAAGCCCAGGGTCACGTCATGTCCATCGGCACTTACAGTCCCAGAACCACACAAACTGTGGGCTCAACAGCATCTCTGAGAGGAACCCAGATCATGCTGCTCTGTTCGTCCCAGCAAGACGCACTCATTCACCACCGCTACTCTGCGGACAACTGACCCCTTCTGCCGGTCAAGCCAGACTTCCAGAAACCCCAAACAAGGGTGAGGGCGGGGTGCAGACAAGCTCCCGGATGCCCAGAGCTGGGGCTGCCTCATCGATCCCAAAGAGACTCAGAGGAAGGACAAGGCAGGGCTGGAGGAAGGCAGGGAAGGCAGAAGGTTCCAAAGAAGGAAGGGAGAGGTCAAAAGACATGCTTGGGCAAAGCAGGGCAAACCGGAAGCTGTTAAGACACAGCGGAGGCCACGCAGTGCTCTCAGCCACACTGGGTGCCAGCCTCTCCTCCAAACAAACCCAGGATCCTTCGAGAACCACCAGCCCCTCCCGCCCCTCAGCCTATATCGCCGGCACCCGCAAGGTCCTGAATCTCCTAGCATCTGAAACAGAGGGAAGGAAAGAAAGCTTGGCAGCTCTGAACCAGACAACCAGATGCAGATGCGTGTACACACACAGATGCATGTGCATGCATGCGTGCACACACACACACACACACACACACACATACCCACACCCCTTCCCAGAATAAAAGGCCCCGTGGAGGTGGCTCACTCTCTCCAGGTTCTGGTTTTCTGATAGAAGCTCTCCTCCCCGTGGGGGTGAGGGGACAGACAGGTCCGATAAGAATTGCTTAGCACAACGCTATATATAGTCTAGGTTCCTAGCGGCCTAGCGATCTGGAGCTAGAACTTGGCAGAGAACCATGCTAGATTCTGGCAAGGCACATCCCCGCCCTCGCCACTCCCCCACCCAGGCAACTGAGAGTCACCTCCCTGCTGGGGGCAGTGAGCACAGGCAGGGCCCTTCCATTCAGCCCGTGAACACTCAGTTCGGGGGGGACCCAGCTTCTTGGCTCCATTTTAGGGAGAATCGACTTCTGCTGAACCCGAGGGGGGGATGCACGGGGGCAGAACACTGACTGCTAGGCTCTCTGCAGCTCTCCAGCAGCATGGGGAAACAGATCCAGCACCCGCTTCTGGAGGACCAAGGGCGGGGCTGTGCAGCAAAGAACCAAGAAGGCACAAGAGCCGGCTGAGTTCAGCAACGCGTCCGTCCACTTCCGACATTCGAAGGGATAAAAGAATGCAGACAGATACTTACTGCAGAGAACCAGGCTGCCAGGCAGCTCCTTTTTCTGTGTGTTCCAAATAAGACACGCAAACAGGCAACACGTTTACCCCAAAGGATGACGACTGTCTTCTGAACGCCAGCACCATCATCAGCGGAGTCTCCAGCAGGCTGTCACCTACTTCTGGAGCTGAACTCCCCTGAGTTCTCTGTGGGGAAGAAGTGAAAGGTGGGCTCAGTTCCCAGGGACCACCAGGTGAGGCACCACGCACAGGCCCCAGTCATCGGGGTCTCTGCTGGGCCCCCGGACACGGCCCTCCGCTGTGGCGCCCTGTCCACCAACAAGAAGCAGGGCCACCGCCAGGCCCAGCGTCCTGGAGAAAGGCCAGTCGCAGTGGGCACGGGGGCTCGTTGAGGAGGACCCATCCATCACACTGCTGCAAAAACAAACCCGAAGGACAACAGCTCCCTGAAGCACAGAACCTGGGCTCTGGGCACCACGCAGCTTCCGGACAAAGATCTGCAGACGTTCCAACACCCACATAGAGACACGAATTTTTTCAGGTCAAGTTGCTCTCTACTTAGGCTCGAAAAGACATGACTGCAAAAAAGGGTGGGGGGTGGGGATGGGGCTGCCTTTGCACTTGAGTGGGGTCGGCCAGCTCCCACCCCCTCGCCTGTCTCTTCAGCTCTCCCGTGACCTGGGCCGGGTCCCCCTGCTCCTTCTGGGCGCCCGAGACCCCAGATCCCAACGAGTCACGCGGGGAGGTCCTCAGGGGGAGAGGAGGTGCGCAGCGACAAAAGTCAGAGCAGGCATCGTCCACAGGAGCGTGGGAGGCTGAGAAAAATGGCACCCGGGCTGAGGAGACCAGAGAGCTCAGCCAGGCTATCTGTCCCTCCATCATCCCCTCCCACAAGTTGTTTGCTCCTCTGCCCCAGACGCTGGCCGACGGAGCGGGAGGAGAGAAGGGAAGCCGGATGCTGGGGATGATGGTGGTTTGGCCGAGATTCTGCGGCGAAAGAACGAAGGGCCTGTCTCCTCGCTGGGTCTCAGGGACAGGCTTGGCGGCGGGGCGGGGCCTGGCGGCAGGGCGGGGCCTGGCCGGCGGGGCGGGGCCACGGGGGCGTCACGCGCACAAAGCGCATTGCTGCAGACGGGAGAAAAGCCTAGAACCCCGAGCCGCCATGATGACACCACACACACACACACGCGCGCGCGGGCGCGCGGAGGTCAAGGCCCACCATGGCACCTGAGGAGGAAGTGAGGAAGATGGTGAAGAAGAAGAAAAGCTTGGGATTTGGGATGAGGAAAGGGGAGTCTGAAGAATGGCTGCCCGAGAGAGCTGGTCTTCGGCTTGAGACCGGTGACGCGGGAGCCACCATCTTCGCGTGATGCTGGCAGAGGAGACCCCCAAGACACTACATCCCCACAACGGGCACTAGGGCTGCCAGGCCCCACCCTTGCTCCCCCCCAAAAAGGGACTTGCCCTCCATCCAAGGCAATGAGCCACACTGAGAAATCCCCAAGGGGGTTTTCTGGACCCGGAAAGATGTCTCTTTGTCGGGGACGAGTGCGAGGAGCCCAAGAAGCCATCCTGGTTGCCAAGCTCATCTAGTAACACAAACGGCTGCGTTTTTTTTCAGGTTCTAAAATTCAAGGGTCTACAGAGCCCTGTTAAGTTACCCGGTATCACCCTTGCCAACTCAATACGTGGCGGTCGCCTTTCCTTTGCCAAGCCCTTCCTGAAAATGACCCCAGCCCAGGGTCAGCTCTGAGCTCCGACGAGCTGTTTTTGCTGCTTTCATGTTGACAGAACGTCCTGGCCACTCGGCTGAGTGCTCCATCTCCCGGCTCCCGACACACTGAGTCATCATCCGAAGAGGAAAAAAACAACAAAGCAGCCGTCACCAGGGTCCCCGCTGCCGTCGGCTGACGACTCATGAGCTGTCGTCACTCCCTGCTCTGCAGCCCCGGAACTGGTGACGAGGGGCTTCAGGGTGTCCAACTCCCCTCCCACGGGATGCGATAGCGTCAGGAAGCGGGCAGCCACCGCTGCATTCGGAAAGAAGGGAAAGTAACCTGGCATCAAAAGGATCCCAGGGAGGCTCACTGGTTAACCCTCACTCTGCCACCACATGGCTCATCTACGTTTCCATGGTGCTTTCCTGATTCAGAAGGTTCTAATACAAGAACGGGTATTTAGCCCAGGGGGGGGAAAGGCACGACCTGGCAGGCTTCAGGTGCCTACTGCCCGGTTACCTCCTCCCTGCCCCTGCCTATGATACCACTTAAGACACATAAGCTTCCTTCTTCCCTATTTCTTCTCGAGCTACCTCGTATATTCCTTTCTTAAGTTCCCAGCAGACAACTGGGCAAGGGGAACGAAGCTGCATCGCTTTCTCTTAGGAGCCTACCTGTTTGACAATGTATTAGGCATTTCTGTGTAGTAGGTATAATGGCTTCATTTCACTGACCAGGGACAGTAAGACTTAGGGAAATCAAGTAACACGTCTCAAACCACCCAGATGAGTGAGGCAGAGTCAAGATGTAGACCCAGCTCTGCCCAAGTGCCACATCTCTCCTTCTTTGGTCTCTACGGATCTCTGTATTCCGGGGGTTATTCTGTCTGCCCTGAAGGTAATGCAACCCCTCCACCTCCACCTCCTCTTCCAAGGGGAAAACTGAGGTTTGGCAGTCCATTAATTTCAGCTACAAAAATAAACTCATCCTCTTGCATGAACCTATCCTCAAAGCAAGAGGAGAAAGTTAACAAGGCCACAGGGAGGGTGCCACAGAAGAGCTAAGTGACCCAGACCCTGGGTTCAGGAAGATGAGCCACCCAAACTCCCACAAAGCATCAGGGACTCACAGAACTCCTTAAATAGATGTGTTTTGGGGATCTACCTCCTAAGAGGCATTTCATAGACACTGAAGAGTGAGAGAATAAAAATGCAAAGGCTGTGAGACACCAAGGTTCTAATCATGAGCAGAACACTTACCAGCCACTCCTTGCAGGGTTGCAGTGAGGAATAAATGAAATAACCACCGTCAATGAGCTGGATGTGGTACCTGCCAAACAGAAAACGTCATATAGGTACATGTTTCCTTTCTTTCCCCTGGCTTCCTGGGGCTCACAATCTCATAGGTGACATAAGACTTAAACTCAAAAAGAACCCTAGCACATCTAAAGTAGCATAAGAGAGGCATGAAGATATGGGAGTTTGGTCGAAGTGAGCAGGGGTGGTGTGAGGATTGCTTCTCGTGAAAGTAATCAGGAAAGGTCCTTGGGAGATAGTGGGACTGCCGCAGGTGGGTGCAGTGGAGGAGGCATGGGAAATATCAGCAGTGAGAACAGAGACAGAGAAAAGGCAAGAAAAAGTAAGTTGCTTGGTTTTGCTCGAATACTTGGTCCACTTAGGCAAACTTGGAAAGGTGAGCTAAGACGAGACTAGTCATAGACAACCTCCAGCATCCTGCTAAAGGGAAGGGATCTCACTCTGGAGACGAAGAGAAACCATTTTAAATTTCTGAGCAAGAAAGACAAGATGGCCGCTGCACGCAGAAGGGCCTGGAAAGGAGAGGGACGGGAGGCAGGGAGCCTCACTGGAGAACTACAGCTGGAACCATGGCCCTGGCAGGGGATGTACGGAGGAACACAGAGGGAAAAAAATGGGGAAAGGGCAGGGCCATCCAAATAGATCGTCAAAGCTGCCACGGACCCCACCCCCTGTCCCCATGGAGAGACTGTCAGAGACAGAACCTATTTGGGGAGCACAAACCACAGGTCCAACTCGTCGGAGATGAGCTGCCATATCTCTGCTTTTACCCTCCCCCTCAAAAACCTGGTTTTCCCTCCCCCGGATTGCTCTAAGCCTCAGGCTGACGAAGGCATGGGAGACCGAGACCTTCAGTGAGCAGTGCCCACGTTTGGGCAAAGCCGGGGCCCCAGCTGGTGGAACCCCCCACCCAGGGCTGTGTCCGAGAGTGGCACTGGGCAGTCCTGCCCGTGGGGCCATCTTCACTGCGGCAGCCACCACTGTGCCCGCCTCTGCTGCGCTTTTGCCCCCCCTCCCCTCCTCCGTCACAGCCCCCGCCCCCCGCCCACTCTGCGGAACTGGCACAGCAGGACCAGAAAAACCAACGCCACCATGTCCGAGACCAGCAGAAATGCCTCCAAAATGGCAGCCTTATGATCAAAAGGAGTCTCCAAATGCCATCAACCCACCCAGGGAAAGGGAAGCTAGAGACAGGGGGAGGAGAACTGTCAACCACCTCCCAACTGGCCCCCCAAAGTCTTCCTTACTCTCCCAATGGTCACATCTTTCCTTCAGAAACTTCCTCTCACAAAGCATGAGAGAAAAAAGGGCACTGCTCCCCCCACACCACCGCCCCCTCGCCCCCGAGAGGTCCTGGGGGCCCATAGGTGACATAGGGCATTCAGAAGGACGTTCTGCATTTCATACCCCGAGACAGGGGTCGGCAGTCCATTTCTGTCTGCAAACCCAGCCCCTCTCACTGACTGGACAAGAGCGAGCCCTCCAAGGGAGTCAAGTCTTATCACTTGTCTCCCACCAGACCCTCCCCCGTTCTGTGGGCCCTGGGGAGCCAGGAGGTAGGGTTGCAAGGAAGGGCCGAGAAAGCACAGCCGTGCCCTCCGTTATGTAATAAGAAGGGCGGTGCTGTCCTAGGCCAGAGACCCGGAGCGCATTGCGCTCCTGGATGCGCAGTCATGGGCGGGGGCCACTGCGCAAGATGAGGGGATCGGAAACCCCCTCCCCACGGACGTAGGGGTTGCAACGAGGGCTGGGTGGGGAGCTGGGACCCTGATTTTCCCAAGCCCTCTTCCCCCAACCAGAGGCGAGCAGCCGGCTGCCCTAGTTTTGCTCACTCTCCTCACTCCCCAGGATGACAAACCCTTCTGACCTGGGACCTCCACGTCTCTTGTGGCCCCATGGCTTTCCCTGAAACCCCACTAAATAAATACGCAGTTTCTGAGCCGTGTCCCAGGCTCAGTCCCCATCCTCACCTTTCCAAGCACCAGGGAGCAGCAGCTTCCAGAAGGCAGGTCCTTCCCATAATGGGCTCATCTCTGGACAGCCCGGGACGTCAATGCAAATCTCTCGTCCCCGGGGAGTAGCCCAGAGTCAGCAGGAAGCCCAGGGTGGTGGCAAGAGCAGCAGTAGCAGCTGTGCCCTACCTTGCCCGTGCGTTTCCAGGGGAGCCAAGAATTATTTTGCCGCAACGCTGAGGTGTGGCTGATCAGAAAATTCCCACTAAAGAACAAATATTCTCTTCCAGTTTGGTCAACCCTCTGCGCACCCACCTCCCCAACCCTTGCTCCTCCAAAAAAAAAGTTTGGGGGAGCCCTTAGCTCCTCTTCCTTATAGTGCATGAAATTAAAAAGGCACAGGAAGAGGCTTCAACTGGTCAGTCAAAATCAGGCAGAGACACAGGAGCATACGCACACCCCTAAACAGATTTTAGAAAGCTGCTGGGCTTCTCCCCCCTCCCCTTTAAGCAAGTGAAATGCAAATTCAGATTTGATACCCTGCCCTCCGCCAATCAAAAAAAGGTTTTCACCTGCCATTGGCCCACCCACCAATCAGAGGAAGTGTCTGGAGTGAGAGCCCTCCCCTGGCCAATGGAAGGCCAGCTCAGTCACTTAGTTAATGATGCAGCAGTACAAGGAAGGCCATCACATGTGAACTGGAAGGGTGCCAACATGGAGACACAGAGAGCACAAGGTAAACAACTTTCCAACGCCAAAAGGATGACATTTAATCTCTAAATGCTAGCTTCCCTTCTCAGCTCATCCTCAACCCCTCTCAGCTGGCCCTACAGATCTCGGGAGCCTCACTACCTGTCCCCCCAGAGCCCACAACAAGACCCAACAGTGACTGCGTCACCATTCCCCACTTTCCCCAACTACGCAGTGACAAACGAATCGGCTTTACCCCACTTCTCCCAACCCACGCCCCATCCTGCCCACCTGCTCCCCCACCAGCCCTGGGTTCCCAGGGATGAACATTTCAAACCAGGCAACCCCTGGAAAGGCTGCCCCTCTCGCCTTCCTCACAGTGTTCTTCCTCCTCACTCCTTACCTTTCACCTGAGAACCGTATGGACGGACGGACAGACACTGACACCCAAACAACTTGGAAAACCAGTCTGTCTGTCTGCCAGATAGAAAGAAATGGGGGTAAAGGCTGGGAGGTCAGGTGGGACTCCGGGGACGGCTTGCTACTTTTTCCTTTACCCTGGTCAGGCTTGAGCAGCTGATACTAAGGGAAAAGAAATTAAAGTGGAAAAAAACCCTCCCTCAGAGGGAAAAAAAAAAAGCAAAAATCGAGAAAGAAGGTGAGAAAGACAGAGCACCCACATACGCAGAGACATCGCCCCCGATCCCAGCAAATACGTACGTGGGGGAAGAAGGGGGTTACGCCATCAAGTCCTGAAGCCCGTCGGACCACCCATTGTCGCCTGCGCAGACCCAAATCTCGGCCGGCCGTAAGGTGCCGCAGTCCCGAATGTTCCAGAAACTGGTCCCAGCAAACCTTCCGCCATCGCCCCGAAACCTCTTGCTCCCGACCCTGCCCCCCACTGCCACCCCACCTCCTCCCCGCGGGAACCGCCCGTGCCACCTTGCGTGTCATCTCCCTAGCCTAGGCTACCCAGAGGCCTCCGGCCCCCGACAGATTTCTGAACGCTTGGCAAGTGAGCTGGCAGAACCTGGTGCCCGGTGTTGCTATGACTTGTTTCTTGATTTCTCTCTCTCTCTCTGCTGCAGCACGGCTGTTGCTAGCAGACCTATCCACGGAGCGCTCGCTCTCTCTCTCTCCTCTCTCCTCTCTCTCTCTCTCTCTCTCTCTCAGAGCTCTGTGACGCAGATCTAAATTCTCCAGTCTGCTCCTTGTGTTGCAAGAGCAGAACTGCAGCTTTTCCCCTGGAGAGCCGGAGGGCAGTGCCAAGGCTGGTCAAACAAGGCAAAAAAAAAAGTTGGGCCTACACTTCGCTTCTCTGGCTGCACTTCTCCGGCCCCTTTTACCCCAGACCTCACTGCTCTGGGGCATAGAGGGCCTAGTGCCTGCAGGCTCACGCCTTCTCCGAGGGCTCCCCTGCCATCAGACTAGCTTAACTCTTTGAATGACAGTGCCCAGAGCCCAGACAGGGCTGTCCCACACTGAATGTGGCGTCATCATTTCTTGAACCGTAGGTGCTTCTCCTGGATCCCCCAAAATAATGGTCCCTACCCTGAAACCACTGTTCTATTAACTCTTTCTGCCACAGACAAGTCTAGTATTACAGCCGGAGCTGATTTTTGTTATATTCTGCTTTTTTTGGCCATAAACCAGGACCTTTTTTCTCCCTGGAATTTCCTAAGGACAAAAATGCATAATTAGAACATTGCCTGCTTACCCCATGAGTTGCGAGTCTTCTATTGGGGCAGGAGTGAGAGAAACTGAACTGAATGGCAGCTTGACGAATCTAGAGGATCTCCACTCTTCCAGGGTTCAGAATTTTAGGACCTAGGTGGATGCATCCAATCACTCTCAAGGCAGTTAGGCTACTCAGTCCCAGAGATTCAGGTTGCTGAGTCATTTGTTCCCAAGAAGATCCTCTGACAACATGAAAAGGAGCAAACCAGAGTGGCAGCCAAACTGAACCCTGGGCGGCCAATGACTGGCTTTAATGAGACAAGCATCCACCAGCCCACCCCCCACTGCCCCTGCCATGGTAATACATGGGCATTCACACCTGGAACCACTTATAAGGAGGGGGTTTCCCACCAATGCTCTGGAGACTGACCGGACTTGTTTTTGGATACTGACCGGTCTCCATTGCAGCAGAGCACACAGCTCCAACTCCGAACATTTTCCTGCCCTCCAACCCAGAAATCGTTCCCGAACAGCTCAGATGCTAACTCACTGAACCACACACACCTAGACAGTCTCCGGGTGTCTTGGGTTCCCACATGGCCACATCCAAAGGCAGACCCGCCAAGGTTCCTGACAACCAGTTGTAGCACAAGAGCCTAGTCCTGATGGGAAGTGAGAGATGTATTCATTCAGGTTCAGGGGCAGCTGCCTCAAAGTATATCATATGGAGATCCTTGCAACTTCCAGACAGCTAGAGAATGAGGCGCCAGGCAGACACCTTATCCCGTACCTCGACTCCTAAGCAGGCTTCTTCAAGCAACTGCTCTGGGCCAGGGTTTCACCCAGCAGAAAGAAGACCACTTGGAAGACAACCATGGCACTCCACAGCTTTAAAAGAAGTCCAGAGCATCTGTGCCAAGCTCTCAGCAGGGGAGAAAGTGCTTCAAATTCACACCTTCTGGGCTCCAGGGTAAAGCATGCCAATAAAGAAGTCACCTACTGGTCTGATGACCAAAGGAATGTGGCCTTGATGGCACCAAAGCAAGTCCCCCGGAATGGTCCTCTGCCTACTTAAATACCATTTGCCATAGTTTCCTTTTCCATGGAAGAAAAACATGCCTAAGTTCATGTCAGGACATTCCTGATTTATCCAAGAGCCCAGGATCAAATAAACAAAGGGCTTTGAGCTCTGCCAGGGAGCCTCCTGCTTCAGGAGGGAGAACTAGGAGGAAGTAGGGCTCAGCACAGAGTTGGCCCATCACCCCGTGAGCTGGTGAATGACGTGGCTGCTCACTGCCATGGCGATGGAGATGTCATGGGTGGGTGGACGTGAGAGAGGAAAGGCAAATAAGTCACGAGAGATGGCACAAGAGCAACTTGGGGTCAGCGGGGCCCTGCGCAGCCACAGAGCCTATAGACGGAGGCCGACTGTGGTTCAACCACAGAACAACAGAGCTCAAGCCCATGCAAAGGAAGGTCCCCGCATCGGGCGCTTGGCGGGAATCAGCTCTGACTTGCAAAACCTTATGATCGCACGATGTTTGGGAGGTCTTGTTTCATTTCACTTTTCATCTAAGTCTTCTTTTTTTCTTCCCACGACCCCGTTACTCTCCTTACAGTTTTACTAAGATTGAAACAGTCATTTCAGGTGCCTCTGCCCCATTCTAGGTCTTCCTTCTATTAACCTGATTGTACATGGCATCCAGAACAGAAAAACGCAAATGGGATGACCAGGAATCAGAAAGGGGACTCGGTTCCAAAAACAGGGGAGGATGTTTACTTAGCAAGGACACCCTAGCCTACCAGGAAGCAGTTTACAGGGCTGTACTCAGTGTTCGATTTCAGGGGGTAAAGATAACTTTTGGAGGGAGAGGAAGGTGGCACGCTCCTTCTGTCTGCCCCGTGAGGTCTGGGGAGGCTGGGACAGGGCACACTTGAAAAGACAGGGCTTCAACTCAAGCCCAGCAGGTCACTAGCTCGCTCCAGCTTCTCTGCAGCTTCAGGCCTTGGGAACTAAACGCTCTCTCCAGACATCGCGAGCTCTCGTGGCCTCTGACTGATCTGGGTCAAAACTCTGAAATGTCAAAGAGGAAGAATTTTTTTTTTTTTCTTTAAAGGGAATGAGCTGAACTTTTACCCAGCCCTTGCCCTGGGTTCGGAATGTAAGCCGTCTGTAATTGCCACAAACTCCAGGTCGGCAGGCACCAGCTGAGAGCAGAGGCCTGACGCAGGCCTCGCTGTGCTCCCATCCCCTCCTGGACACCTCCTGAACGGGGCAGGCTCTTTCACCAAGAAAGAAGTCACTTCTCTCAACTCAGGCAGCTGTGCAGGGGACCCATCCCAAACTCTGCACGAGCATCGAGGGCTCGAGTGGGTGTTCTAGATAACAGACCAAGCAGTAGTCTGGTCTTGGGCGGAACTGACAGGTTCAGGTCCTCAGGGAGAAGGAGTTTCTGCTCACCGCCTGGAGAGGGGCAGGCAGAGGGCACTCAGTGATCCCAGGAGGTAAATCATTCATCAGGTACCTTTGTTGTGATTGTTGAGTCGCTAAGTCGTGTCCGACTCTTCACCAGCCCATGGACTGCAGCCCTCCAGGCTCCTCTGTCTATAGGACTTCCCAGGCAAGAATAATGGAGAGTGGGTTGCCATTTCCTTCTCCAGGGGATCTTCCCGACCCAGGGACTGAACCCAGGTCTCCTGTATTGCAGGTGGATTCTTTACCACTGAGCCACTAGGGATGCCCCCCTCATTAGGACGCCCTCTACTAGCTGCTGAGGCCACATCCAGCATAGGAGAAGTCCAGGACACAGCCCCTCACCGCAGGGAGGGGTTCTAACTGAGGACCCTACAAGCATTCCCGAATTGGCATTTTTTATATTTCTAAAATGCTCTTTAAAAGCTGAATTCATTTTCTCACAATACTAAATGTACTGGTTGGGATCCCAGGCTAGCCCACGAAAGCCTATTTTACTACTTGAGGAAGTCAGGAGGTTCAATGCCTTGGGGGGCTCAGCAGGTAAAGGCTGGGGGATGTGTGAGGGGAAGGAGCAAGCCCTTCCCCAGGTCTGGGGGTGGAAACCCCCAAGGGCCCAGATGGTCCAGTATTTCAGGAGAAGTTACAAATCCAAGTGTATTACATTAAGCTTTTGATTTTTAAACATCGTCCCGACTTTTTAAAAGCCAGAATATACCTGCAGAGCCTCTATTGTGTTTTCTCTGTGGTGATATATCCAATATGCTATAGGAACCTGCGCTGCCCAAGTGAGGATTTAAAGAAAGAAACAAAGAAGATAAGACTGAAAAAATTCACCACACAGATGCTGTTACTAGAGGAAAGAATGGCGCAGAAGAAAATAAGGAAATCCTGCCTTTCGGGTCAATGGTTGTCCAACAGCCCCACGTTGAGGGCTGCGGGTGGAGGGGTGCTTCAGAGTTATTTTTAACTTGACACATGATACCCTCAAAGTGCTAGTATTTGTGCCCCCTCCCAATCCCAGAAGGACAGAAGAATCATTTCAGTTTGTAGGCCCTCTCTCCCAGATGAGAGTCGCTGCTCAAGGCATCCTCAGAGGCTCTGTTCAGGGCTGTGTTGATCAGACAGGAAGGGATTATCCTAATCCAGCTGCCCATCCAAGGCATAGGGCCCTCCGTAAACAACACTATGACCAAGGCACTGTCCAGCCTCTGCTTCACTCCATAACCCCCAGCCCACTTTTGGGGAACTCAGACAGTGGAACATCACTTAAGATGACGTCTCTCTCGAGGTAACTAATGACCAGTTTTACGTCTTCTCTCTGCCTCTGGAGCCCATAGAACAAGCCTCCTCCTTCAAAGGCCTTCAGATATTTTAGGATAACTTTTACAAGTCTTTAGGCTAAACAAGGAGGTACAAAAAGGGAAATGAAAAAGGGGTGGGGGTGGGGGGGCAGGAGGGATGGTAGGGGAGAAGAAGCCAGAGAGAAATACTCTTAAAATAGCTGGTCAAAAGTTAACAAGCCAACGGAAAAGAGGAAGAGACCTATGTTATGTATTCATGAGAAAGGGGGCACTAGTGACAGAAAACCAGCTGAGTGACGCAGGACATGCGGAAGGAAGAGTCCACAGTCCAGACAGAGAAAATACAAGATGGGCCAGGGGCTTAGACAGTTCTCAAGGCCAGCCACCAGGCTGTGCCGATGACCCGGGACAAATGGGCTACAACCTGAGCTTGGGAGAAGAAGACGTGCAACTCCGTTTATAAGCATGGAATATCCTTTTGCCCTTTTTTTTGGGGGGGGTGTTCTTTTTCTTATGTATTTGTTGGTTAGTTACGCATCCTGGGTACAAATGCGCTTGCCAGCAGTGGGTATTACATGTATCCTCTCCACTCTGCTTGCCTTTTCTCTCTTTCATTGATGTCTTTTGATAATGAGAAGTTCCTCATTTTAATGTCATCCAACTTATCAATCCTGTCCTTTATTTTTTTCACATTCTCGGTATCTTCTTTAAGAAAATGTATAGCCACCTCAAGGTTATGAAAATATGCTAAGTGATCTTGTCGATGAAGTTTTATTTTGTCTTAACTTTCACATTGAGATTGATGACCTCTCTGGAGTTTATTTTTGTGTATGACGTGAGGTAGCAGTCAAGATTCATTTCTTTCCCTGTGGACATCCAACTGACCCAGCGCTGTTTATTATTAAAATGACCGTCCATTCCCTACTGCTTAGCAGTGCCCACTCCGTCATCAATCAGGTGTCCAGATATACAGGGGCTTGCCACCAGGCTCTCTGTTCCATTCCTTCAGTCAGATATAAGATAGACAAATAGTTCTACTATTATAGTATGGAGCACTAATCTTAAATCAGGTGATTTTTAACATTAAGATAGGTTTGCAAGTAAAGTTTAAGAAAATATCAATCTAGGAACTGACTTTGCAAAGTTCAGTGTGGACAGACACAGTCTGAGCCCAGCCTGGGCCTCTCAGAAAGAATAGGATGAAAAGAAACAGACACAGAAAAAGCTCCCCAAGCTAAGGAAGGCAGCAGCAAGAAGAAAGGGACAGAGGAAGAAATTAGTCCTGTTTTCATAAACAGTAATACAGTGATCAAGAGAAGAGACTTATACTGTTCAAGAGATAACTGGCATCGAAATCCCAACTACATACTTTCTGCTGTGTGATCTTGAGCAAGTTAACTCAGTCTTTCTGAGCCTCAGTTTCCTGATCTGCAGATGGGGGAAAGCTTCCTCAATGAGCTGTGCAGATTATGTAGCTTAATCTGGTGTGTATGACTTACATCCCATTATCACAGAGCCTAGGAATCTTAAGTGTTAAAAAATATTGGGGACTTTCATCATGGGGAGTGGTATCTCAGAGACCAGCCCGACTGTGGGAGCAATCTTGCCATTCAACAAATCTTTACCGAGTGCGTATAACTAAACAAAGATAATACAGATTGTGGTTAAAAAAAAATCAGACTCTAAAATGAGACAGGATTGAATGTGTATCTTTGTACAGTCTCTACTAGTTATAGAGACTTGAATAACTTGTTTGACCTCCCTAGGTTTCTAGTTTGAGCTTCATCTGTACTTCCTATGGATTTTCTTGGTGAGGATGGTATGAGACATTTAGCACAATGCCCAACACAAAGTTAATGTTCAACAGATACCAGTATCGCTATGTTGATGATGATGATGACAGACGATGATGTTTTGGTTGGTACCATGCCAAGCACTGGAAGAAAAGGCCTAGTAACACCTAAAAGACCTATAGCACCTGGCAATCAGGGTCTTCCAACCAAGTACTAACCAGGCATAGCCACAAGACAAGACCGAGTAGACAAGATTGAGTGCGTGCGGGTGGTAGGCTTAAGACAGAGGAGGGGCTTGGAGGAAAAAGGCTGAGATGCCATGTAAAGGCCAAATGTGCTGGGACAGTTAAATACCTGGTAAGGAAATTCTAAGGAAAATCTCAAGGAACTTTAAGAACAAATAAAAACACAGAGTCTATGAATATATATAATTGGAAAAAGCCTAAAAATGTGCTGAATTGAATGGGGGAGGGTGGGTTATGTGTGTCAGAAATGGTACTTGTAGATCAGAAGTCTGATGGTAGCCAAGGGAAGAAGGTTCCTGAAAGAACAGTGCCGTGAACAGTTTCGATTAATAATAATGACCATGATGTGGTCAGCGTCACAGCCTTAAAGACCAAATCTCGTCAGTCTCCAGGAACAAGGACCCTAGAACCATGGCGGGGTTTTTCCCATCAAATTCCCCACCCGGGGGGACCATGGCACTTCTGCCCAGACTGCTGAGCTGAAGCAAAACAAGGCCCCAGCAGTGACCACAAGCACTTCCAAGGACACAACGCCACACCACGTGCCAAGTGAGAATCTGAGAGACAAGGGACGGGGACAGCCTGTGCTGGAGGGCAGGTCCTGACAGAGGTGACATGAAGATGCAGACTCAGATGCCACCGCGGGCAGGCAGCTGGAGCCAGGCAGCAGACAGTCAGTGGCCTGGCAGACGCCGGACCCAGGAACATGGGACTCCCCCGACTGCAGGGTGAAAGGAGAGGAGTGTCGGCCAAGTCAGGGCCTTAACAGACAGAAATGAGTCCCAGCACCAACACAGACGTCCGCGTGAAATACACCAGGGGCAGGAGAGCAATGGGCCACGTCTGTTTAGGTGGTCAGTCAGGCCTAGGGTGGCAGGTACTATGACCAGTATGCCCTGTTTGTAAGTAGATGCTTTCTCCTGGGCAGACTGAGTCAGTCCGCCTCTCAGGCCAAAACTCCAGGCTCCAAAGTGTCCTGCCCAAGCTGGCTCCCATCACCTCCTGGGAAAATGAAAGAGGCCAAAATGTCTGTCTTCCCCTAGGCCACCGATCTTTCCAAGCTACTGTCCCTAGAGGGCTCACGGCTCAGCCTCAAGCAAAACCCAGGCTGGCAATGCAATGGGCACCTGCTATTCTGACGATGGGCTGGGGGCTCAGTAAACACGGTCATTCCACTAGTCAGAAGCTCCAGACCAGGGGCTTCTAGAGCTGCCCAAAATGCAGGGGGCAAAGTCTTTCCTGGGACTCAGAGAGTAACCTAACTCGACTCTTGGCTGGCTGCTCTTGAAACCCTGGCCCTGTCACTGGATGGAAATAATTTCCAGAGATGGAGTGTGGCCGGTCCACGTGAGCTGGACTGAAGGAAGCTCTACCACCTCCCTACACGGCGGAACCAGTGGTCTGTGCCATGGACAGGTGTGGCTGGGAAACGAGGGTGTCCTGGCCAGGTGCCCTCCACACATAGGCTGGGACCCTTAGATGTTACTGCCACTCTTGGGGTTCTTGATTGAAGAGGGAAGCTTTGAGCAGAAGGAGACATCTCCAGGGTACAGAGAATCTGGGCAACTGATGATTCATGAGGCTGGACTGACCTCTGCATGACCACACGAGCTTAGCACTATGTGTCTCAAAAGTGGAGTTTCTTGCCCTGGAACCAACTATTGCTGCGCTTAGCTGAGTCAGAACCAGACAGAAGTTGTCGCAAATTACCAGTAGGATGGGAGTTCCCCAAACAGCTCAGATTTGAGCTTTAGTTTCCATACTGCCTTCTCCCCCATCCAAGGGCATGCCCCTGCCCTAGGCCACAGCCTCAGTAGGAGAGGAAAGACCCCAGGACCATCGCGCACACCAGGGCGTGACTCCTGACTTTCAGCAAAACGCTGGCCTTGTCGGGAGCTGGAGCAGAGCCAAGGCTCTCATCTGATGGGGGAGGCTAAAACATAATCTTGAATGTCATATTCGGGGCCATACTGAGGATGCATTTTATATGATTTTCATAATATTAAGCCTTGACCAAAGTAAGCTCCTACAAAATGTCTGAGTACGTCTTCTGCATACAGAGCTCAAGAGTCGGGAGGGGCTGATGACCAGACCTATTAGGTGCGAGGAGGCCCTGTGGGTGTCTTACTTGCGCAGGGATGGTGTTGGAACAATGCTGAGAGTTCTGCTCCCTGAAGGCCTCTGGGACTGGCGGGAGGCCGTTATTCTCAGGATAGGATTCACTCAGGTAAGAAGGTCAGGGTTTTCCTCCACAAAACAGAGCAGCAGTGACAGCTTTAAAACACAAAGGATGACTCGGAGAGCTCTCTCCCCGTACTGCCATGTAACATGGAGCAAGAGGAGTGGTCCACCACCCTCCCTCTAACATCTCCAACCCCCCCGGGGCCCAGCGTGGACACTGAGAAGGCAGGGAGTCCTACATCTTTTCTATCCCCCCGAAAAGTGTCTGGGACCGACCATGGGTCAGGCTTGGTGCTGGGCTCTCTGCAGTTAACCCTGCCCACGGAAGCAGGGTCCCTGCTGGCTGCCAGAGGCTGGAGAACAAGGACATCAGGACAGTAAGAGGACAGCTGGCTTCGTAACCCCACCTGCAGGTACGGCGGGTCGAGGCCCTGGGAGTCGCTGGAGCTAACGGGAGGGACAGAGCTCATGTGGGTGGTGGGATGCCTTCAGGCTGAGTGCGCTGGTGACGCACTCAGGAAGTTTCTGGGGAAGCCAACCCACAAAAGGACCACCGGTGCTTCCGAGAGACTAGTGTCACCAGAGGGCTAGAGGACGTGGACGGGAGGAGTGGAGATGCCGAGATAGGTCTGGGGATGCCCCAGCCACTTCCCCCGCAAGGCCAGTTCCTCACAGCCAATGGCACACGCCTGCTGACCCAGTCCCTGTGAAGTCACGGGGAGAGCAGGAATCATCACTCCTGCCCTGGACCCAAGAATGCCGCCTGACTCCATCCCAGTGGCGGGGATGGCCCACCCGGCTTAGAAGGCTTAGAAACCTGGTATATGAGGCATCCTGTGAATCATGCAGCCTCACCTTTCACCAATACGTGAAGACTGGCCTTGGGCTGGAGGCCAGGGTGTGGGACCTTGGTGGGTTACTTCAGATCTCAGGCTAAGTTTCTCATCTTAAAGTAGGGCTAATGAAAAACTCACACCCCTGCCCACAGTGTTGTGGGCGATTAAATGAGTTTAAATGAGTCCATGCAGTAAACACTTGGTAGCACTGCTTGACGGCCGCGTCAGTTGTGTCCGACTCTTTGCGACCCCATGGACTGTAGCCTGCCAGGCTCCTCTGTCCCTGGGATCCACCAGGCAAGAATGCTGGAGTGGGCTGCCGTCTCCGTCTCCACTGCCCAGTGCTGTAGGGTCCATAGGTGTGAAACACTTGGCAGCACTGCTTGGTACAGAGCAAGGTGCAGGAAGTGGCAGCTGGGGTGACTGCTTTATTCTTAGCATCCTCCCGTGGTGGCCATTCAACTTACCTGCAAACGCCAGAACCCGCCCCCCACCGCCACCCGCGCCCCACTTGAAGGAGCTCATTGCCTCAGTCACCCGTCTTCCGTCGCTCACATCCTTCCCAGCTCCACGGGAGGGACACTAACCCAGTCCCCTGCATCAGCAGTGGCCCCTCACCCCAGCCACTGTCACCCAGCAGCCCCAGCCTGTCCTCTGGAGCACCCCTGAGTAAGCGAGCCCAGCACCCACATCGCGGGACGGTCCTGTCCATGCACACAACCGCGCCCAGCAAACCCGTTCTGCCCGCCTTTCTGGGGTAAACATGCCCACACTCTAACCACTCCTCAGCAGCCAGCAGCCCTGCTCTGCCCTTCTTCTGCTTTGACATCTCTCCTCGCTGGGATCAAGACCTGAACAAACGCTCCACAAGCAGGAGGGCCAGCAGACCGGTCTCCAGCAGAGCCTTCTTCCAGCAGAATCTCTCACTCCCTCTCACTTGCCTTCTCCAGCAGGGTGGCTACCGTCCCCCCATGCCCATCCTCACCCCGCCCCCCAACAATCTGATTAAACCTTGCCGTGGTATCTTCCTTGGGAAACTCTCAGTCATGATCCTAGGAACGTATCAACCAAGTTCTGCTGAGTTATTGCTCCATTGAAAAACACTCAACCAGAGGCTTTCACATATACTATGTCCACAAATCTACTTAACTCCCCTGAGCTGGGAACTGAAGCCTGTTCTCTCACCTAGAGCTCCGTGCCCTGAGGAGCTCCCTGGATGGGTCCTTTCCACTGGCCAAGCTCCTGCAAGGAGAAGGCAGGCTGACACTGCTGATGGGTGCGAGGACCAGAGACCCACTGTCTCTCCCAGATGAGGCAAGAGATTGACCTTTGTTCTCCAGCCTTTCCCAGGCAGGAGAGATGGCCACGGCTGCCCTCCCTTCTCCAAGTGCCAGCAGCACGTGGAGCCCTCTGTTACAGTCCAGAGCCTCCAACTAGAGCCTGAACTTTTCAAAGACAAGGCCTGGGCCAGGTTTAGAACTCTCATTCCCTCTAATGTGAAGCTCCCAGAGGCACCCCAATCTCTACTTGTTGATTGATGATTGGCTCATGAGGCTAGATTTGGCCTCCCTGTCAACATCACCACCTCAAGTCCCTGGCAGACACAAAACGGGCTTACTTGGTTCTGGTCCCTTCCTTGGGCGCACTGGTCCCGTGAGACCCCTGCTGCTCTCTCCTTCCTGATCTAGACTCATCAAACATGAAGTTAATCCTCGTTACTCCAGCTTCTAGAAAGGATCCCCAAGCAGATGTCAAAGGGACACCCGACCTGTGCTTTTACTAACACCCCCTGGCCAGAGGATGAGAAGGGTGGCTTGCTCTGGGCTGAACACAGAACATTGTCACTGACACCTCCTGGCCAGAGGATGCGAAGGGTGGTTTGCTCTGAGCTGAACATAGTGCTTCGTCAACTCTATACCTCGGGATCAGTCATGAGGTTTTCTTTCTGGCGTGGCCCAGCGCAAGGCTGAGGACGGAGGAGACAGCTTATCTTAGAGGTGGGCAGGCACCCTCTGTCAAACCCACACTCTCCCAGAGAAAGACCAGAGACCTTAATAGCTCCCCACGGCTACTGACTGTAGATATGAGCCAAGCAAAGAGCCCAACAGCATCCTCACCAGATACAGGAGCAGATGAAGAGAAAGGGGCAAAGAAGCGCTGTCGCAGACCCCGGGGGTAGGCAGAAACACAGAGCCTCACCTACCTTCAGGTGGCCCCGGGAGTGGCTGCAATTCTTACAAACACTCACCAACCAACGAAAAGGGGGGCAAAGCCTCTCTGCTTTGACCCCCTGTTCTAGGCAGCTCACAAATACTGATGGGCTCCAGATAGCAGCTCAGGGTTCCTCTGAGACATGGAAGTGGTGGCTGCACAAAGAACCGAAGTCCTCGGGAGGCTGTTCTAGGCACAGGCTCTAGTTCGTTAACGTGTTCCTACCAAGGAGCTCTGATTCTTCTAAATATTTCTAACACCTAAGATAACGCCAGGCACACAGTGTTTGTGGACGAGGCTACTGAATCCAGGGCAGGAGGAGAAAGAGAATCAAAATTAAATATAAGATACGGTTCATAACCAAAGGAGTTCCTAAAATAGATTCCAGAGCTAACATGATTTGGGAACAGTTATAAAACAGCCTGCCTGCAAGGAAGCTTCCTGTGGCCCTGGACTGCGTCTCGCAGGCCGTCACGCCACCACGGATGGTGCGCCCGTTTCCGGCGACCGCCTGCTGGCCGGATGAACATGTGAACACAGGAGTGGAACACGGTACGAGTTCTTTGGGGTCTACTTCTAAGACAGTAAAGAATCTGCCTGCATTGCAGGGGACCTGGGTTCACTCCCTGGGTCAGGAAGATTCCCCTGGAGAAGGACATGGCAACCCACTCCAGCATTAGTGCCTGGAGAATGCCATGGACAGAGGAGCCTGACGGGCTACAGTCCATGGGGTCGTAGAGAGTCAAACACGACTGAGCGACTAACACTTTCACTTTTCTAAATATCCTAAATATCAACATTTACCTTTCACTTTTGAAATCATAAAAGGCCCAGATACTGACTGACGGCTGAGTACCTCTGGGCTATACCCAGAGTTTCTGTATCACCTTCATACAAGAAAGAGAGAAAGGGGACCCCATGAGCTACTACCAACATTAGTCTCCCCCCTCCCCCACCACGTCTTACCTCCCCGTTTGCTCCGGCCCAAGTTGGAACCCGGCACACTGACCTCTTAAGACACAGCCATCTCCCTGCCGCCTGCAAGAGGACTTGCAGCCCTGACCCCCACCGATGCCCCCGCCCCGATTTGGAAACAGAGCCTCCATCTGGCTTCGGGTCCTTAATGAGGGTCTGGCCTTCTCTCAAGGTTGCCCTGTGGCCGAGGCCCTCATTCCCAAAAGACACGGATATTTCTGGTCCCCCTTTGAGAAAAACTTCAAATAAGGATGAGCCTCCAGATCAGGATGCCGCTTCCCTCCTACTTGCCCAGTCTTCTCCTCATCATGAACGTGGACCTCAACATCCACTGAGCCTGGTGCCGGCCCCACACGTGTATCCCGGCTCGGTCCTCATGACAGGCTCAGAAGCCGGGATGACCACCACCTCCATCCACAGGTTAGGAGCCGAGGAGCCTGTGCGCAGATGTGCAGCTAGGACTAGACTCACAGCTCCTGTGCTAGGCAAGCTAGTGACATCCCTGTCTTAGGAGACCTCCTCCGAACCCTGTCCGTCCCTGATGAACTCCTCCCCATTTTCATGCCTGACAACTGCAGAGACAAAGGTGGGACCAACCACATTTCCTTTTTTAAGGGAAAAAAAAAAAGGGAACATCTCCATGTGCCATTTTTGTAATTTTTTAAGATAAGTTTTTACTACTGACTCATTTAAGTGAGGTGTCTTGTATGTATAACTCTTTCTAGTGCACAAAGAAGTTTTATGACACATTATCCCATTTCACCATCCCCACCCTGCCCCGTGGCTCGAAGCCTTGTGAAGTATACGCAGTTATTCACATTTTACAGATGAACAGATGAGAAAAGCAAGGGAAGCTGGCCGAGACCAGCCAGCCAGTAAAGGAACAACCGAGCAATAAACCATCCCCAGGTCTTCCTGGCACTAAGCCCTGAGCTCTGGGTGCCCCCCGCACGGGCATCAGGACTGACTCCGGGAGGCTCTGAGTCAGGGAGACTCCCAAGTTACTGGCTGTACGACCCAGGGCAAGTTAACTAACCTCTTCCTGTCTCAGCTTTTTCGTCCATAAATCAGTGCTAACGACAACCATGACATGTGATTACCCTGAGGATTAAATGAGATACTGTATGCTCAGCAGTAGCCCACACTCATGAAACAGTGGGGACTGCCCCCGCACCCCATGTCCCGGCAGGCCCGCGGGGCAGACCAGGTACCACAGTGTATGCTGCAGGTGCTTATTAACACAGGTGGGCTGCTAGCGCCTTCTTCCACCAGCCAGGCACCTCCCGAGAGTCTGGGGCCCAGATTCAAGGGCGTGGCAACAAGGAGAAGCCAGTGTCCTCAACAGCAGGGCCCTGTGCCCTCCTGCCAGTCCACCACGGTGGCTCTGAGCAGCAGTGTCTGCCCAGAGGACCAGGCAGCAAGGAGGCGCAGGCTCCCATCACAGGACCACATGGCCGAACGGTCCAAGCCCCCCCCGCCCCGTGCCCCCGGCCCCCCAAGGCAAGGCCTCCGTGCTCTGCTGACGCCCCGCCCTGTGCCCCGGGTCCTGCTCCTGGGCTTGGGAAACAGGCCTGTCCTGGGCGAGAAGAGCCGATAACAGCATGTGGACTGTTTTCCAGCAACCTTGCTGTCTCTCACTTTAAGATGAAAATAATAAACACCGACACCCAGAGGCTGGACAGGGAGGGGGAAATCAAGCGGCCTCGGAGGAGCCGGGGCGCTAGGACTTGCGCGGCATGGGCTGCCCTAACTGGGCAACCTGGGCAAGGTGCGTCAGAGCCAGGAGGCTGCAAACACACAGGCGCCAGGGCCAGAGGCGCCAGGCCCGGACGGGGAAGGTCACCGCGGGCTGGCCTGGTTCCTGGTTCCTGGTGGCACCGGGGCCCGAGGGGGTGGGGCGGTGAGCAGGGCGCACGGCTTGTGACTCTCAGCAGTGGGGCCCCAGCACCTGCCAACAGGTCGCTCTGCGAGCTCTAGGCCCTCTCTTCTCCAGGGCAGTCCCGAGTCTTCGACCAGGATCTTCCCCGAAGTCCTGGACCCGCCTGTCCTGCTCTTTCTCTAAAACCTTCCACCATTTCCCAGTGCCTGCCCCTCACAGGCTTTCTCCCAGCCGTTCCAGGCGCCCTCACACATGGTCCTGATCACCCCCAGAGCTTGATTCACCCCGAGGTTAGGTCACACTGATCCCAGGGTGACCGTGTGTTCCCATTCTCCCACCCGGCACCCACTCTGACACTGCTGAACCGCCCCTCCACGCACCTCCCTCCTAGGTGCCTTCCCGTGTGGGTGCGGGGTCTGCCCCACCCTCTGGCCCAGATTGAGAGGTCACTGTTCTCCTGACACAGATCTGCTGAGTGCCTACCACATGCCAGGCCCTGGGTGCACCAGGTATCGATACCACAAGGCCACACAAGACACGTCCTGCCCACGGTGAGCCCGTGGTCACAGGGCCGAGCAAACAAGCCCACCACCACTACACGATGTGGTCACCAATCCAGGATCAACAGACAGAGTCCTTACTACGAGCCAGATGCTGTTTCAAGCACGTTACAAGCTCACTGAATCCTTTAAATATCTCCGTGAGCTAAAGTGAGTGAAGTGAAAGTCACTTAGTCATGTCCAACTCTTTGCAACCCCACGGACTGTACAGTCCATGGAATTCTCCAGGCCAGCATAATGGAGTGGGTAGCCTTTCCCTTCTCCAGGGGATCTTCCCAACCAAGGGTTTGAACCCAGGTCTCCTGCATTGCAGGCGAATTCTTTCCCAATTGAGCCACCAGGGAAGCCCAAGGGCAATGATTAATATCACAAGTCCCATTTTACAGATGACAAAACTAAAGCCTAGCAAAGGCCAAGTAAACTTACTCAGCGTCACCCTGCAGCCAGCAGAGAGGCTGGAGGGAGGCTCTGAGGCCCAGCAGGGCAGCCAGAGGTGACCACGGCCACAGACAGAACCAAAGGCGGGGATGGCCACAGCCATGGCCCCCTCTCTGCTCTCCACAGAGGTAACACTGGAGATGGGCACTCCCCACACAGAAAAGAGACGCGGGGACAGGGCAGGTAAACCATCACCCAAGGCTGCCCTCCCTGATTCTAGACAGAAAGTAGAAAGCAGGAAAGGATGCTTGTACGAGCAATAGCCCACGGTGACAGCATGAGGCAAGGAGGAGGCCACATCCACAGCAAATCCACTCAGCATCTCCATTTACCACTGGGCCACCAGGGGGGGAACTTGACCCCGATCTGTTGGGGGCTCAGTGACGCCAGAGTCCTGCCTCTGGCACAAGCTGGGGGGTGGATCTCTGGGGTCTATCAAATGGCCTCTTCTTTCAGGGGCCCTGTGTGGCCAGGAAGACTCCATGTGCTCCTGCCAGCCAGGCTGCTTCTGCACTGGTGCCAGCCTTCCCCAGCAGCGGTAGGGCTGGGGCGGGGAAGCTGGCACAACTCTAGGGCACAGCCCTCAGACCGGGGTACCTCCCCCTGCTGCTGCTCTCCTCCCCACAGGGGCTGTGTGTGTGCGGGGCATGCAGCCCCAGGGGTAGGCACAGATGATGCCTGGGGAGGAGAGAGACACGCTGGCCCTCCAGGACTCCCCAGGGGGTCTTTCCTGCTCCTCCTCTTCTCTTACAATGGAAACCCCACCCTGGCAGTCTCGGCACTCCGTAAAGGCCACTGGGGCTGCCTCTGTCCTGCCACCCAGTCCCACCCAGGCTGGGGTCCGAGCAATCAGAAGGGACCATTTCCTCCTCTTCTCCCAGCAACTCTGGAGGGGTGGGGTGGGCGCGCCTCCTGAAACCTCCTGAAACCAGCTCTATGAGGACGGGGTCTTCTGTCTGCTTTGTAAAGTGCTAAACACCCGGAGTCGAGAAGAGTGCCTGGAAAACAGTAAGCACTCAGTAAATGCTTGTGGAAGGCAAGCGTTCCCATCCCCCATCTTACAAACAGGAAGTCTGAGTATTTCCAAAGGTTACTCAGCTGGGCTACGGCAGAAGCAAGACTCAAAGCCAGGTGCGACTCAGCATGTCATGCAATCGTTTCAGACACTAGAATTTACTGAGCCCGTGATGTGGGCTGGAGGCTCCAGAGGACACAGAAATGATTCCGACGACCGAAACTGTACCGTGGGCTCATCATTCACCAGGTGCCAAGAGGCGTGAAGGCGTGACCTTTCTTTACAGGCCGCGTGTGTGCAAACACACACGTCTATGCATCCAGGAAGTGGAAGTCTCAGTCGCTCAGTCCCGTCCGACTTTTTGTGACCCCAAGGACTGTAGCCCACCAGGCTCCTCTGTCCATGGGATTCTCCAGGCAAGAATACTGGAGTGGGTTGCCATTTCCTACTCCAGAGGATCTTCTTGATCCCAGGGGTCGGACCCAGGTCTCCCGCATTGCAGGCAGATTCCTTACCATATGAGCCACGTATATATTTAATATGCGTATATATGTACATGCATGTACCCAACTAAATTGTTTGCATATATAAAATATGCAAATTTCTTCTACACATAAGTTCTTTGAAGCCACCACTAGGCAGTATGGGGGAGCCCAAAGATTAAAACAGCTAATAAATGCAGTGGGAACCTGGAGGGGGCAGGATTCACGGGAGGCAGAGGCTTCGCGGAGGAGGTGGAAGCTGAAGGGGGCTCTGAGGAATCCAAACCTTCCAATAACAATGGAAGGAGCAAAGGCCAAGGGGCAAAGAATGGTGTGCAGAACAGTCTGGACATAGAACCAGTCAGGCTCAGGGAACAATCTGCAGAGAATTCGTGGCCTAAGCTGTTTTCCCTGCCTGTTTATTTTTTGAAAATTTACACCTCTGCTTTAAACTGCTTCATCGTCTGTACCTATCCAAAGTTGTTTTATTGGAGGACCATGTTCCTTTGCAATTAAAAAAAAAATCACTGCTCAAACCCAGTCTCGTCACACTGCAGATGGAAACTGAGATTGCCACGACCCAGAGCTAGCTCCTGGCAGGACGAGACACCAGCAAATCTCACACGGCATAATGGGAAGCAGAGGAGGAAGGCAGCTGGCGGGCAGTGAGCGCCCAGTGGGGCCGCGGTCTCAAGGCAACAACCCATCAAGCCCGGGGTCTCGGGTCCCCCCAGCACACACCTACAGCTGGGACGCGACTGGGGCGTTTCAGCCTCCGCAGCAGAGATCTCCCTCTTACCCGAGAGGCTGCAGAGCTTTTCCTGCTAGAAATCATGTGTTGTTGGTTGATTTTTTTTTTTTTTTTTCCTGCTTGGCTTATTTTGACACGAGGAAGAGAGGCTAATCCACCCGGCAAACACGGGTAATACAGCAGGGCGGCCGGCCCTTCCCGGAAGCAGCGGGGGCAGCTGCTCCGACGGGCCGAAACCGGATCTCCGCGCCTGACCGCTCAGCGGCTGACCTCTCTGCTCCCTCCTTGGGTGGATCCTACACACCCTACCGGGGCCAATTTCCCTGAAGAGTACTGGCTCTGCGGGCAGACGGCTTCAGTTCCCAACTCCACCTGTCACTAGCTGAGTGATTTCAGGAAAGAGACCATGCCTCTCGGTGACTCGGTTTCCTCATCTGTCAAACAGCAATTATCCTGTGGAGTCACCATAAGGTTTAAACGAGCTAATAACACAGAAACAAGAAGCGGGCATCTGGACACAACAAATGCTTGATAAATTTGACTGTGTTATTTTACTCTTTGTATCAGTGTGTGAAAGTAAAAGTGAAGTCGCTCAGTCGTGAAGTTGCTCAGTCATGTCTGACTCTCTACCACCCCATGAACAGCAGCCCACCAGGCTCCTGCGTCCATGGGATTTTCCGGGCAAGACTACTGGAGTGGGGTGCCATTGCCTTCTCCAGTATCAATGTATAAGGCTCCCTAAAACCTATGCCAAGCAGACGAGGCTGGATGCTAAGGGAATCTACTGTGGAGTGAACAGTGGTATCAAGAGCTAACTCAGGCTGAGCCTGCAGAGATTCAAAGCCTCCTGGTAGCATCTTAGCTTCCCTTTCAGCATCTCAGAGCTAGAGGCAGGCAGTGTGAGGCTTTGCACTTCTCAGCTCTGCCAGGTAAACCCTGGTACTCAGAAACAGGTACCTAAGGACCCTGGCCTCTCCTGCCTCACACCCTCTGCCTTGGTTCATGCCCTGGGGGAGTCATCTGACTGGTACCCCATAGAGAGGATCTGCGTTCTCACATACTTGGATCCCTCGTTTATGTCCTGTGGGAATGCTCTAGGCCTTTTCCTTTAGATGGATAGCTTGCAGGCATCCTGGGTCTGGGGAAGTTAACTGGATATTATCTTTAAAAACCATTTCTAAATATTTCCTTGAGATCTGGGGCAAACCTTGTGGGTGCACATAGGAATTCACCAAACTGCTCTCTCAGTGGGGGCTATGTATGAGAGGGAGTTCCCTGATAGCTCAGTTGGTAAAGAATCCGCCTGCAATACAGGAGACCCCAGTTCGATTCCTGGGTCGGGAAGACCTGCTGGAGAAGGGATAGGCTACCCACTCCAGTATTCTTGGGCTTCACTTGTGGCTCCCCTTGAGGCTCAGCTGGTAGAGAATCTACCTGCAATGTGGGAGACCTGGGCTCAATCCTTGGGTTGGGAGGAACCCCTGGAGACGGGAAAGGCTCCCCACTCCAGTATTCTAGCCTGGAGAATTCCATGGACGGTATAGTCCACGGGGTCGTAAAGAGTCAGACACGACTGAGCAACTTTCACTTTCATTATGAGAGGCCAGGCTTTTGCCTGGCCCCAGGGTACAGTGGTGGCCGTGAGCACTTGTGTGGAAGCTGCTGAAGAGTGAGGTGGTGGCAGGTGGGGCATCAGCTTTCTCAGTCTCCAGCCCAACATCTCCCCTGCAGAAAGCCTTGAAGACGCAGGTGAGTCTCGCGACAGTCCCGGTTCAAGTCTGGCTTTTTATCTCTCAGCCATTTCGCCTTGACCTCCGAGCATCTAGCACCAGGCCTGGCGCTCGGCGGGAGCTCGCTGCATAGCAGTGACACTGAACGGGGGCTCAGATTCTCCAGCACGCAGCCCAGAAACAGCCACACTCACCTTTGAGCCAGGTCTGTCTGTCACAAGGACCCAGGTCTTGACAGCTACCAGCGTCCACGGTAAAATATTCTATTGTACTTACAGGGTAAACCGGGTTGTCCTGGGGATTAGTGTCTAGGAATTGTAAGTGGGACTGCTAAGTTATGCTAGATGCGGCGTTTCGATGTAGATCACTCAAGCTTCCCAATCGTCATCTTCTAATCAACGTTAAAAGCAAAGAACAGAAAGGCCAAGGTATTTCCCACTTTCCCCCATGTATCCTCTGCCTCATGGATCTGGCTTTCCTGGGGTTTCCAGGCAGGCCCCCACTCCCTCCACCAAGCTCTTTTTCTCGCTGCTTATGTACCTGGGGCTGCCGTCTCTCCCCTCTATACTGCGCAGAGCCCAACAGTATTCCAAAGCCACACTCAAGTTCGAGACTTGCATGAAGTTTGAATGGTCTGAGCATCATGCATCTCCACTGCTGTGTCTCCTGCGGCAGGGCCTGGCACCTTCTGGCACTCAGCGTTTAACGGCTCCGGCTGTTTTAGTGAATTTTCCCTGATCGCAGGTTCTGGCCTGTACCTCCACCACGAATTTCTTTCCGAGGTCAACAATGACGTCAGACAGAGTCAAGTTCACCTTGGGTCTACCACTGTTTACCAACTCGTGTTCTGTCCTCAGACCTCATCCCTCCTGACTTGGATGGTACTCAGCCCTCCCTTCTAAAAACCTCTCTTAGTGTGAAGCACGTAGCACTTCCCTGAGACCACCTTTTCTGCATCCTCCATGGCTCTGCTCTCGCCCGTGCTGAGCCCAGGCCCGGCTCCCATCTTGGCCCCCGGCACCCTGAGAGCACCTTCTCATGGCTGGCCTCATCCCTACCTCACCTTCAGTCCTCAGTCATCTGGGAACACCTGTTGGGACAGCCCACCTAGGTAGCCTACCGTCAGTTCATGTTCAATATAACTAAAATTCATTCAACAATTATTTGATGAACACATACTAAGGCCAGGACCTACTCTATTCACTGGCAAGCAAACCATATAAAAGTTCTTGCCCCGAGTGTCCATCCACAGATGAATGGGTAAATGAAATGCAGTATATCCATACAAAGGGATATTATTCAGCTTTAAAAGGAAGGAAATTCTGACACATGCTATAGCACAGATAAACTTAAAGACATGATGTTAAGTGAAATAAGCCAGTACCCCAAAAAAGGCAAATACTGTATGATTCTACTTTTATAAAGTGCCTGCTGCTGCTGCGTCGCTTCAGTCGTGTCCGACTCTGTGCGACCCCATAAACAGCAGCCCACCAGGCTCCCCCATCCCTGGGATTCTCCAGGCAAGAACACTGGAGTGGGTTGCCATTTCCTTCTCCAATGCACGGAAGTGAAAAGTGAAAGTGAAGTCGCTCAGTCGTGTCCGACTCTTAGCGACCCCATGGACTGCAGCCCACCAGGCTCCAAGAGTACTGGAGTGGGGTGCCATCACCTTCTCCGTATAAAGTGCCTAGAGTAGTAGAAAGTAGGTGGGTGTGTTTGTCAGGGGTTGCGGAGAAGGCGATGGCACCCCACTGCAGTACTCTTGCCTGGAAAATCCCATGGATGGAGGAGCCTGGTAGGCTGCAGTCTATGGGGTCGCACAGAGTCGGACACGACTGAAGTGATTAGCAGCAGTGGGGAGGGGATGGGGAGTTAGTATTTAATGTGTGCTGTGGGCTTAGTCACTCAGTCGTGCCCGACTCTCTGTGACCCCATGGACTGTAGCTCCTCTGCCCATAGGGATTCTCCAGGCAAGAATACTGGAATGGGTGGCCATTCTCTCCTCCAGGGGATCTTCCCCACCCAGGGATCGAACCCAGGTCTCCCACACTGCAGGCAGATTCTTGACTGTCTGAGCCACCAGGGAAGCCCAAGTATTTAATGGGTACTGTTTCAATTCTGAAAGATGAAAAGAATTCTGGAGATGGATGGTGGTGATGGTTGTACAAGAATATGAATGTACAGAATATCAGTGAACTGAATACTCAAAATGGTTACGATGGTACATTTTATGTGTTTGCTGCTGCTGCTGCTAAGTCGTTTCAGTCGTGTCTGACTCTGTGCGACCCCATAGACTGCAGCCCACCAGGCTCCCCCGTCCCTGGGATTCTCCAGGCAAGAACACTGGAGTGGGTTGCCATTTCCCTGTCCAATGCATGAAAGTGAAAAGTGAAAGTGAAGTCGCTCAGTCGTTTCCAACTCTTAGCGACCCCATGGACTGCAGCCTACCAGGCTCCTCCATCCATGGGATTTTCCAGGCAAGAGTACTGGAGTGGGGTGCCATCGTGTTTACCACAATAAAAAAAAAAATAGAAAAAAAAGGTCCTCACTCTCTGTGTACTTTTCTGTATGTTATGCTTCAGTTTTAGTTCAGTTCAGTGACTCAGTCGTGTCGGACTCTTTGCAATCCCATGGACTGCAGCATGCCAGGCCTCCCTGTCCGTCACCAACTGCCGGAATCCACCCAAACCCATGTCCATTGAGTCCGTGATGCCATCCAACCTTCTCATCCTCTGTCATCCCCTTCTCCTCCTACCCTCAATCTTTCCCAGCATCAGGGTCTTTTCAAATGAGTCAGCTCTTCGCATCAGGTGGCCAAAGTATTGGAGCTTCAATAACAATGAAAAAGGCTCTGTCTTCATGGAACTTTTATATTCTCCGCTCATGGCTGCGTTCATCACCTGGCAGCTTCCGACCCACTCCCCATCCCTGGAGCCGCCCTCCTCCCAGGCTCTGTGCTGCAGTCACATGTCTCCTCCTTCTCCCCCACATCCGAGGACTCTCCATGGTTCTTCTCTAAGGCGTTCACCCTAGTCCGTCCTCCTTCCAGGATCGCAGTCCCTGCCGCCTCTTAACTTTTGATGGAAAACACAAGGAAGCAGAAAACACTGCAGTCCACGGTCCCCAGGCCGGCTCTTCCCTGGCTCTGAGTAACGTCGCTCTGATGCCTTCATTTCCTCGCCAGCTAAGTGAAGAGTCTGAGCAGACACTCACGATGGCTTCTTCTGGCTCCAGTGCAGGCTGGTCTCTGGGTCGCCTGGCCCAGCCCAGCCCGAGGTCTGCTGTATTCCTCGCAGGCCCTCAGAAGCCTGAGAAGAAAGGCCTCATTCAGGAGGGAGGCCGGCCGGCCGGCCCAGGGAAACGGCTCCCTGCAAGCGCTCCTTGGCTCGCTTTCCTGCCTGCCTGAACTTTTACTGCCTGCAACCTTGTGACTCTGGATTACCTGACCTTGGAGCCTGCCGGCCCCGCACTGCTGCCGGGACCTCTTCTGACCCAACAGCCTGTAACTGGGACAGGCCTGCCTGCTGACACTGGCCCCTGGCCTGCCTCCGCGAGCTGGGCTGCCCTGTGGCTGGACACCAGGAGGCTGTGAGCTGGACTCTGAATTCTCCCGGGGCCCTGATGTGCCCGTCTGGGCCCCGGGGCCCTCCCTACAGCATCCTCTGAATGCACCCCTTCTGCGAAGCAGGATTTACAGCCTGGCTGTAACCGAGTCATTCACTCCACAAATGTCCACCATGATGTCTACACGTGATGGGCACTGCTCTAGGCAAGGGGTACATCAGGATGGAACATGACATACCCTACTGCCAGCCAACCTCCCTACCGGACAAAGCCATCATCCAACTCACCACTGTCAAACCCTGTCACTCAGCAGGTATTTATTGAGCACTTATTATGTGCCAGGCATCCTAATAAATTATCGATTTTAGGAACTGCAGTTTCCTACACAGTACAATTGATTACCGGGCATGAGCTCTGCATCCAAGCTCCCAGTTATGTGACCTTCAGTAATTATAAGACCTCACGGATCCTCAGTTTCCTCACTTGAAAATGGGGATAAGAGTGATGGATAACCTGCCTGCCAATGCAGGAGACATGGGTTCAATCCCTGGGTGGGAAAGATCTCCTTCCTGGAGAAGGAAATGGCTGCCCACTCCAGTATTCTGGCCTGGAGAATCCCATGGATGGAGGAGACTGGTAGGCTGCAATCCATGCAGTTGCAAAGAGTTGGACACAACTGAGCACGCACACACACCATTAGACACTAATAATAGTGACTTGTGGGGGTAATAACAAGCATGTATGAGGAATAAATGAGTCCATGTAAAAGCTTAGAAGAAGATATGGCACACAGCAAGCACTTGGATGTGAACAGTTTTTACTTTAATATGATCTCAAAGGTGCCAACACCTCCATATACCAAGAACTTCGAGAGTTCCTGTCCCACCCTATACAACCAATACCACAATACCACCTCTGTAGACAAGTTACTGGCAGAATGTAGTCCCAATGTCAACAACACTAACAAAGAATAAAAGATCCCCATGCAACAAAGTACTATATATAATCCAAAGGTTTGCTAAGGGTTAACCTCAGGAATAACCCTATAGGAATGGATATCAAAAGCTAGGCAAGGGAGGAAATATGTGCAATGCATATATTCAACAACAGATGCAGAGCTTTCAAGAAACCAATATGAAAAAGACAGGGAATTCAACAGACAAAAGAGTAAACTATCCTAACAGGCACTTCACAAAAATGAGGATAATAAAATGGCCAATCACGGAAAGGCAAATTCAGACCACAGTCCAGAATTGCTTCAGACCCACTAGAAAGAGTACAATGAAGAAAGAGGAACAACCAGAACTTTGCTACTTACTAGTGGAAGTATAACTGTGCCACCGTTTGGCAATTTCTACCATGATTTTTCCAGTAGTCATGTGCGGATGTGAGAGTTGGACCATAAAGAAGGCTGAGCACCAAAGAACTGATGTTTTCAAACTGTGGTGCTGGAGAAGACTCTTGAGAGTCCCTTCAACAGCAAGATCAAAACAGTCAATCCTAAAGGAAATCCACCAGGAATATTTATTGGAAGGACTGAGGCCAAAGCTGAAGCTCCAATACTTTGACCACCTGATGTGATAAGAACTGACTTATTGGAAAAGACCCCGGTGCCATCAAAGATTGAGGACAGGAGGAGAAGGGAGCAACAGAGGATGAGATAGTTGGATGGCATCACTGTCAATGGACATGAGTTTGAGCAAAGTCCAGGAGATAGTGAAGGACAGGAAAGCCTGGCGTGCACGGGGTTGCAAAGAGCCGGACACAACTTGGCAACTGAACAACAAGAACTAAGACTACGATCCAGCTGTTTCATTCCTACCCAGGTACGTACCCAACAGAAACACACACGTACGTTATGCACACACGCACAGAGACATGTGTACATGCGTACGTTCACTCACCAAAGACACATTCAAACATATTCACAGGAACACGGTTTCAAACAGTCAAACTCCACACACAGCCAGAACACTCATCAACCAGAGAACAAATAATAAACTGTGTCCTATGAATAAATGGAATAGCACACAGCCACAAGAGCAGGCGTGTGTAGTTGCATCAGCACAAAGCACGGATGAACGTCACAGACAGAAGGATGAACGGAAGCGGCTGAATGCAAGAGAGAACACACCGCGTGGCTGCTGTTGTTCAGTCGCTAAGTCGTGTCCGATTCTTTGCGACCCTGTGGACTGAAGCACAGCAGTCTTCTCTGTCCTTCATTACCTCCCTGAGTTTGCTCAAACTCATGTCCGTCGACTCGATGATGCCATCCAACCGTTTCATCCTCTGTCTCCCCCTTCTCCTCCTGCCTTCAGTCTTTGCCGCATCAGGGTCTTTTCCAATGAGTCAGCTCTTTGCATCAGGTGGCCAAAATGCGTGATTACCTTTATATAAAGCTGAAAAGCAGGCAAAACTAATCTGTCATTTTAGCAGTCAAAATAGTGGTTACCCTTGGAAGGGCGGTCAGGAGCTGGAAAAAAGCCCAAGGCATGTTCTGGAACGAGGTCTGGTATGTTCTGTTCCTTGGCTTGACGTGGGTGCTAGTTACAGGCTGTGGGCACTTTGTGCCCAATACTTAACGATTTGCTTATTTTTCTGTATGCGTATTATATGTCAGTTACAAAGTTTCCTTTAAAAAAAAAAATAGCTAATGAGAAAAAAATGAAGAACAATGGACTTTTATCCAAACGGGTTGTTGCCTCAACATCAACAGATTTCAGGGCCTACCGTCTCTGCTCACGAGACATAAAGAGACATACACATTTCTGATTGCTTTCCTATTGCCTTTTAATAAATGGCAGAAATATTACTCTACAACACTTCAAAGCTATATTAAATAAACATGTGTTTTAAAAACTCCCAATTAGTTTGCCAAGCTTGTTCTGAGACACAGTTGGAAAATGCATTTGGGTTTTTGAGATGCATGGTGAACTATGGAGTAATTTTTATGAGAAACAAGATTTTTTTTTTTTTAACGAGACAGAAGTGGTAGAGATCAGGGGCTGAAGAGAATAAAGACCAAGATGACTGAGGAGACGACCCAGCTCCAAACCAGCAACCCAGGGCTTCCACATCCAGTGGCCGGCAGGGCATTGAAGTAGCTGTGGGCCCAGAAGCCAGGAAGTCCATGCAGAAGGCAGAGACTCAAAGGCCTGTTCAGGACCTGGAGCAAGATGGGAGCTAAGCGGGAAGGAGGCTTAGGGCCCGAGGCCAAAGAATGCTGGTAGATGACGATAAGCTACCAAAGAGGTTCTGTGGAGAATGAGCAACACTCCCTGACCCAGGGCAGGAAATAGTGGTTGGGTGTGGGCAGCCCTGGGTACACAAGGAAGTGACCTCAGCCGACTATGGAATAAGAGGATGTGACCCTGGGTGTGCTCAGACCTGCGGCTGGGATGAGCAAGCCAGGCTTACCCAGGGGTTCTTTCTCCCCTGGGTGTGACTCTCTAAATATACACCCAGCCATCCCTTGGATCCATTCAGATGTTAACCACCGCTGAACAGGACTCCGGAGGCTTTTGGTTTCGGCTGTCAGGGTTGCTCGCTTAGACAGATCTAGAACCTGGTTTTCAAGCCCCAAGTCATCATCCTAGTCCTTCACATGAGGATAAGGATAAGTTCAGCGAATCTGAATTCCCGGAATACCAGGGCTTGTCAGATAATCCATTCCCCAGGTGACTTCTATCAACAAAAGGAGACAGAAAGCTCAAAACAAACAAACAAACAAAAAAAAACCACGGCCAAAACCAAGTGACATCCCTGGTACTGACTACACAGCATTACATTTCTCCCTGTTTGGCTTGGGCCCATCCCAAAATATGCTGGTCTCCCTTGAACTGGTGGAAATTGAGTGACTGTATCAGGGGCAGGGGAACAACACCGAGAAGTGACCTGGGGCGAGAATGTCGAAGGCGCTCAGGAGAGCTTCTGAGCATCTCCATGGCAGCCTGGCCTCTCTCCACGTCAGTCCTTCCCACCTCCTCGGCCAGCACCCCCTCCACCCCTTCCTCCCCGCATCTGTATCACACCTTCACTCTCTGGCATCACAAATGAAGAGTCAAGGCAGTGAAGTCACATGGGAAGAATCTTGAGGCTTGGTGGATTGTAAAAAGCCCGTGGATTCCCCACATCACGCAGAGCGAGCTAAGGTCCTCACTTTGCGGAGGACGTCTTTTGTTTCCCCATTCTAGCCTTCAGGCAGTCGTGCCGGCTGCAGGAGCATGGTGTCGGCAGACAGGCCATCGCGGGGCTGCTGAGGTATGGCAACGGGTTGGATGTCTCATCTGGGAAGCAACATCGTGTTCTCCAGGGCAATGTGTCTGTGTTTCCTGGTCTAAGAGAACTTTAGCAAGCGGAACTCAGTTCTGCAAGGCAGAGCAAGCCCCTCAGCCGCCAGAGAATGAGGGAAAACAGGTCACTCCCATGTGATGTCTGCATGGACCAGCTTCCCCGGCATGCTTCAAGTTTATCTTGGAGCTTGCACAAGCGCACCAGGCTGCACCAAGCCGCCCCAGATGACCACCTGCACCCATGGGTGCTTGATGGGGGGATTCTATGGGAAACGGGGCCATATGAGGTTGAAGCAACTCCCTGGAAACAACTTCCTAAACACAATGATGAGAGGGCACTGTACGTGCCGAGAAGCCGAGAAGTCAGGGTACAAAGGGCAAAGGCAATGGCTATATAGCTCCTCCTTCTCAAGAAGCAAGGATCTGGGTGAAATTACCTGGCAGGGCCATTTCTACAAGACCATCCCTCCTAGACCAGGGCTTCTCAACCTCAGCACTATCGTCATTTTGGACTGGATAATTCTCTGTTGTGGGGCGGGCTGCCAGGCTCAGCGTACAGTACTTTGCTGTATCCCTGGCTTCTACCCACTGGACACCAGTAATAAATACCCCTCCTGCTCCTCAGCTGTGACAATCAAAACTGTCTCCGAACGCAGCCAAGTGGCCCCTGGAGGCAAAGCTGCCCCTAGTTGAGAACCACTGCCTCGTACGGACAAATCACGTCACCAAGGCAAGACCCCAGCCCTGCTCAAAGTGTAAGCATCCAGCTTGGAGAAGGCTGAGAGATGGAGCCTGGTCATTATACCTTAGGGCATTAAGACAGCAGAGTCTCTGCCAGAGAAGCCACCACTGCCAGATCTGAGCTGGGGATGGAGGAGGTGGCCCAGGACCAGATGGTGTTGCCACCAGCAGACCTCCACCTTCAATTCCACAAAACCCACTTCCTCTCAGAGAAGGTCCACATCAGGGCAGAAGACCGAGCCAACCAAAGACAGCCCCAAGGACCAAAGAGTCTCAAAGCCCACCCACGGCCACCCTACATGGTACTTCACTCTGGTGCCATGTACCTGGCTGAGCTCCTGGTAGGAACAGACCATCTTGGTCCCTCACAACCTTGTTTGACCAATCATCCCGGCTCTTCCCTTACCTCCACTCAACAATCTGAACCAAAAAGTGTCCTAAGATGGCCAGATGCCCTGTAAAAAACTGACCAAAGGCTGAGTGCCAAAGAATCGATGCTTTTGAACTGTGGTGCTGGAGAAGACTCTTGAGAGTCCCTTGGACAGCAAGGAGATTCAACGTGTCAATCCTAAAGGAAATCAACCCTGAATACTCACTGGAAGGACTGATGCTGAAGCTGATACTCCAATCCCTTGGCCACATGATTCAAAGAGCTGACTCACTGGAAAAGACCCTGATGCTGGGAAAGAGTGAAGGCAGGAGGAGAAGGGGACGACAGAGGATGAGATGGTTGGATGGCATCACCAACTCAATGGACACGAGTCTGAGCAAACTCCAGGAGATGGTGAAGGACAGGGAGGCCTGGCATGCTGTAGTCCATGGGGTCACAAAGAGTCGGACGTGATGGAGTGACTGAACAACAACAAACAGGTCCTGCTCTCCAGGGCCTTGGCAATGAAGGCTGGCAACACTGGCCAAGAGGCCTAGGAAGAATGCAGGCCTAGGCAAAGGTGCTGGAGGGGGAAGTCCAGACACATGAGGCAGGGACGGACGGAAGGCCAACCCCGAGGGGTGGTGGCGGTCGAGCCAAGTGTCACAGGGCAGAGCCGGGGAGCCTGCAGGACGCGAGACAAGGAAAGACCCCAAGTAACCACAGGCTTGCCCAAGCGCAGATGGCGCTCGCTGGGCTGCTGACTGTAAATCTAGCCCGCTCGGGGCTGGGTTGGCTCACTACAGGCCGGCCCCCCACCAGCTACAGTTTTGCTAAATTTAGTGCTGTTCCCAGCACCCAAAGGACTCCACGCTTCGTGTCCATTTCAGGTTCACCCGGGGACAGACAGGAGAGGAGCAAGACTTGTCTAGAAGCGATGTGCCCTCGTGTGACCCTCTCCCTTCCCCGATGAAGTCAGGGGCCCAGGGGAGCAGAAGACGTGAGAAGCCACGGTTGAAGGTCTCCAGGGCTCTGCAAGCAGCCTCTGCCCCAGGGTGGCGCTCAGAGCGGGGGACGTGGGCACTGATGCCAGGCGGCCAGCCCACCTTCTGCCCACTCCAGCCCACCCAGGCTTCCCTCCGGGGAGTCCCAGCTGTGGTGGTGACATTGGTCCTGCTCCCTCAGACGGGAAGCTGGAGTTAATCACTAGGGGACGGTGGGTGACAGGGGCCTGGGGGAAGATGAAAATTATTTAATCAAATACTCACAGGCCCTAAAACTCAGAGGGTTCAGATAGTGGTTTCTAAACCTGGCACATTGAAATCACCTGGGAAACTTCAAAAACTACCCATGCCGGAGTCCCACTCTCCAGAGACTGTGATGTAATTGGTCCTCATGTAACGTAACTGGCCCGGGCTTTGGAAAGTTTAAAAGAGCCCCTGGTGATTTCACTGTTCAGATAAGTTTGGGAACGAGTGGGTTAAGAGCATGGCCTCTGCTTTTGGGTTGTCTCAGGTGGACTTCCGGCAAATCACTTCACCTTCCTCTGCCTCAGTTTCGGCAACATGCACAAAATACCAATGACCTCAGGATACTGCTGGGAAGACTCAGTGAGGCCGTCTACGGAAAGCACAACAACATTGGTGTGTAGTCAGTGCCCAATAAGATCAAGAATCATTATTGTTATTATAAATGATAAACAGGAGAAAACGGTGGGAACCTGAGGTCTATCTCTGTGTTATCAAGGGGTAATAGTCTGTAGGACCAAAACTGGGGCGATTTCAAGACATGGTTGGGGAGGTAGACCCTCCGGTGACTGCACTTAGTTGGGGGACCACCCTCTCTCCCAGCCTCTGTTCCCGGGGCTCCTCCCTCCCTCTCCATCCTCCCCACTCCACATCCCACTGAGCCCCGCCACTCACAGCCAGCTCTCGCCACCCCAGAGCCCTCTCCCTCCCCAGGCCTCCCACAGAACCTCCCCCCACCACCAGCACTACGCCTGTGACTTTGAACTTGATAATTTGCTGCGGTAAACAGCTACCACCCACACAAATGTGAGTCCGTGGGAAGAGTGACACGTGCTGGTCAGGTCTCCTCAAAAAGACGAGAAATTCGGGGGAGGCCCCCAGTCTCATGCTCCCTTGTGCCCTGCGGCGCCCGGCACACCCTGGACGGCCAGCTCTTGGTTAACATCTGAGAGATGGAAACGCAAACAGAGCTAACTGCAGATCCGGAGGAGCCGGGTTCGGCTCCCAGAAGAAGGCGCACCAGCACCCATTCCATCATTACAAGGACAGACCGCCACCCTGTCCCATCTCCAGAGACGGCGCCCACCCACTCCCAGGGATGTGTGTGTAAGGGCAGACGGCAGAAGGAGTGCTGGGCAAGCAACTCTGCTGCCCTGGCCTCTGGCTGCTCCCAGGCCTTCGTGAACGAGGCTACAAGTCCGGTCACTTCTGCAAGGAAGCCACCGTGATTCCCATCCCCAAGGTTCCCTCGACCCAACAAGGGCCAGGCGAAGCCCAGCTCTGCCCACAGGGCAGTCCAGAGCAGCTGGCCAGCCAACAGGCTGTAAGCCTCTTACAGATTAAAGGTCCTAATTTAAACCTCTATTTGAGGTACCACAAGTGGGTCAGCGCCCTGCAGGCCGGTCAGCACAGCTGACGGAAGGAGAAGCAAGATCCGAGAAAGGCTCCTGGCCTTTGCAGGAAAGATGGAGCCAGAGAATTACCGAGCTAAGTGGTCATTCTGAGGCGGGGAGCTGGCTCAACCCAATCTCCCAGGAATCCCCTCCCCAGACAGCCGGAACTTGAAACTCCCCTCCCAGTCCACCTGTGAAATGGAGAACCACAGGGCAAAGTAATGGGTCGGGATGGCCTTCCTCTCCCAGCCCTGACCTTGGTATGGAAACAGCTAATCAAGTCAGGAAGCCAGAGAAGAGGGCACAGGGCTGAAGACGCTGCTCCCCAGGGGGTCACACCTGTGACAGAGGGGGAGGTGGCGTCTGCTCCCACCCCTGGAGAGCTCTGCCCACCTCTCTGCCCAGCTGGCCGCAGCAGGAAACACCGGGCACAGGGAAGTGGGGGCAGGAGTGGGTGAGCAGCCACAGACGGACCTCAGATCACGCTGTGAGAGCCTGACTCTGCGGCTCTTAAAAAAAGAAAACAGCTCTCTCGCCACATCTGTCTCCATAGCGATGGCCTCTGGGGAAGCGGCCGGAACCTGCTGTCTCCCCTGAGAGCAAAGAAATCCTTCCCGCACTTGTTTCTCAAACTTGGTGGACCCTGAGCTGCCATAGGAAAGTTGACAAGGTGGCCTGGTACATGCACACACGCGTATGTATGTGCACTTGTGTGTTGCTGTTGTTCAGCTGCTAAGTCATGTCCAGCGCTTTGCGACCCCACGGACTGCAGCACGCCAGGCTTCCCTGTCCTTCACTATCTCCCTGAGCTTGCTCCAACTCATGTCCATGGAGTCAGTGATGCCATCCAACCATCTCATCCTCTGCTGCCCCCTTGTCGCACTTGTGTGCATATAGATACACACATCCGTAGATACAGACATAGATAGATACCTACATCTACATACACCACTGAAATCACTATCATGAAATCATACTCATCTTTACTACATACTATGCCATCTAATACTTCCTATTACGTTTTTTTTTTTTTTTTTTCAAATCGGTCCCAACCCACCAAATTGATTTCACCACTCATTAAGGTGTCTGGATTTGCAGTCTGAAGACCACTCAAGGGAAAACAGGAGGGGCTCTTCCTTTTGAAAGAACTTTTAAAACTCCGTCCAGACCAACCTCCCTGCAAGCAAAATCCCACAGGTGGGGGATGTGAGCAGAGGGGAGGAAGAGCCGACTTCATTAAGCCCCTTTCCTGCCGTACGCTTCGGGCAAGAGCTTCTCGCAAGACCCCCGTGTCTGTCCCTGGCTGTGCTCAAGGGGCAGACCGAGGGCTCCCTCTTCCATCCAGCAGTGCCTGCTGGTGCTGGCCAGTCTCTAACCCAGCCTGGGGCAGGGCCAATGTTCAATCAACATTGTTCTCTGAGAAAAAGCATGGCCACACCGCCCCTGAACCTCGCCCCTCCATGAGTGAGCTTACCTACCACACACAAAAGTTAACACTGTGCTGCCCATACTGGGTTTTTTTTTAACTCTCCAGACTGCCTATCTGTACAGCAGATCCACTACAAACTTCTAGAGGACAAGAAATTTGGTTGTTTAGCTTATTTTTTAATTAGGTACACAGATACTCTAGATAAGAACTTTATGATAACAGGAACAAATTTTCCCAAGATGGCCTATGAACTCTTGCCACATTCTTCCTCCAGGCAGCCTTCCATGATGGGTCAGGATTGCTAAGGAGTTCTCTCAACCCGATACATGGGTGATAAGAAACTCTAATGACTCCCTTCCACACTCACAGACCCAAGAATTGCAAAACATTGCCTCTTTATGTCTGTAATTACTGCTTAGCTGGGTATCTGGGCTGGAAACCATGTCACAGAAAAAAAAAAAATAACTAGCATAAGCATTCCATATTCTGAATTAGTAATTAAAAAAATTTTTCTTTTTTTTTTTTGGCCACGCCATAGGGCATGTGGGATCTTAGTTTCCTGACCAGAGATCAAACCCACACCCCCGGTACTGGAAGTCTGGAGTCTTAACACTGGTCCGTCAGGGAAGTCCCTGAATGAGTAAGTTGTAACAATTAATTTTTTTTTTTTCTATCTTCTCTCAGGTAAACTGTTTTGCCCCCTGCTCCATGGAGCAAACACGGAAACATTGAATCTCTCCACGTGAGTACACAGAGCCCCCCGCCCCTCAGCTCTCCATTGCTTCCTCAAGCTCATCAGGACCACTGTTAAGCCCGTCACTTACCAGTGCCTTCAAAACCCAGAATGCCTACATGGTACACACTCAACCAAGTCAACTCCCAAAGACTCCAGGGGGCAAAAAAAGGGGGTCTTACCCCTTTAAAGAGCTCAATAAGGACTGACGGCTCCCCAGCCTATGGCAGGAGTTTGTAACTTGGGGTCTGGGAGTCCTCTGATGGTACATGTCAAATCATGTGCTGCTGTGACTCTTCTTTCCTCCTGGAGAAAGAAACTATGGTTTCCAGGCAATTCCTAATGAGAACTGGAATATAAAGAGGTTGCTGCTGCTGCGTCGCTTCAGTCGTGTCTGACTCTGTGCGACCCCATAGACGGCAGACCACCAGGCTCCCCTGTCCCTGGGATTCTCCAGGCAAGAACACTGGAGTGGGTTGCCATTTCCTTCTCCAATGCATGAAAGTGAAAAGTGAAAGTGAAGTCGCTCAGTCGTGTCCGACTCCCAGCGACCTCATGAACCGCAGCCTACCAGGCTCCTCCGTCCATGGGATTTTCCAGGCAAAAGTACTGGAATGGGGTGCTATTGCCTTCTCCAAACCACCAAAACCAAATTCCTGGAAAGCTGGTCCAGGCTCCCCCATGGCTGGCCCACCTGGTACACGGCCCCTCACCTGGCACATGGCCCCTCACCTGGCACATGGCCCCGCTCCCAGTACACGGCCCCCCTCCCGCTACACGGCCCCCTTCCTGCTACACGGCCCCCTTCCTGGTACACGGCCCTGCTCCTGCTGCACCAGCCACCTCCTCTCAACAGGACATCGCCTTCGTCTCTGGTGGTGAAGCCCACTCCTTCAACACCCGTGCGTGCTAAGTCGCTTCAGTCGTGTCCAGCTCTGTGGGCTGTAGCCTGCCAGGCTCCTCTGTCCATGGGATTCTCCAGGCAAGAATACTGGAATGGGTTGCCATTCCCTTCTCCAGGGGAATCTTCCTGACCCAGGAATTAAACCCGGGTCTCCCGTACTGCAAACCCGGGTCTCCCGCACTGCAGGCAGATTCTTTACTCTCTGAGCCACCAGGGAAGCCCATCCCAACCTCTAACAAATGCACATTTACTGAGCACTGGATGGGGATGCAGTGCAGAGCTAGGCTCTGAGGATTCAGCCATGAACAAGATGGATGAGACCCCCTGCTCCGGTTCCTCACCTCTCCTTCAAATCCCAACTCCTTCTGATTAACAGAACACTTTCTCACACTCCATGCACATCACTCTGACGCTTTGTTTTGTTTTCAGCGTGGGTGTCTGCCCCTCTCAGTAAGCAGCAGCCCCCTGAGGACGGAGCCCAGCTCGCATTCATGTTGGCATGCTCCTTCCTTTCCCATGCCCACCCCACTCCATCCGGAGACGCAGAGCCTTTCCCACAGGAGGCCCTGTACAAACGTATGTCAAACCCAGAAGCTGACGCGTTGGCTGATGGTCTAAGTACCAAAGACTAGCCCGCTAGGGATTAGCCCTGCTCACTGATGCAGGCCCAGGGCACGTGGGAGACGGTCTCTACCACAGCAGAAAGTAACCAGGGCGTCTGTGCCCAGCTGGAGCTGCAGTTCTCCGTCCAGATGCAGATCTTTTCAACTGTGATTCTGGTCACAGCAGCTGGAAAAACAGCTCCAAGCACACGTATCCAGTTGACACACCTCCTACACTGTCAAAACGGATGGAAAGTGAACTTGCACGAGCATTTTCCACGAATAGGTGAATGGATGGATGGAAGATACGGCACCGTGCTGCAAAGACATACCACCTCTCTCTCTAAGAAGACAGCGGGCACTGTTCACAACAGCGAGGGCACAGAAACAGCTGAACGTCCATCAACAGACGAACCAATAAAGAAGAGGCAGCACACACACGGTGGGCTATTTCTCAACCAGAAAAAGGAACAAAACGATGCCATTTGCAGTGACAAGGGTGCAACTATAGGCTGTCGTACAGACTAAAGTAAGTCAGAAAGAGAAAGATGTAGAATCTAAAATATGATGCAAATGAACCTATCTATGAAACAGTCTCAGACATAAAGAGACTTGTAGTTGTCAAGCAGGGGTAGGTAGGAGAGGAATGGGCTGGGAGTTTGGTGTTAGTAGATACAAACTCTTACACACAGTATGAATAAACAGGGTCCTACTGTAGAGCACGGAACTCTATTCAATATCCCAAGATAAACCATAATGGAAAAGAATATAAAAAGAGTGTATGCACACCATAACTGAATCACTCTGCTGTAGAATAGAAATTAACACAGCATGGTAAACCAATTATACCTCAATAAAATAAAAAAGAAGGCAGCTGGTTACTCTAGCCAGCTTGGCCATCTCTTCCAGCAATCCCAGCCATGCTCACCTCATAACTCAAAATATGCTGGTGCCTCAAGCAGCCACCATGTCTGCATCCTGGGTCTGGGCAGGAGACACAAGACATCAAAGGATGGATGGACAGGACAGACCAGTCATTGGTGTGAAAACGTCAGTCTCTCAGTCGTGTCCTGCTCTTTGTGATCCCATGGACTGTAGCCCGCCAGGCTCCTCTATCCATGGGAATTCTCCAGGCAAGAATAGAGGAATGAGTAGCCATTTCCTTCTCCAGGGGATCTTCCCGACTCAGGCATCCAACCTGGGTCTCCTGCATTGCAGGCAGATTCTTCACTGTCTGAGCCACACTTGAGTATATAGTATACCTGTGCCTGGTTAAGTAAATGTAAGGACATCCTCTTCAATTCGGTAAATGGCAGTTCTTTGTAATGAACGGCTGGGACCCTCAAGGCTCAAGACCGCACTGCCATGACTATCTCACGGCAGAGGACCTGAAAAGCAGCTCGCCCGAAGCAGAAGTGATGCTTCTTTTTAAACTGGAAAACAAGATTCCAGGACTTGCTGACCTCTTCAGTAATGAGTCAGGAGAATGTTGATTAACGGATATTATTCAAACAAACAAACATTTAATCTGTCTTTTTAAGGTACAGTGACATCTTAAAAGTGGCTAAGAAAGCATTTCCTTTTTGAAAGAGACTTATGTCACAGAAAAACTGTTTCAAAAACCAGCATTTGGAAATCACTTCCACCATTACATGGTGATGTTACCAAATTCGATGGAAGGAAGTTGTCTCTGAAACCAAGGATCTATGCACACCCATAAAACAGGATGTTCCACTTTTGTTTTTAAATCTCTCAGTGAAGTGAACGAAATACAGTGCCTCAGGGGTCTTGAATCCAGTTAAATTATAAGTTGAACCCATAATAACATCATTATAGAGAAGACTCTTTCAAAATATTGTGACTTGAACCAGACCTTCAAACTGTTTGAAGGTCTGGTTCAATTGTCATGCAAAATATGACACCAAGATATTCTGAAACAATACTACTCAATTCCATGGTTCTTACTAAAAAAAAAAAAAGAATCATTCTTAATACATTTAATTCCTCAACAACATCAATCTACTTCTTATATGTGCCCAGCACTGTTTCCTGCCTTTGAAATATAGCAGGGAATGATACAGACAAAAATCTCTGCCCTCATAGAGCTCAGATTCCAGTGAGGAGAGAGAGAAAATCTAACAGAAGTATGTTAAATGGTAATAATACTATGGAGAAAGGGCTTCCCCAATGGTGCCAGTGGTAAAGAACCAGCCTGCCAAGGCAGGAGATGTAAAAGATGCAGGTTCAATCCCTGGGTTGGGAAGATCCCCTGGAGGAGAGAATGGCCACCCACTCCAGTACTCTTGCTTGGAGAATCCCATGGACGGAGGAGCCTGGTGGGCTACAGTCCATGGGGTCACAGAGAGTTGGACACAACACAAGCAACTTAGGACGCACGCACACACGATGGAGGAAAACCACTGTAGGGAAGAGATGCAGGGAATGCTAGCAAGGGTGCGGGGGCAGGCGGGGCGCTGGAAGGTAGAGCAGATACGAGCACAGACCCAAAGGAAGGGAGAGCCAGCTATGCGGCCATCTGGGGAAAAGCATTCCAGACGGATGGAGCAGGAGGTGCAAAGGCCCTGAAACTGGAAATGCCCGGTTTATTCGAGGAGCAGCGAGGAAGCCGGTGCGGCTGGAGCAAAGTGAGAGAAGAGAAGAGCGGTAGGAGGGAATGACACAGAAGCAAAGACCACGGAGGCCTGCAGATGAACTATGGCGGCCGCCAGGCATGTCAGGACACCGAACGCATGAAACGTAGCTGGTCCAAACTGCGTGTGCCATGGGGGTGATGTAGCACAAAAAAAGAACATCAAAAAAGACATCAGAGATGAAAACGGTGTTGACATACTGGGTTAAATTATCAAAATTAATTCCACCTTTTCCCTTTTAAATTTAGCTACCAGAAAAGTGTTAAATTACGAATGTGGCACTTCTGTGTAACTCGCTGTATTTCTACTGGACTCTGTTCATAAGTTACGGAGTCTTGTAGGCCACCCTGGGGACCATGGGTTTCACCAAAAGCAGAAGAAGCCACAGCAGGTTTTTGAGCACGGCAGGGATCCTCCCGACCACGGTGAGGACTACAGCCTGTACAGGGCAGATGAGAAGCAGGTGAGCGATGATGCTGGCCTGGACCAGGGTGATGGCAGTGGAGGCAGCTCTGACTAGTCATATCCTATGTCTGAATATATGTTACAGGCAGAGTGATGGAAATTCACTGGTGGACTGGATGAAGGACGTGAAAGAGAGAAGTGAAGCAAGACCACAGGCATTACGGATGAGTAAAACCAAGACAGGAGACTGGGGGAAGAGTACATTTACGTGGAAAAATTGGGAGCTCACTGTTGGGCGTGTTAAGTATGAAATGTCTATTAACATTCAAGTTGAAACGTTTTGTGGGCAGACAGACAGAACAGAACTTCAGGAGGGAGGCTGGGCTTGAGACAAAGAACTGGGCAGGGGTGCTCATCGGCACGTAGATTTTTCTTTTCATTACGGCAAATTCCAACATAGACAAAACTAGAGATAATCGTGTGATAAATCTCCAGGTACCTACCCGCCACCTTCAACCATTATCATCTCATGGTTAGTCTTGTTTATCTCACAGAATTCCTCTGGAGCGAATTCCAGGTAGCATCCATACAGGGGGTATATAACGCCACGAGTCGGGAGAGGGCCCCAAAGAGAATCAGAAGGGGGAGAGGAGAAGCCCTGGGCCTTCTAACACTGAGAAGTCAAGGAGCAGAGATGCTGAAAGGGACGGCAGATAAGACAGGTGGGAAACCAGAAACACGGTCCCTGGAAGCCAAGTGAAGAAAGAGCTCCAAGGAAAAGGGTACGAGCAGCTGGGCCAACACTGCTGGAGCTGCTGATACCAGGATGAAGACCAAGAAGGGACCACTGCATGTAGTAGATGGAGGTCACCGCTGGCCGTGGCCAGAGCACTGTTGCCCAGAGTGGTTCGGACAAGCCTGACTGGGGAGATGAGAGAAGGGGAGTGAAGGAAGCAAGGGCTGAAACTGTTTGGGGCAGTAGCTGGAAGACATGGATGGGGTCAAAGAAGCTTTTTTTTTTTTTATGATGGGAAAAATAGCAGCATATCAAAACGATCCAGTTAAGAGAGGAGAAACAGTGATGCCAGGAGGAGAGGGAGGTGCTGAAAGAGTGTCCTGAATACGTCTCAGGATGAAATTCAGAGTAAAGAAGAGCGGCTGCCCTCAGATAGAACTGTAAGTAGTTCACGCGGGAACACAAGACACCCAATCATTTTCACTTTTGTATTATTAGCACAGCCTTGCTGTATATAAACATGCACACACACGCAACACACAAGGAAATTTGCTTAAAAGTTTTAACTAATACCAGAGGACAATCAAAATAAAGATTAATTAGAAGAAAATAAAACCGTATCACCAAAGGCTACACTATATAGCCTTCAGAAATACGTATCTTGGCATATTCATATAATCAGTATTATCTTAAGTGTACAATAAAAGATCTAGAGAAGGTGAAAGTCTTTGTATCTGAGAATACATTAATTTTATGAACTAAGATTTTTTTTTAAAGGCTCAGATGCTATAATTCAGGAACTGCAATATACCTGTATTTGAACTTGAAAACTGCAACAAGAATCATGAAAGTGAAAGTGAAGTCGTTCAATCGTGTCTAGCTCTTTGCGATCCCATGGACTATAGCCCACCAGGCTTCTATGTCCATGGGATTTTCCAGGCAAGAGTACAGGAGTGGGTTGCCATTTCCTTCTCCAGGGGGTCTTCCTGACCCAGGGATTGAATCCAGGTCTCCCACATTGCAGGCAGATGCTTTAGCCTCTGAGCCAACAGGGAAGCCTAAATCATGAACCATGGGCCATTCTCAAAATCAAAAGTCACAGTGTCCCAAAAAATCTGATTATTTGTCCACAGAGAATTGCAAATCAGTGAAAGGTCTTATTAGCAAGACAGGCCTGAACAGTGCTACTGAGACAACATAGCCACCCAGTGCTGGGCTGCTCGGCAGAGAACAGGAGGTTGAGAAAGCAGGGCTGATTAGGCAGGTGGCCTAATTGTTAAGGGCCAGAGCCGAAAGGTCCCCAGAAATCCAGAGGCACAGAAACACCCGACCTGCTCCAGGAACAGGCCTGCACCACGGTGTGTGCTGAGCCCCCTGACTGCTCCAAGCACCTCCCACAAGTTTCCACTCACCCCTCTACAAGCCACCAAGCCAAGCCAGCTCTCCGCATTCACTGGCTCAGCGACAAAGGCTCAGGCCCAACAGCGTCTTGCGGACGCACGCAGAGTCAGTTGGTGACACTGTCCGAATCCCCGGGCACGGCCATGGAACGGGGACCTGATGCAGCCGCCACACCCGGGGACACCACTGATCAACCACGTGTGAGGACCACACGAGAGCACCAACACCAAGCCCGGGGACGCAGTGGATCCGTCGGACGAGCAGGGACGCCTGCGGCCACCCAGTTCAGCCGGCTGGACGGGGTCGGGGACAGCCAGCAGGCCCTCAACAGCACCCGCGTGGTCAGACTAGAAGCTCCTCGAGAGCAAAGCCGGCCTGTCTGTTCACCGCGGCGTGCCGGCTACAGTGTCCGGCACCGAGCAGACTCGCGAGAAATACTTATCAAAGGAAGGAAAAAACGACTAGTTACGTTACACCACAAAGACAAGAGGAATAATGAAGGATGCTCAAAAATCACCAAATGGTTCACAAAACTCAGGAGAGCTGTTAACGGTAGCCGATTGGAGATGGGGCGGGGCAGCTAAGTAAATCTGAACCGCAGAATTGCATAGCATTGAGCTTTCCCGAAAGAGCATCCTCTTTCCTAACAGAGACACTGAGATCGATCGTGAACGACATGAAACATGGGGACCTTGTGTGGAGCTTGATTCAGACAAAATACCAACTGTGTTAAAAAAAAAAAAAAAAACTGAGACAAGCAAGGGAAACGTAACAGAATGGATAATCGGTGACATTAAGAATGACTGCTTTTGCTGGGAGTGATACTACGGGAGTTATGTTTTTTTAAAATAATACTTTTTAAAAGATTCATCATGCAGTATTTATGGATGAAATGTGGTATCTTGGATCTGCTGTAAAATCTTCCAAAAGGGGAGTAAGGGATAAGGTTGATGAACATACAAATGAAGCAGACAGGGCCATGTGTTGATTACAGGATAAAATGGAGTGACAGAACACCAAAATCACTTATGCTCTCCTTACCTTAGCAGATACATGAAAACTTCCATAGTAACTATAACCTCAAACTGCACTTACTTTCCCTGTGCCTGCCCGGTGCAGAGAAACGTGGTATTCTGGGTCATATCTGGTCATGGTCGTATTATTGGGAGGAGGCCCGCTGGTCAGATCGGACGGCCACTGCCAGCATTTTCCCCTGGGACTTACCTGCTTCGGCTCCGTGTCCGCCCTGGGCCCGCGATGCCTCCAGGCTCCCTCCCATTCTGGTTTCTCCTCTCCTGACTCCATCCTACCTTCCCTGCCACCGGCTGGTTCTTTTTTCTTCCTTAGCTCCCCGGCTTTACCCGGTCACATGGGGATGGTGACCCACCTCTTTGTCCCAGGTCATTCTCCTCCTTTCTCACAGTCCCAAGGTCAAAGGTCCCTCCTTCCCAACAGGGTCAACCCGTCTGCATCCTTTCTCCTTAACAGCACCCACATAACCAGTCTGTCCGGTTATTATTAAAGAGTCCATCTTTACCCAGGTTTGTCACACGGGCTGCTGTGAGCTCCTGTATTGCTCCACTTACCTCCTCAGGTCCCTCCTGCTTTCCAGGACGGACACCAACAGGGCTGGGTGAGTCAGTTACAGGGACATGGGAGCCTGCGCGGATGGGTCAGCCAGTTTCAGGGGTGTGCACGGCCGCCAAGTGCCGAGTGCAGTGCCCACACTGGGCCACTGCAGTGAACCCGACAGACACAAATGCGCTCGCCTAAAGCTGATGATCTGGGGCAGTTCAGTTCAGTCACTCAGTCGTGTCTGACTCTTTGCGACCCCCTGGACTGCAACATGCCAGGCCTCCCATCACCAAGTCCGGGAGTTTACTCAAACTCATGTCCATTGAGTCAGTGATGCCATCCAACCATCTCATCCTCTGTTGTCCCCTTCTCCTCCCGCCTTCGATCTTTCCCAGCATCAGGGTCTTTTCAAATGATCTGGGGCAGGTCCTATTAAAATCGGTTCAACTGCCCACATACCTTCCAGACTATTCTGTGAATCCTCTAGATATCTGTATCCCCACCAAGCTTTGCACAATGCCCAACCCAGAACAGATCCTTAATAAATCTGTAGCAAATGAATGTTCCTCCAAGTCAGTGCACTTGTCTGAACATTTGTGGAAACCCGCGTAGTGTGGGTTCACCCTGGACTGAAAGGTATTTAAAAAGGATTTTTGATAAAGACCTTTTCTCTTTTTTCTTCAATGAGAAGAAAATGTTCCTGGGGCCTCGGGGGGAAATGTGTGTAGAGCAGGTGAGAAGACTTCTAGAGCCAGGCTTACCATTGCCGGCTAAAAGCAGCTCTGGGTGTGCTTAGCTTCTGTCTTCTTTGCTATTCTGGGTCGTCGGCTCCTGCCTCCCCTGGCCAGCCTCCTCCCTTCCAGCTGCAACGGGAATAAACCTCAGTCACCACCCGCCTGCCCCCCTCCTGCAGGGCTCTGCACACACTGTTTCCTCTCGCCACCAAAGTGTCTCACTTCCTACCTCAGCCCTGAGAAGAAGCGACCGGACTGCCCTGAGGCTGCTGTTTTGTAAAAGGAAGAATTTGAAATTCATCCTGTTCCTTGCCAGGAGTTTCCCTGAGACTCCAGTTTGAGGACTGAGTCAAAAAAAGGTGGAAACCGGGACCTGAGAGGACCCAGTACGGTTGGCAGCAAGAATCCCGAGTGCTGGGATTCCAGCCTCGAGCCACCCAGGCTCACACCCCACCAACCCCAGGCGGCAGGGCCAGGCTCCGGCTGACAGACCCTGCTGGGCTGCAGACCCTCTCTGCAGACGCATCTCCAGGGCCTCCAGCCAAAAGGGCAGAGAGAGGCCAGAAGCGGCAAGACAAAGGTATCAAGAGAAACACGCCGCGGGACGCATCAGAACCTACGAGCCTCTTCTTCTCCTCACCAGACACCAGTTGGTCCACTGTCCTCTGCAGGGGCCTGAGAAATGAGTGGGGAGGTAGCTTGTCACGCCAGGGCCTCAAGCCATCCCTGACAAGGAATTCAGGCCTCTGGGCTCAAAGAAGTGTATGTGCTGGGGGATGCTGGGGCCTGGGGACAGAAAGGCTTCAGGAAAAGGGATCCAAACAGAAGGGGCTTCCAGACAGGGGAGCACTGTCTTGGGGCTGACTGTAAGAACCTACTACATCAACTGCTGCCTCATCCTCTCACGGGATCACCAAGGAAGGCCCAAGGCACAATCTTCAAGAATCCCAGGAATCTAGCCATTGTAAGCACCCTCAGTGGTGACCCAAGCACTTTTCTGGTGTTCTAGGACAGCGGTGAACACTTTTTTTTCTTGCAGGGCAAGGCAGTAAAGACTTAGGCTTGCAGGTCATACAGTCTCTGTTGTGACAACTCGGCTGTACCAACGCAGCGTGGAAACAGCCATAGACATAGACAGCGGGCCTGTGTGCCAGTCAAACTTTATTTACAAAAGCAGGCATCAGCCCACAGGCCACAGCTGGCCCACTCCTGGTCACTGGGGAAAAACTACCCTTCTAGTATTTCCACACTCCCAAGAAGAACAGGGGCAACCCGCTACTCGCAGGGCTCCCACCCACCCTGGAGACAGGGACCTGCTCTAGGCACCAAGGCTCCATTTCTTCCATGCCCCCTCCCACAAGGCACCAAAGAAATCTGGGCTGCTGGTTTCAAACACCTGGTCTTCAACAGAAGACGCAGGGAAAAAACTGGACGTCCTATCTGAAGTCTTCAGAGCTGGAAGAAACTAGACCCTTAGACTAGGCCTATAGCCTGGAAAAGGAAGTGATGTGCTCATGATCATGTTGCCAGCAAAGGCCTCTGTCGAGCACTCTTATTCCTTCAGTGGTGACTGGAAATGAGCCAGAAAGAACAGCCTTGCTGGTGGAGGCTGAAGGCATATGGTGCATCTCTGTAGCACAGGGCAGGGCCTCTCAGGAATTTATAAGCGGATGGTAGAGCAAAGGTCAAGGAGAGAGCTCGGAGAGGTAAGCATACGTATCTATCTTTCCAGGACATATCCTTCTGGACATAGTTACCAGGGAGAGGAAAACTCAAACAGAAACCTGAACTTCAAAAAAGGGTGTGGTTTGGTAGGAGACGTGGGCGTTCATTAGCAGAAATCTGGTCCAGCAGTCTGGGCCGGCCCTAGTAATAAACAAGTGCCAGGCTCAAAGCCTCATCCAGCCCGAGGCCCATGTCCCAGGCCCTGGGATCTCTCTCTCCACACCTTCTCAGCAACCTCACACCTTCAAAGCTTCGTAATAATATGGTTTCCTCCAACTCTCTTCCCAGAACGGATTTCCACTGCAAATTCTCTTTGCCTGACCATAAATATTTCTACTCAGACACCCTGCTGTTGTCTTGGGCAGTGTGTCCAAAGGCAAATCAAACATGACTCCCAAGTTTGAACCTTGATTTTGCTACTTCTGTCAATCACGAAGGCTCAAAATATCAGCATCTTCTCTTGCCCATGTCCTGTGCCTAAGCCAAGAGGGCTCTGCGAACTACCTCTTCCTCCACTTTCTCGCAGGCTCCACCTTAATCTATCACTTCCAGTCTGGAATATTGCCAGTCTCCTGCCTGGAGCCCGAGTCTAGGCTTGTAACCACGCCAGCTGATCTCCCCCCGTATGCGTATCCCACCCTCATCTATCATGATCGCTTCAAGGCCCAATCCTACCTGTGTCTTCCCAGTTCCCAGAACCTTACCTCACATGGGAGGCCCAAAAAAGCACTGAATGAATGAGTCCGAGCTTTCCTCGGGAGCCACGGCCACACCAGAAACCTCAGGGCCTTCCCATTTCCTACCACCACTGCGCATCCAGACCGCCACACTCTCCAGGCCTCCCATCATCGCCCCCACCCTCCTGCCCCCAGCTCCTACCACCCCAGGCACAAGCTCCATCCAGCTAATCAATGCCTGACCCTCCTCGTGTGCCAGTCATTCCTGCATCCACATCGCTGCCCACGCGCTCTGCTCACCCTGCCCTGCAATGACGTCCATGCCCTTCCCCCTCCATCCAGTCCAACTCCTCCGCAACTGCCAATTATTGAGCTCTGGGGGAGATGGGGAACACAGGAAAGGGAAAGATGACCAAAAATGGGGAAGGAGGGGGCCTGATATGAACACACTGGGGTCTCTGATCCCTGGAGCCATCACTCTTCTGATAGGTTGCACATGATTAGAGAAGGAAGAGGCGGGAGGAGGAGCCAGATTTTTCCACTGAACGAAAGGCATGATTTTCATCACTGCTTCTGTTGCCCTGGTAACCAGGGACAGCCCAGTGGAGAGTACAGTAAAAGAACACCATGTTTATCTTTGCCGTCTGATCCACTTCCCTGTACACCCTTCCCTGACCATCCTCTAGCCCCAAGGCTGGCTCCAAATTTCTTAGAAGGCCACCATCATCCCATTCTTCTAGTCACTCTTGCTCAAAACCTCAATTTTTCGCTGTCTTTATCCAACCCTATGTACCGTATATTCTTCCACTGCAACATTCTGGGGGGTCATCCCACCATACCCATCTGCCATGCCAAGGGATCCCAGGAACAAAAAAGTGGCCTCAGGGCGCAAGAATGGAACTCACTCCACCAGAAGGTCCACGGGGCAAGGGGGACATGGAAGGGACAAGAACGGGAGGAAGGCCATCCGGCCAACCCCACTGGGTCAGCTCCAGACAGTTGGAGTGGGCTCTCCCGGGTCGCTTCCTACAGCCTGGATGAGCAGAGGGAGCCAGGGTGAGCATGAGGGTGTCAGTCCGCCCACGAGCTTCCACAGATGCGGACTCCCACACGGACACAGCGGCTGTGTGACCCGAGAGCGGAGACGCAGCGCTCGCCCCGGGAGATTATATAAGCGTTATATAACATGGTGGCACCAATCAGCACGGCGACGCCGCAGCTGTCAAGTGCCAGGGACGGGCCGAGAGCAGAACCAAACCCAAGGGGCTCGAGGCACAGCCCTCTGGCCGCCGATGCCAGAACAAGGCCAGGCGCTGGCCGCCGCAGCCCTGTCTCTACATGCTCCTTCCACCCCAGAGGACACAGAGGGAGACTTGCCTGGCTCCGCGTTCTTCTTCCCACGCCGGGCAGCAGGGAGGTGCGGCTGCACCCTTGCACCCTGGCCCCAGGCAGCCTCTGTCCAGCTTCCCTTCTCCCCGGGGAGCGGCCAGGGGGCCCCGGGCAGGGGAGGCGCGGGGCCAGCCGCCCCCTCCTCTCTGTCCCTGCACCACAATGTATGTGGGGAACCGGTGCTGCAGCGGCTCCGGGATTGGCTGGGCCAGCCTTCCCTCTGCCTTGTCATTTGCCGTTCCTCTAAAAAACAAAACAAACCGAAAGGGAAAGAGGAAAGAAGAAAAAAAAAATTAAGCATATTTGGCAAATGCCGAATCCCAAATTTTGGTCTATGGCTACAGACAAAGCTGGAAGGGGGTGGGTGTGGGGGTGGTCCTAAGGACATTACCTGCTTTCCCTACAGCTCCCACCTCCCACCATCTCCTGGCCCATCCACCACCTAGGAACTTAGTCTGCAGGCCTGGAGACTGCCGTTCCCCTCCGGACACCGCCCCCACCCCCACGTCCTTCTCCCAGCCCCCATCTCCGGAGCTGTCCCCGTGGCTGAAGCTTCCAGGAGGATGAGAGGGCATGGCGACCCGCCGCCCCCACCCCCAGCCGCTGCAGAGCGCTCAGTGCATGCGGCTCCCAGACATGCAGCGGGGAGCCCGGCCGCTGACCGCGGCCAGTTCCGGGCAGTTCTGGGCCAGGTCTTCATCCAACTCCTCTACCTGCACCGCCACACCCACTTCATTAATTTGGGGGGCGGCGGGCACCGAACAGGGACATTTGCCCAGTGGCATCTCTGGCTGCGCCTGCCTCTCCCGAGCCTAAAGCCTTCCCACCCCCTCCTCCACGCGCACCTCCGCGCCCCCCGCCCACACCGCGAAGAAGGGGCGAGAAAGAAATACGCATTAAGATCACAAGCCTTCTTCCCGCACCATCGCTCGCCCCCTCAACCACCTGTCTCTGCGCTCTCCTCCCCCACGGCCTTCCTCAACTCCGGGGCGCCCCCCCTCTGCAGCAGAGGGGGGCACCACGCCCACTGCGGAGCCCAGAAGCGGAAGGTGAGGAGTGGGCAGGGGCTCCCGGGCCGGGCCCCTGGGTGGGTGCGGGAGCTGATCATTTGCCTCCCCCGCCCTGCTGGCCCCGGGCCCCCTGAGCCCGGGGTAGTGGGGTGCCGGCCAGGGCAGAAGCCGGCCCCAGTCTGCTCCCACCCACGCGGCCAGGGCAGCTGCGGCTGGAGGCCGGCGCCGCAGCGGGGGTGGGGGCGACCCGATCGCGGTAGGCCCGGAGCATGCCTGCCCCCCCCCCCCCCAGGGCCGGGAGGGGAGCCCCCTAGCCTTGCCCGGGGCTTTGGAGACTGGCCGCAGGCCTGGCCGCCGCGCCGCTCCCACCCGATCGGCGGCCCGGCTCTTACCTCCAGCGGCCGCCCCCTCCCCGCCAGGGGCGGCACGGCCGCCTCGCCGCGCCCCGTGCGCCCTGCGGCAGGCGCTAGCTGCGCAGCGGCTCCGCATTCGGGCCCGGCGGCGGCCGCCGCTGCCCGGGCGTGAGCGAGCCCGGCCCGCCCGCGCGCCCGCGCTTCCCACGCTCCGCGCGCCGCTCTGCGCCGCCCAGCGGCCGCCGCCGGCACCGCAACCCCGCGGCCCGAGGGGGCTGCCGCAGCCCGGCCTTGCCGCGGACTGCCCCAGAACGCGGCTATGGGTTCACACGGGGCTGGGGGACCCCGCAGGCCGACCTCTCCGGCTCTAGCTTCAGCGCAGAGCGGCTCCTGCCCACCGCGTCTCCGAAGGAGGTCCCAGAGCCTCTGCGTGAGTCCCCGATTCTCCCGTCTGGCGCTCTGACCTTGCCTCCCTTATTGACCTCAAGGCGGTGGAGGCTGGTGAGCGTGGGGACCACTCGTAGAATGGAGGTGGGGCCGGGGGCAAGGGTGGGCAAAGGGAGAGAAGCCCGTGTGAGCTACCTTTTTTCCAGGGCCTTCTTGGGCCTGTCTAGAGATCCGAAGGGTGCACTGGACAGTTCTTCAAGGAGGTTTCTTTTTTGAAAACAACAGACGTATGTAGATGCTTCAGTTCAGTCGCTCAGTCGTGTCTGACTCTTTGCGACCCCATGGACTGCAGCACGCCAGGCCTCCCTGTCCATCATCAACTCTCGGAGCTTACTCAAACTCATGTCCATCGAGCCATCCAACCACCTCATCCTCTGTCGTCCCTTTCTCCTCCTGCCCTCAATCTTTCCCAGCATCAGGATCTTTTCCAATGAGTCGCTTCTTCCCATCAGGTGGTCAAATTATTGGAGCTTCAGCTTCAGCATCAGTCCTTCCAGTGAATATTCAGGACTGATTTCCTTTCGATGCCTCAGACCCACCAGTGAAATAAAACCTTTTCTCTACTCTAGACCCTTCAGAGAATTGAAGGAGGGCTGTGGGCCCTCTCTCCAGAAAAGTGCACACTCATCCCTAAACGTAATTTTTACACCATCAGGGAATTCTCAGACTTGTCAAAGCTCCCTGCACCCCAGCTTAAGGTACCCTAAGACAGCAGGAGATGGGGCTGGTGACTGCGTGTGCCTGCTGCCATCTTTGCTAATGCTTTTTCTTCCTTCAGGAATACCTGCCTACTGCAATCCCACATTTATGCCTATAGACATTCCACCTCTCCTTTACAACCAGCTTGAATACCACTTCCTCCCTGGTTTTCCCATTCAGAAGTGTCTACGACCACGGCCTCCTGGGAATATGTTCTGTATGCCGTTTATGACTATTAATCCTATTCATGTGGACCTGTAGTTACTTTTGTGATTAGTTGTCTTTTCGCATCTTCTAGGTTATAAACTCTTATAGTTTCTCCCTCTGCATCTATTAAGGTGCTTTACATGGTGTGCCTTGACAGTGAAAAGTGAAAGTGAAGTCTCTCAGTCATGTTTGACTCTTTGCGGCCCCGTGGACTGTAGCCCACCAGGCTCCTCGGTCCATGGGATTCTCCAGGCAAGAATACTGGAGTGGGTTGTCATTTCCTTCTCCAGGGGAAGCTTCCTGACCCAGGGATCAAACCAAGGTCTCCCGCATTGCAGGTAGACACTTTAACCTCTGAACCACCAGGGAAGCAATAATCAAAGGGAAGCGGGGTTGAGGGAACAGGAGGTCTGCTGGAGACCCAGGGAAACCAATGCCTTTGCTCCAGAAGAACCAGATGCCCCTCATACCAGATGCTTCACCACCAACACACGTCCACACCTTGGCTGCTGGCAAGTAGAATTCTCAAGTTTGTTGTTGTTCAGTCACTCAGTCATGTCTGACTCTTCGAAACCCTGTGGACTGCAGCACGCCAGGCTTCCCTGTCTTTCACCATCTCCCAGAGCTTGCTCAAACTCATGTCCATTGAGTCAGTGATGCCATCCAACCATCTCATCCTCTGTCATCCCCTTCTCCTCCTGCCTTCAATCTTTCCCAGCATCAGGGTCTCTTCTAATGAGTCGGTTCTTGGCATCCGGTGGCCAAAGTATTGGAGCTTCAGCTTTAGCATCATTCCTTCCAATGAATATTCAGGGTTGATTTCCTTAAGATTGACTGGTTTGATTTCCTTGCAGTCCAAGGGACTCTCAGGAGTCTTCTCCAGCAACACAGTTCAAAAGCATCAGTTCTTAAGTGCTCAGCCTTCTCTATGGTCCAACTCTCACATCCGTACATGATAACTGGAAAAACCATAGTTTTCACTATTATGGACCTTTGTTGGCGAAATAATGTCTCTGCTTTTTAATATGCTGTTTAGGTTGTTCATAGCTTTTCTTCCAAGGAGCAAGCGTCTTTTAATTTCATGGCAGCAGTCACCATTCACAGCGATTTTGGAGCCCCCAAAATAAAGTCTGTCACTGTTTCCATTGTTTCCATCTATTTGCCATGAAGTGATGGGACTGGATGCCATGATTTTCATTTTCTGAATGTTGAGTTTTAAGCCAGCTTTTTCACTCTCCTCTTTCACCTTCGTCAAGAGGCTCTTTAGTTCCTCTTTGCTTTCTTCCATATGGGTGGTGTCATTTGCATATCTGAGGTTATTGATATTGATCCATTGTGCCTTTTATTCCTTTTTCTTGGGGATGGTTTTGATCACTGCCTCCTGTACAATGCTATGAACCTCCATCCATAGTTCTTCAGGCGTTCTCAAGCTAGCAGGATCTTTTCATCCACTGCTTCTCCTCTGGGCAAGACAGACATAATTTACAGGTCCCTGGGTGAATTTGGGGTCCAGGCTCATGCAGGATACACCTGACAAATAGCAGATATTCTGCCCCAAATGCCCCTTTGTCAGATAAGGGAAATCTTCACTCACCAGTTGCACAGGCCAGATACAAGCTGGCATCATGCTTGACTCCTTCCCCTACCTTCCCTCCCTGCATTCACGTCCCCCATCAGTCACCATGCCCGCAGTCCGTTTCAGAGATTGCCCTTCTCTCCATCTCCATGGCCCTGTCCCAAGCTCAGACCGCCATTATTTCTTGCTTCAGTTCCTGCATCTGTCTCCATCCTAGCTGGCCTACCTGCCTCCAGTCTCACCAGGCTCAGATCCACGCTCACATCCCAGCCAGAAGATCTTCCAAAAATATCATCTACTTCCCTGCTGAAAGCACTCAGGCAGCTCTGCATTTATTAAGGATGAGGTCCAAAGTCCTTCACCCAGCTCTATCAGCCTCCAGGCTCTGGCCCTTGCTAACCCTCTGGCCTCCTTTCTCTCTGCTTCTCTCTGCTTCTCTCTCCCTCTTTGTGCTTCACTTGTACCAAATATCAAGCTCTCCCCCACATTGAGGTGAGAACCCCCTTCCCTGGTTTGTGAGGCTACGTCCTACTCATTAGGGTGTCCCAGGTAGCTCTAGTGCTAAAGAACCTGTCTGCCAATGCAGGAGGCGTAAGAGACGCGGGTTTGGTCCCTGGGTGGGGAAGATTCCCTGTGGGGGGAGATGGCAACCCACTCCAGTATTCTTGCCTGGAGAATCCCATGGACAGAGGAGCCTGGTGGGCTACAGTCCACAGGTTGCAGAGAGTCGGGCACAAGTGAAACAATTTAGCACGCACATGTGTCCTCCTCATTCTTCCAAGTTTCCCTTCTGTGTCTGTCTCCACCTATGTCACCTTGTCCTCCGCACCTGGAAATATTTGTCACAGAGACTGTTCCTCACTTAGCCGACACCCACTCTCTCTGCCACGCCGGGAGCGCTGCAGTAGAGTACTCAATGCTGGGCGCGGTACCTGGTGCCAGATAGGAGCAAGACGTTTACTGCTTACCTGGTGAATGAAAGCTGGGAACGGGACACCCAGCCCAGACGGGGGACTCCGGGACGGACACCTTGGGGCTGCAGGGCCTGAGAGTCAGGCGTGGTGGGGCCAGGCCCACTGCTTTTGAATACTCACTGTTTACCAATGAGTTCCAATCTTTCTGAGTCTTGGATTTTTTTCTCAATTGAAAAATGGAGATAATAATGCTCTAGGTTGCTCTGAGGGTTGCCAGGTGTCTACGTAGAAGCCCTTTGTAATTTTAAAGTTCTCTCTATGTAATAGTAATATTGGATTACTTTGCTTAATCCTCTCAGTACCATTTTGACAGAGGCGACTGACATTTCCCATTTTGCATATGAGGAAGCTGACCGTGGACAATGGAAATAACTTGCCTGAGGGCACCAGCTGGTTACCAGAAACAGAAACCTGTCCCTGGGTTCCAAGTCCAGGCTCTCTCCACCACCTTACCACTGCCCCTCCCTTCTAACGTGTTGACATTCTGAGCGTCCTACAGCTAACGTATGTCCACTTAACCATTTCCAGAAGGGGTTTTTTGGGGGGTGGGGGCCAGGTTGAGGGGAAGTGTGATGAGTTGTTGGCCAAAAGTGCATTATATAACAACAGGTATCCAGCAGAATTGGGTTCAGGAGGAGTTGACCTTGGAGCTGACCTTATACTCCCTATCTCTGCCCCTTCTACCACCCTAGAGGGGTAGCCTCAATTGACCGTTCCCTTTTATTACATAGTTGGACCCCCCTGCAGGACCTAAAGTTCCCAGAAGCTGGTGAGCTTCTCCTACCTCCATATTTTCAATTTTGTATGTTAGCAACTATTTACTGAGCTCATCTGAGTGCTTCGTCACTGCCTGTGGAGTCCTGGACAAACGACTAACCCTCTCTAAGTGACAGTTTCCCCATTTTGCAAAATAGGATGGCTAATGGTCTGTCACATGGCTGATGTGAGGGTTACAATAAGACGGTGTCCTCACCCCTGCTGGTGGGCTGTTGCTGATGGAGACCCCTGCCTCCAGCCCCCCCTCTGTGTCTGGTCACCTCCATTCCAGTGCATGGGCATGTGTGTTCGGTAACCAGGGGAGGGCGGAGGGCGGCGGAGGGGCTGGAAAGGACAGGAAAGGAGTCCGAAGGCCGTCATGCTCCCAGGAGCATGGAGAGAGCTGCGGGACTCGGAGTCTATCTGAGCTGCTCAAGGATGACTAGTAAGTTCTTGTGCCCTTTGAGTTTGCTTGACACGGTCAGCCACTGCAGCAATGAGAGGCTTCTCTTAGCTCTTGGTGGGCAGGGGGCGTGGACCACTGAGAGCCAGAACAGAAGGGCAAGCGCTGAGTGGCTGGTGTGGTGCCCACGGCTGTAAGGGCTCGTAGGAGGCGCCTCTGGGGACTTCCACAAGTCCGCTGGGCTCCCCTGGTGGCGCAGCGGTGAAGAATCCGCCTGCCAATGCAGGAGACACAAGAGATGTGGGTTCAATCCCTGGGTGGGGAAGATCCCCTGGAAGAGGGAGTGGCAAGCCCCTCCAGTATTTTTGTCTGGAGAAGCCCGGTGGACAGAGGGTCACAAAGAGTCGGACATGACTGAGCAGCTGAGTACACAAAAGCAACTCTAGGGCACTCTAAGAATGCCACTGAAGTCATCACAACACGATGTTACAAACATAGAGAACAGAGGTGGTGCCTGGCACGTAGTAGGAACTCGGGTGTGTGAGTTCCCAGCATCAGGGCAGAGCCCCCTGCTTCTTCTGATAATGCTGCCTGCCTTTGCCCTAAGCATGTTTGTTTCTCACTGTGTCCGGTGCCCCAGGGAACACCCAGTGGATCTGCCCTTCACAGATCCCTGTGTGTGGTGATGGTGGTTTTTCTCTTTCAAGATGAAATCATTTTTTTTCCCCTTTCTGTTCAACAAAGACAACAGCCTTTTGGTTTTTGATAAACGTTCCCTTCATGCTAGCAGGTGGATTTGCCCTGGGCACTAAGCGCTGTGCTTTTAACACACACGCAGGCCCAGCTGTTTGAATCTGCTGCGCACTCCAGTCTTTCTTACTTCTCTTATCTTCTGCCCCCGGGGTTTGAGTTTTCTCTGCCTTGGCAGGCTGATAACATGTGGAAGGAGGAGAACAGTTTTAATTAATAGACTAATTAAGTGGTACAAGCCTTTAATAGCTGATTATAGGAAAGTCGTTCCCCACCTCCCCCCCACCAAGTGATTGATTTATTTATTGTTCTTGTGCTGCATTATGGCAAAATAGTCAGCTTCTTATTATCTTTTGGTTGGTTCCGTGGGTCTTTTCCTTCTCTCCCTCTTTATGTGTCCGTTTGCTAACGGTGGGCACAGGCGGGATGGGAAACCTTAAACCAGGGGATGAGCAGAAGCAAGGGTCAGAGTGCTGGTGCCACCCGCGTCTTGACAGCGACAGTTAGAAGGGGGATGGGAGGTAGGAGGGAAAAGATGGCAAGAATATCCTAGCCATAATTGTAAGCTTATCTCCCCAAGACCCTTCACTCATGATCCCTCCCCCTCGTAGGCCATCACTCACACGCGTCAGGGGCATTCAAAAACAGCACAGTGTGGAGTTTTAAAGAATGCACTGAAATCCAACTGCCTGAGTTCAAACCTTGCCCCTCCCACTGGCTAGCTATGTGGTCTGGGCAAGTCCCTTAACCTCACTGTGCCTCAGCCTGCTCGTTTATAAAGTAAGAATATAATCCTCGGTTCCTCCCTAGGATTGGGCATCTTTAGTGGCTCGGATGGTAAAGTATCCACCTACAAGTGCAGGATACCTGGGTTTGATCCCTGGGTTGGGAAGATTATCTGGAGAAGGAAATGGCTACCCACTCTAGTATTCTTGCCTGGAAAATTCCATGGACAGAGGAGCCTGGCAGGCTACTGTTCATGGGGTCAAATAGAGTCAGACACGACTGAGCGACTAACACTTCCAACTTTCCCTAGGATTGTCATGAGAATTAAATGAAACAAGCTAGGTAAAGCGCTTAGCACATACTAAGCCCAAGCAGATGAGCTATGCCCATCACTACTGCCTGAAGTTATTTAAATTAACTGCTACATAGAAGGGAGTTGATAAATGTTTGTAGAATAAATGAATGACTACATCATAATTTTCAAGTAGATTGTGAGTCCTTGAAGGTCAAAAGGGTGAAGAAAAGAGGAAACTGCCCATTAAATCATAATAAGAAGCTACCTGTAGTGAGTGCTGATCACGGGTTGGGCTCTGAGCTAATTGGTTTCTGTACATTCTCTCATTTAATCCTGATGTAATGTGATTTTTGCCAGCCTTCTTAGAACATGTTTTCCTTAAACAGCCCCAGCCCCCGGACCAAATTTTGTGGGCTGTCCATGTCCTCCCCAAGATTTCCAAGGATTCTTAGGGGATGGGCTGACATTTTCATGATCCTGGTTTCTTATGAATTCCTGCTCAAGCTGAATTCAAGGTTATTTCCCAGCATCCTCTTAGTCTCAGAGCAAGTCGAACTCTTCCCTTCCTTCCGTCTGGAAAGCCCCCAGAGCACAGGGCCATTTCGAGTGGAAGATTTTCACTGAAGGTCAAGAGGCAAGACAGGAAGTTATAGCACCACCTAGAGCAAGCAGTAGCTGGAACTCGCCACAGTAAATCTCCCCACCTCCCTCGCCCCTGTGCCTTCTCCTTTGGCTCTTTTGCTACCCAGAGCCCTGCTGCAGCCATTTTTCCTTCCTAAGAGCCTTCTCCTCCATGTCTCTACTGTTCTCCACCTTGCCCTGAAAACATCAGCTTCCTGTTACTTAATCACACAAATACATTTAGCTCTTTGAACAAAGGTCTCCAGTCCAGGCTGTTCTCAGTCCTGGGTCAGAGGAGCTAAGGAGATGGCGGGGTATAGAGCGGCTCAACTGCTTGTCTCAGCCGCGAAAGTTTACCGGAGTGTCCTCCTCAACAAATGAGCCACTGAGATGAGATGGCCTGAGATGGCCTCTGAGATGACTCCTGCCCCACTTAGAGTGAAGAAATATGGCAGTCCTGTTTTTGCATATTTTTTTTCTTCCTGTTATACTTGTGGTCATATTGCAGGAAGGGGAACCCCTTCTAGGACCTGAGAGTGGGCTTCTAACATTCAGAGACAAACTGTCCAAGACACATGCTGACAAAGCAAGAGACTCTACTGGGAAGGGGAGCCGGGGTGGAGAGTGTGGGAGGTAAGGGAACCCAGGAGGACCGCTCCGCCACGTGGCTCACAGTCTTGGGTTTTATGGTTGTGGGGTTAGTTTCCAGTTGTCTCTGGCTAATCATTCTGACTCGGTCCTTCCTAGTGGTGTGTACATGGCTCAGCCGAGATGGACTCCAGCAAAGAGGATTCTGGGAGATTGGTAGGACATATGGACTGTCGTCTCCTTTTGACCTTTCCCAAATTCTTCCAGTTGGTGGTGGCTTGTTAGGTAATACCAAGTTCCTTACCGGGACCTGCTGTCAAAATAACTCATGCAAATAAATGGTTATGGGCCAGAGTGGGTGGTGTCAGTGTTTCCCCTAACAATCATGGTAGGAGGTAGATAATATTATCTCCATTTTTTTCCAGATGAGGAATCTGGAAGTGAAAGATGTTAAAAAAAAAAAAAAAAGTGACCCACTCAAAGTCACACAGCTCATTCAGAGCTGGACTCCCAGGGCGGGCCTGTCTGATTCCAAAGCCAGGGAGGCAGATCACGACACCGTGTGGTCACTTAATGCAGCTCAAGCTGGTCTGAGGTGGTTCTACTTCTATGGTAAAACTTTCTCAGGAAATCTTTCTGTGAGGAAGGCAATGTGGGTCATAGGAAGGTGAATTGATTGATTGAAGACCCAAGCCATTAAAACAGATTTAGAGCTAGAAATAGCTACGTATCTATAGCTTCATGTATGAGACCCAAGAGTTGTTGCTATTAATCACTGCTGAATGATTACTCTGATTGCTTCAATTTTGTTGATGCTGCACTTGCTGAATCTGCTGTGCTTTATTCAGCCTTGGGTAGGGCCTCTTCTCCAGGAAGATAAAGAAGGTTTTCTTCTGCTCATGGAGTTCTGGCTTCATATGTAAAACATCACTTTGGGAGCCCCTTCTCATCTGTGAAGGCTGGCCGGTAGCTGCAGCTCTTATAAAGAGCTCAATAAATAGCTATGGAATGAATGAAAGAAAGGCTCTTCATTCTCTTTAATTTGTCAGTTCTCTTCCCAAGGCAGGAGTTAGGCAGAAACAGACAAAGGAGCATCCATCCCAGCTGGGCAGCTGGCAGGAGCACCAAAATTGTTCTGATTCAAGAACATCCCTGGAAATGGGATGAGGCTACAGAATTTATCTGCTCTCTTCCCAGAAAGAGTCACGAATGCAGTTAGAATTCTTTAACAAGCTTCTGGGGCAGAGGCGTCCAGATTTTACCACATAGTAGCAATGTGACCCCGGATTTCTCATCCCTAAAATGGGGGTTTGTTACTTATCATAAGGGTTTTTCCCCCTCAATTAAGTGTGATAATGGAAAAATTCTAGCTTTTATCCTTACTTACTCTTCAGTCTACTCTAATCTGGTTTCTGCCCTCCCACACCCTACTGATTGCTTTCACTGAGGTTACCGATCACCCCTTTGTTGAAAATTCCACTTCTCCATTGCTTGGTGGCATTTGACACTGAATAACACAACTTTCTCCATGAAATAATCTCTTCCCTGGTTCCTTATGACCCCAGGGCCTCCTGTCATAAAATAATTTATGCAAAGGGTTACCAGCTAGAGTGGGCAGTGTCAGGCTTAACATTGGCATGTCTCCTTGACCATCCTTTTAAGTCTCCATTTGAGGCATCCTTATTAGTTATTTGTTGCTGCATAATAAATTACCCCAAAATTTAGCAGCTTAGAACAGCATCGTTTCTGAGGGTTAGGAATTTGGGAGCAGTTTAACTGAGCTGTTTTGACTTGGGCTTTCTCTTGATATGCAGTCTCACTCATTATTCATTCATGAAGATTCTCTTCCAGCTCTTCCAGCTCCCTTGCATGGCTCTGGGCAGGAGGCCTCAGTTCTGCACATGTGGACCTCTGCACAGGACTGCTGGTGATGGGGAGGTGGCTTCCCCAGGAGATCTCAGGGGTGCCATCCCATCACTTCCGCCCTTGTCACACTGCCCGACCCTGGTACAACATCAGGGAGGACCATACACCAGTATGAAGATCGGAGACAGCACTGGGGGCCAGCCTGGACACTGGCTACCATGGCAGCCTTCTTGGCTGACCCTGAAAAGTCAGTGCTCCCCGGAGTTCCATCCTGACACCCGCCTCCTCTCAATCTCCAAACACACCCTTGACAGCGTGGAACTCCCCTTCAGTTACATCTAAATTTTAAGGTCATCCAAGTCTGTGTCTCTAGCCAAGTTCCCTCTCAGAGCCTTCAGCTTGTACACTCTCTGCCTGTGTGCATGCGTGCTTAGTCGCTCAGTCTTGTCTGACTCTGAGACCCCATGGGCTGTGGCCTGCCAGGCTCCTCTGTCCATGGGATTCTCCAGGCAAGGATGCTGGAGTGGGCTGCCATTCCCTTCTCCAGGGGATCTTCCTGACCCAGGGATCGCACCCGTGTCTCCTGTGTCTCCTGCATTGCAGGCTGACTCTTTACCGGCTGAGTCACTGACCAGCCCCTCAGACACTCTCTGTTGGAGCCCAAAGGCACCTCAGAGTCCACAGATCTGGGCTCAACTCATCCTCAGCCCACGAGCTCGCTTCTCCTCCTGTGTTTCCGTCTCAAGAATGACAGTGTCCGTTCCATTGTCCTACAAGAAACAGAAAATCATTTGTCGCTGCCTTTTCCCCTTTCTCTCATATCCAACCACCATGTTAAGGTTCTTTGTTTTTTCATCGTTTTTCCCATCTTTTGTTTTGAAAAATGTCAAAATATAGCAAGAGTTAAAAGGCAAGTAAAACGATCCCCTATTGACTGGATTACTTCTAGGTTCACAATTGCTGATATTTCGTGTCGGATTTGCTTTCTCTCCCTGCTTCTCTTCCCTTAGGTTTATGTTTTTTCGTAGTAACATTCGGATGCTATTTGTCATTCTCTCACAGATATACAGTGTGTGTGTGTGTGTGTGTGTGTGTGAAGTTTCTATGTAAATACAGTGGATTTGAAAGTAAGTTACAGGGAAAGAATCTGAAAAAGAGTGGGTGTATGTGGGTATATTCTTCGTTGCATACCTGAAACTAACACAACATTGTAAATCAACTAGACTCCAATATAAAAATTAAAAATAAATAAAATGTATTGATAGATGATAAAGAAAGAAAGCTGCAGATCTTATGACACTTCATCCCTGAAGAGTTCTGCATCTGTTTCCTAAAATGTTTAGCCTTCCCGGGGACTCAGTGGTAAGGAATCCACCCGTAATATGTGAGATGCAAGTTTGATCCCTGGGTCGAACCCTGAAGTGGGAAATGGCAAGCCACTCCGGTATTCTTGCCTGGAAAATCCAATGGACAGAGGAGCCTGGCAGGCTACAGTCCATGGGGATACAAGGGAGTTGGACACGACCGAGTGACTAAACAACAAAACAGCTCCTAAGAACCATGATGCTCTTCCCCTAGTAACCACAATGCCATTATCATTCCTGAGACCACCTTCCCCCTCTGCCTCCTTCAGGCCACGTGCTTTCCTTATCATCGCCAATGCAGCCATCTCCTAACTAGGTCCTCTCTGATCCATGCCCCATGCTTCTGCCAGGGTGAGCGTTCCAAAATACACATCTGATTATGTCACTTCCCTTCTCGGGACCTGTCAGTAGCTCTATATTACTTTCAAAATAAAGGCAAACTTCACAAGGCATATAAGCTTTCATCATGTAGATTCATTTACAGCCGTCTTGCCCAGCACTAGAAATGTAACATGAGCTACATAAGTAACTATTCACAGAAAATTTGCTTATTTGCTTATTTTTGGCCCTGCCAGGTCTTCACAGCTGTGTGGAGGCTTCAGTAGGAGCGGCTCACAGGCCCCAGAGCTCGGGCTCAGCAGTCATGGTGCTGGGGCTTAGTCACCCTGGGGCATGTGGAATCTTCCCTGACCAGGGATCAAACCTGTGTCCCCTGCATTGGCAGGTGGATTCTTCACCGCTGGACCAGAAGAGAAGTCTGGTAACTTTACATTTTAGATGTAGCCACATTTTTCAAAGTTCTTAAAAAACAGGTGAAATGAATTTTAAAAATACATTTTATATAATCCGATATATTCAAAATCTTATCATAGCAGCATAAGCCCAACATAAGAACTATTAATGAGATGTCTTACTTTTTCTCCTAAGTCTTCAAAATCTGACCTTTATT